>NW_026018715.1:3341102-3344052 GCF_020466585.1 Dendroctonus ponderosae
TTAAACACTAAAGTCATCCGAGCAAATACGAAGAAAGAAATTGTACATGTTGAATCTTCTAAATTGTCACCAATATTCTATGGTATTAAGCATTTGCCTCAATTTGGCTAAAGTTGGAACGGTCATATAAATTTGTATTATTGTTGAATACCGAAAGAAACTTAATGTACATCATGAAATTTTTAATGTGCATATAATTTTCTTTTTTCAGTTCCTTATTAATACAACAAAAGTACAACCAGTACAATCAACGTACCCCAAATTTACAGATATCGTTGCTACAAATTAAATCATACATTTACCGATAAGCGCATATTTGTCATAACATCAAAGCAACTTGTATCTGCTCTTCAAAATACCTTTATAGATTTCTGAACACATTTACTAATCAAATCAGTGCAGTTTTCCCAAAGTAGATGTAACATATGGTGGTTCCACCGGTATGATTGACTGATTTGCCGATAACAGTTCCATCAAAATATTTGGTTTTGCCGGCTATGACAATATAGAAAACCCAAAATCAAAGATATTATGTGTATATTGACTTAATATACAGTTTTCTGTGTAACTTGTTTATATCACATTATCAGATGTCATAGATATAAATCCAAATATGGAAAAACCGGTAAATATAGTTAGTTTTTAAACATCGAATTGATTTTAATTAATTTTCAAATTAATCGAGATTTTACAAAACTGTATCTACATTAATATGTTACTTGACTGTAAGATAATCAAAATTAATAGAAAGAAAAAATTAATGAAGTAATTGAAATTTAAGAACACATACGGGCAACTAAATATTCTACATTAAACACTTTTCAGAGGTAAAAGCTCATTTGGTAATTGTTAATAATAATAGAGTAATAATTAATAAAATTACAGTGCATTAATAGCACTTTTAATAATAATAATAGGTGAGTTGGTAAAGGGTGCAATAAATCAGTTTTTAATGTAATGGTGCTATTTAAAAATATCCATAAATGTATAAAATTATACTTTTGCTAGCAATAACATTTCCAAATTATTCTTCTCAGCAAAAAACTTACTCAATTTAATTAAACACACGCTAAATTGTTTATACAGAGTCATTCCTCTTGGGGTATTGTCTGGGGGTGTTTAGGGAGTACAGGACAAATAAAAAAAAATCTTATTAAAAATAGAGTTTTTGCAAAAAATTAGATCAGGACGGCAACAATGTTTTTAAAGCTAATCTGCCTGATTAACATGGCGCGTCATAACAAATGTCAAAAATACATCCTATGAAAAGTTAGGTTAAACTGATGTGTGATGATTTGGAAAAACACCTCTTGATCGGCTACTATCTGCTTCAATTCTTTTAGCAAATCATCTATTGTCTCTGGCCCTCTCTAAGTCATAATTTATCAAGTGCTCGTTATTCTTGGCAAAAGCTACCTGTTAATCACAAAAAACATTGTTGCAGCTTTAAATTTTCATCAAAAAACTGTAGACGAGCACTCTTTTAATATAGAAAAGTTATAATTTGAAGCAAAGATATTATATTTTCCATCATTCCAATTTCCATCAAACATGGGACCATTTCAAAATAGTATTTAATAACAAAATTGAAATACGATTTTTGACTGTCAATATCTTCTAAAAATTTTGGAAAAAAATTTTTTCAATATTTTTTTCATGCTCTACAAGTTAGCCCGTATAGCCCCTTTCCTAAAAGAATGACACCAGTTTTCAAGCACCCTGTAGAGACCCAATCACATGTTGTTGCTACATTTCCATTCTTAATGGCGCGAAAGTTCACATTTAAAATGAGTGGTTGCAATTTATTTCGACATTTAAATATGGCAACTACCGATGGATTGGGTGTTATTTTGCCTGCAATCAGTCACAAATGTAGGCAATAAATCAGCTAAAATTAATTAGTTCATTTCGAACTGACTCAATTTATCTCCCTAAACATAAAATTTTGCAAACCTGATTTTCTAAATTAATTTTACTTATTAAGTTATTTTTGGCTCTGCAATTAATTTCATATCCGTATCGAAGAATCGAAAATATATGCAATTTCATATGAGCTAATCAATATTCTTGAAGACTGCATCACAGAATATTGTCAAATATCCTTTTATAACAGTTGTTTGTTTTATTATTTTGTTGTTTAGTTAGTTATGGAGCACTGTATTGAATTTTATAATTTTTTTCTGGGCGTGAATGATTAGTGTTTGCTGTTTTTTTGTTATGTGATTATCATTGTCGAAAAATTCAGATATTCATATGCTGAGCTCCGCAAGAAGCGTGGCTAAGCATCAAGCCTGATCTTCCTCATGAATCATATTTGGGAAATGGTTTGCTTCAATTGGCAATCGCTTTTTGAAATATTCACGTTTAGCTGCTCTTTTTATATAATTATACTAAAGTTACTGTATTGCTAAAATATCAATTATACCTTTTGTGTGTCTGGTACTTATAGGTTGTTTACATATTTTCTATCTTAAAGGTGCTAATGTTTTAATGGGCATGTGACATGTGACATGATGTTTACCGCAGACATAGCCATTTAAGGCTTTTTGTCTTTAATGGTAGCCTGCAAGAGCCTTGGTGGGTTTGGGGCGGGGGTTTTGGTGGTTTCGGGGCTGAGAGCGAACAAAGAAAGAAAAAAAGTAGGGGTACGGAGAGCGAAAAGTAGTGGTTTGTGGCGGTTGGCCTAGAGATTTAAATTTGGAAGAGTTTGAGAGCTTAGGTACTTTCCAGGAGGTTTGAGATGTCGGGAATCAACTGCTTAAGGCGGGTGATTCCAGGGGGGGTCTGCCATTAAACTTGTCGGTAAACGGGTAAACGTGTCTTTAATGAGTGGGTTTGGGTGGTTTAGGACGCGAGTTTTGAAGTTTGCATGGAGCTTTGAGATGAACTGTTGCACGGTTTCGATTTGAAGGTTCGCGTGAATTTGTGAGTTACGGACGTACCAGGGGGG
>NW_026018715.1:3344178-3364524 GCF_020466585.1 Dendroctonus ponderosae
ATGGTTATTTTGGAGGTTTGACTAATGATGGGGGCAGCGTAGCATATTTGCGACCTGATTACTTGCTTGTAGAGTAGAGTTTTGTTTTTCAGAGTGAGCTTGCTTTTCTCGTTTAAGAGAGGGTAAAGGATGCCGGCTGTTTGGCTTCCTTTGGAGATTATTTTGTTAATGCGCTCAGCAAAGTTTAGTCTAGAATCGATGATAACGCCAAGATATTTGAGAGATTTAGAAAGAGGGATTTCGGTGTTGTTGAGCATTAGTTTGGGTGTGTTAGTGGGAGGTCTTTGTTTCGAAATTATCATGGCTTTAGTTTTTTCTGCATTAATTTTGATTTTCCAGGTGTCAGCCCACTCTGGCTTTCAGGGGCGGGAAGTCGTCGACTTCCATTTTTTCGGCTGAGTGGCTGCTGGGGGCTTTTGGGAGGGCTTGCTTTTGTGCCTCGGCGAGGGCAGAGAGCAGGAGCGAGATCTTATGGTCTTGCTCGGCGAGTTTTTGGGCTAGCAGTTGATTCTGCTTTTTGAGGGAGGAGACACTCTCCTGCAGCTTGGAATTTGCCAAGCGAAGCGACTGAAGGTCGGCGGCCTTGGTTTTGGCTTTGAAGCAGGGTGCGGGGTTTTTGGGGAGGGCGTCTTGCAGGCTTACTTTGTTCCGTTTCTGACACATTCGAGTCTTTGCTTTCGGACCCTGAAGGGCTCCGCTCGCGAGAGCTCATATTGAAAATTTAAGTTGCGTGGAGGAAGGAGCTACTGGTATTTCAAGCGCTGGCAACGTCGATCACAAATTACGCTCAGGTACAATATCCTGAACGGCACTGCACTGAGGGGCTTACCGGAGCCCAAAAGGGGGGACCTGCACGTGCCTCTGAGGGAGACACGAGCTCGAATTTCTTTCTTGGTCGGGGGGAGGGCAAAAACACACACTTTGTGAAGCTTCAACCTCGAGGTTGGACCGCGAGTGTGAAACACTTTTTGTAACAAATAAGGAAACAGTCAAAACGTGGATCGTTTGGAGAGCTGTTGTTCATCTGACGAAAGCTGATGGTTTTAATGGGCATGTATTTGTTTCCCGTAGAAATAGTTTAGATCGACTGAAAATATCTTGGCTCCACCCAGGGGCTGGGCGTATTGGAGCATACGGGTTGATCTTGTTTGAATTGTTATTGGACATTCAGAAAAGAGAGATGCGATGATTGAAACCAATACAGACAAACATTATAATAATTTAATTTGTTTTTATTATCTTATTTTATTTTGTATTTCATTATAGCAAAACAAAGAAATTTAATCAACAGTTTTCATTTCAGATAATTTTATAGGCAGTTGTAGAAATTGCAATTATGAAAGAAGCTATAGGGTTTCAAAAGCATTTGTAGTTCAAAGAAGTGGTTATTTTCAAAATTAAAAAAATTAAACCGTTCGGATGCAATATTTAAGGAACGTAAAATTAATTATCCTTTGCTTGCCTACTGCGGTAAGGTAATTTCAGTATTTTGCTATTTGAGTTTTTTTATTTCATTATGTGAAATATGTTTTTTAGCACTGAAAAAATCATTAATCAGTTTTAGTTCACCCAAGGTCATAAATAAACATAAAGCTTGATCGTGATTATGACGGATGCAAAGTTAAGTTAAATTAAATTAAATTTCTCTGTTGAAAGATGTATTTTATTTTTTTTATTAATTTCATATTGTGACTGTCACTTCAACTATCAAGAAGATGATTTATTTTGTGATAGACCATGAGCGATAAAATATTAAATTTCTAATATACAGGGTGATTCAAAATTGGCGTCATTTCTCTGGAGGTGTTGTCTGGGGGTGTTTTAGGAGTACAGAAAAAATAGTTAAAAAAATAATTGTTATTAAAAACTGAGAAATTTGCAAAGAACTAGATCAGAAGGATGACAACAATGTTTTTCAAGTTAATCTGCCTAATTAACTTTATGTAAAAATATGTTGTTTCGTAATTATTAAAAACTCCAGTAACCATGGAAAAATACAGAAAGTAACAATAAAATAGACAACAATAAACACAACATGTGGGAACGTGCTTTTCCGAAATGTATTACCTATTGAGAACGAGATATTGTCCTCATAACCTCGAATTGATATGTATATAAATAAACATATATTTCAGTCTTTAACTCCAATTAAGTTTCAGTGCCTGTGTATTCACCTTATTATGCACTTCTCGAGCAGCTTCTAGTATTCGGTTAATTAACTCCTGCTCAGTTTGTACCGATGTACTGATCTGTGTATCTTACATACGTGGTAGGATGTAGCCCTTCCTCGGTATTTATTTGGAGCCTGGGAAAGTTGTGGTTGTGCAATGTTTTCGAGTACCCCTGGAAGGCTCTGCTGCAATTATCTCCAATACCTGTTCCTGTGTGTAAATTATTGGCAAAGGATATCTACCTGTAACTATCTGTTAATGGTAAAAAACATTGACGCTTTGAGTTTTCATCGAAAAATTGTAGAAGAGAACTTTTTTAATATCAAAATTTTCCGAAATTTGAAGCAAAGATTGTAATTTTTCTTTACGAGCGGTTAAGTATTCCAATAGGCTATGAATCAAAGATGGGACCATTTAAAAACAATGCTTAATTTCAAAGTTGATATTCAATTTTCAACTGATAATATCTTCTAGAAATTTTCGAAAAATAACATTTTCATAATTTTCCTAGTATTATCCAAGTGAGTCCCTATTACCTCTTAAAAGGAATGACGCCAATTTGAAATAACCCTGTATAATATACATAATATAAAAATTTAATTTCGGGGCGTTTTATACTCGTCTGTGTAGTGACTATAAACAATGAACTACATGGTTAAATGATTCCCGCAATTAGCTCCAAACTTAATTATTATTTTCTGTAAATTAAATAATGAAATTGCTCATTAATTTTTCGGCAGCTTAGCAGATAAAAATGTCAATACCACGTTAAATTGCGAAAATGAATTAAAGAAATATAAAATTAAAAGTGCGGCATTCTATTTGAAATTTTGCATCGTTTTATGGCTTCGTTAAAAATATAAGATGCGTGTTTTCTCAATGCTATATTTTCACTTTTCAGTGCTTTAGCTAAATGTTTCAGCTTTTTTGGTGCTTTAGCTTTTTTCGTGTTCTATCTAATCCTAGAATTATGAGAGATATTCAACAGTTCATAATCATGAACAACATACCATGTATTGCTAATTCAAAAGCCATTTTTTTTAATGTAACGGCTCTTTTTCGTTTAGTCCCAGAACATTGTCTATTGATTTTCCAATTAGTACGTGTGCTTATGTTTTTATCGACAATTATTATTCTTAAAAACTGCTTAACAAGTCTGAAATTTGCATAGAGATTTCCAAAGTTACAAAAAACATATTAACCTGGTGTGTTTTAATATATGCAACGAACTTTAAGGAGCTATAATTCATCATTAAATAAGAGTGATTCCTTGTTGGTATGCTCAAAAACGATTTAACACAGACAAGCTCCCCTTTTCGCAACATATTCTGCTATTCTTCCAAGTATCTTCGTGTTGGAGCTAGGGAGATCACATATCCCCTGAATTTGAATTCCAGATTCAAAGCTCAATATTTTCCAAAAAAAGAATTTTGAGACTTTTAATTATTTCAATTTGTTAGTCGGTTATTGATTTAAAGCTGTTTATTAACTAACTGATTTACATAATTTATAATATTTTTCTACTGTCAATGCTATAGCGGAACTGCTGATGAGAAATGAGCAAAACATTTTTTTTAGCTCTTAAGTTTTATACCTCGCGCTCGTAACTATGGGGTAGTTAAAAAAATGTCCTTTAAAGTACAGGGAGTGAAGCCCTGTACCCCCATAAAGCCACAAACTTCTTCAACCGTAACAGTTTCAGTGATATGGATGGTTATTCTGGTTTGAACTATTTACTTGCATTTATTTATTACTCCTTAATTATGTACAAGGAAGCGAAATAAACATGTGACAAAATTCAAAAATTAAGTCACATGAAATATTTACCCACTTTAATTTTCAAGAAAAACGTATGCGAAATAAATTAATAATAAAAATAACAGAAATAAATGAATAACCTTGTAACCTTCTAACAGACGGTACTTTACCAACCCATGATAACTAAGACTAGACTTCTTGGTATAATTTACTCCACACTACTACTTCTTTAATTATTTTTGACACCCTATAGAAAAAGGAAACCCACAACTTATTTTGCTTAGAACAATAGAAATAACAGATCAAAAATTATTATAAATAAAGATATGAAATACAGGAATTAACCATTGAAGAATTTTTCATATTCAAAAATTCTGGGAAAAAAGCAGTGAAATGTTCACTCCTTTCGAATTCGAAACTTGAATAAATGGTGAAATGTGTAGATTTATTACGGGAAATTTAAATGCAGTGATAATTTAGAATAGGGGCAGTTTTGGACATAACTTTATGAAAAAAGTACCTTCACGTTCTTCAAATCATCAGTTTTCAAACGTTTTCCTATATGTATGTACATATATATATTAGGAAACACCTTCGCTATATGCTAATGAAAATTCAAATACTTAAAAAACAAACAAACTCATTGATGCAGTTGATAAACGCAGGGTTGAGATTGAATCGTAAGTAAAAAAGTTATTCTCGATAGGATGTGAAAGATTCTATCGGAAAACTAACGTTGCGTTGAAAGGTTACGTTGACGAAAATATTTTAGTGGAAATTTAATTTAATTTTAATCTGCTCTGAAGGATTGTTGTTTGGTTAAACTAGATTGATAAAATTAGCCCAAAAAGGTCATCATTTAATGAATAACTATTTTCTCTATTTATTCAGACACAGCACACAAAGACCTCGTTCATTTGAATTTGCCGCATTGAATATCCAGCAATACACACAAACACTTCGCAAAAAACGTGCAATAAACGCCAGAAAACTTTCACAATAGTGGTAATGTTCTTGCGCTTGTTTAATGCCATTTCGATTCGCTGTCAACTACAGACGATTAGAAGTGGAAAGCAATATTTGGAAACATCAAAGCCAAAACACGATTTTATTGCAATTACAAAGATTAATTTCGGTTTCCGCTCGCCAATGCTATCTAGCGTAAAAATCAAATATTTAAACTGCGATTATTTTAACAAGGATACCCATTTTCTAAACGTAATTTATTTCATTGCTCTAATTTTAAAATTAGCATTGGGAATTCTCTCGACATCATGCTTGATGTCACGTATTTCCCGTAAGACATTTTTGGCTCAAGCATTACCAAGATAATAACAAAGAAAGTTTTTTATTTCATCTTGGCATAATGGCACTTTTTATAATGATTTTTTTATCGTTCACTTTTCTGAAACTGGTATGCTCATGTTGTGCCCAAGGTTTTTATAGGTAGATATCTATAAAATGGATTTATAATAGAAATAGTATTTATTCGTCGTTCAATGCATACTTTAATGATAAAAGTGCAAATGTTTTAATGTTCATCACTCGTTTTTGTGATTTTTTGGGTTAGTTTGGGTTAGTTCTCTACATTTTATGCGTTTAAGTATTTTTTTAATATTTATTTAAACGAGTTATTAAGCACAATTAGAGCACACTAACATTGTGCGTAGGTATACTTGACATAATAAATAAGAATGTGTGGTTGGAAAATAAAAAAAGGAATTAATTTAAGTTCTATAAAAATCCTTTACTGGAAAAACAATTCGTTTCAGATATTAACGTTTCATAAATTTAAATCGGTAATAAATGAGTAGGAAAAATTTTTACATGGCACATAAAAGCATTTTAAATCGAATTAATCAAATTCTAAGAAGTACATATATGCTTATTGTATAAGTTATGCTTAGTTTTAAATTTGTATTGTGCTGTTTATAAAATGTTTCAAAAATGTATGTATTTATGTGTAAATATTGCTTATGTATAAAATTTAAATTTAAATTATCAATATTTGGTCAAGAAAAATGGTGTAATATTTCTTTAAATGTTCAAAAAGCGCCATATTTGAGCTTAAGTATAACAGCATTTTACACTCTTCGCCTTATACAGGGTGGCCATTTTCTGAAACTTTGTATGGGTAACTTCTACATTTTCAAAGATGTGTTCAAGTAATCAGATTAAAAAATTAGCAACGTAATTTTTGAGTTTTGATTATTATTATTATTATTATTATTACCATTATGAATAAAGTAGTTAAAGAAAAACTCAGTGGATCGTCTATAACTGTTGTGTTTAAAATTTGTCACATCTTGGAATGAAACTTACTCATCGCTCAGAATCTCCGTCGAAAAGAGGTAAATAATCAGCGATTGTTTGTATGCTGATAATGGTATGCCCTGAGATACTCATGTTTTCAACAAATTGGGTTACATGGGGACCAATATCTGGTTCGCACATTAATAAGCTAAATAAACAACGCAATAATAAACTAAATAAAATAAAGAGGTGGAAAATTGTATTATCAGCAAAGTCGTTACACGAAATGCATGTAAATTAGGCCTGGGTAACACTTTGTTGAGTTGCCCTTTTGAGTTGTTGCCGTTCTCTGAGTTAATGAGTTCTAACGCATCGGTTAATGAGTTATAAGACACGCACTGCGACAATTCTTGAAAAGTGACTGAGTTACCCAGGTTTAAATCAGCGTATTTTTGGCTGTAAAGCAGTGTCTTGCACGAAGAGCTTGGCACAACTTCGACAGCCCGAGGTGTCTAATGTATTTGTTGTGCCGAGCCCTTCGGGCACGACACTGGTTTTCGGAAAAACTCTCGAGGAGGCAGTTGAGGGTTCAAACTAGTGTCGAGCCCGAACGGTTCGGCACAACATCTACATTAGACACATTTAGATGTCACTAAAATGCCTTGGCATGGTTCCATCGCAAGTAAAATCGCAGAAATTGATTAATAAACTTTTGCGCCCATTTTATTCCTTATGATGGTGCAAAAACGAAATTTTCATACTCAAACTCTCGACTTGGTTTAAGGCCCGGCACTCACGTACAACGCCGTCGGACCGATTTTGTTGGATGACCTTGCAGTACGATTTTGTTGTAAATCGGATGAGGGAACACACGTGCAATCGATGTCGTCCACAATTGTCTTGCAAACAAACTACTTAGGCGGGTTTACGGATATTAACATAATCGTGGAATAATTACTGAAAATTAAAAGTACTTAAGGGTTTTTAAGGATTTTAACACGATCGTGGGACAATTAGTGAGAGTACAAATATAATATATAGGTACTTTGTTTAAAGTTACAAGTACTTAAGGGTGTTTATTCTGTTTTATTTTTCTTGGTCTTGGAAAAATTGCCAGGAAAGGTATAAGGTTTTGAAAAAAAAAACGGACCTTGAACCTTGAACGGACCTTGAAAATGTTGTCAAACTGTTGACAAACTGTCAAGCTGTCGGAAGCGTGCGTGACGGAAGGTATTACTTTCCACACAGGATGAATAAAGTTAATTGAATAATGGGAGGAAAGGTAAATTGTAAGGGGTAAATGTGATTCTTTTGCTATCTAAACCAATAGTGATATGTACTTTCCACTAGACGATCAAGAAAATTAAATTTTATATTCAAAAGGAATTCCAATTACTTTTTACCTATTCCTGGTTCATTTAAAAAAACATTAGACTAATAAGATTATTGAAATTATAACATTATTGTTGGGTTAAACAAGTTCAAAATTTTATGGTTTCTATAAATATCATTTATCACCTTTGTTGTTGTCACTTTTGTAGGGCATCCCGTGACTCACGCCTTTTTTCATCATTTAAAATATGTTATAAATATCTGGAGTTCGAGGGGCTCTCTGAAGGTTGGGGATCGGGGCTACAGCCCATCCTAGCCCCTCCGTTAAGCCGAATTTGAAAAGATTCTCAAATCGTCCTCGATAATATCGCAGAAAGACGAAAAATTTCAAAATCCACAGATTAATGTGTGCTCTCACTCCGTGGCCACGATCTATTCCCCTCGGTTTGGAAGAACTGCATTTTTTGAAAATGACAACGCAATTACGCACAGTATCTTTTAAATTTGAGTTGCCACCTGCCTGATGATGGCTCAAAACCAAACTTTCCCCATCCTGAGAAGAAAGTGCGCTCTTTCGAATGCATGATTTAGCATTAAGCCAATAAAGATTTAAAGATTTAGCATTAAGCCAAAAGCGAATAATTATGTCTAGTCATAACTCGAATACTCGAATACACCAACATTATCAAACTCACAAGGTGCAAATATATTTATATGCACTTTGTATACTTTTATAAAATAAATTATTCATATTCTACAAGCATTTAAACATATACCCATATATTTACAAGCAAATAAAAATAATCATTTACCCTCCTGCAAATGAATTTAAAATTACGTGTCTGTGTTCTCGTGACTCTCGTCATCAACTTTTGCGCGGTGTTACAATTAATGTGCCGACAAATGGTCGGCACTTTTTTAAGTTAGCTCTTGAAATCGTGTTAAAAATCGCTGTCAAAGGGAAAAAATATAACCGCCACCTATTGCGGCTAGTTCCCAAAAAATGATATGAGATAACGATATTTCATCTTGGAAAACGGTGATACTCGAATACTCAAATATTCGAATACTCGATTATTCGAATATTCTTTAGATATTCGCGTATTCGAATAATTTTACTATTCGAATAAACCTCTAAACGAGTATTAGAATTTCAGATTTTAAAAAATTCCGAGCACTAATATTAATGTATGATAGACTAAATACAATCAGTGCATTCGATAAAAGTTCGTTAATTATCTCTGGCAGTTTAGTGCTTCCGCTTTTGATCAGTTTCATAAACTTTCTTAATTTTATGAACTCGAGACTGTGTTTAGTTTTATTTTCAAAACATTTCTGTTGTGTGTTTTTAGTTTTATTGTTGCAATTTCTTGTGGTATCTAATACCTGGTGGTTTGTTGTCCTATTAGAAGTGTAATTTCACAAAACTGTTTGCCTTATTATCGAATCATGGTTCACATCATCAGGTAGCTCAAAAACGATTTAAATAGGAAAAGTTTCCAAATTGAACAGAAAAATTATAGATATTGTTTATTAAATTGAAATGTCAGTGACGTTCTTAGAAATATATTGATGGGGTAAAAGTTGCGCAATGAGCCTATAAACATTACGCCCTGTAGATGGCCGCAACCATTTGTCTTAAATAAAGATGCAGATCTCCAATAATTTAACTAAATTTTCTAAAATATTTTTTCTACAGAAGCTGTAGAGCTGTAGCTGCTAAGAAATCCAGATCGTTGGACCGGCTATTTCCGGCAAAATATATACTGACTTTTTAAACGGTATATTAAGGCGATTTTATGAAAAATTAAGTTTTGCTAACAAATTAACTTAATCATCAGCAAATATAATAAATCTACTAAACTTGACACGCGCGGTTTGTCTCAATTGACTTTTTCCATTGGGTAGACTTTAGATTCTTTATTAATTTTTAATCAATAGCTTGAGGTTTGCTTATTTTTTTCTCAGCAACAGTAAGCGGGTGTAAATTCTACTATAAAAAATAATAATTAACGGCTAAGTTTATGTCAATTTTCTAAAAATTGTATCAAAACGGTGGTTTATTAGTATTTGGGACATGCAAAATCACATCCACTATTCACGTGCGAAACCCGTTACATCTCACTAGATGAATTTATACAAATTTCCCGACGTGAACTAACAATGTCAAACAGTGGCAGAATTAATCACTATCCCAACACCTGATCTATCATTATCTGAGAATCGCAAATTATCCAATCCAGGTTTCGCGGAAATTGCGCCGAAAATTCCAAACTCCAAACCTAGACCTTTCCAGGAACCGTTAACAATCGCTATACGCGAGCATCCAAACTAAAAATACTCAAACGGACCAATCCTCCAAAAATCAAAGAAAAAATATCGCGCTACACACTTGAGCGTTTCTGATAATGCTATGTAGACGTCACAAGCCCCAGTCTGTATTTAAGTACAAACCAGCCACGTTCCTCAACAGTTGAAAATCGCATTCAGAGCGAGCTAAATCTAGCTAACCCTGAACCGAACAGAAACGTGATCGTTCGATCGACTTTTGTTTCTCACGCTTTTCAACCAATCAAAACTTTCGTTTTACAGTGCGAGGAAAAAATTTTAATATATTTCGCCGTCGCTTGATCAGTGCATGCTTCATTGTGAGTGCCTTTTGGGATTTTTCACGTGCTTTCTACAATGTTGTCGTCCGCTGATGACTTGCCTGTGACCGGTCGCCACAGGGTGTTGCAAAAGTCCGTCTCCCAGGAAGCGTTTGACGTGATATCTAGAGTGCCCCCGGAGTCTGCAAAATTATTTCAAAATATTCCCTGGTTGAATATTATGACTGATATTGCTCTTACCGCAGCTATTGCTGAGATGAAGGTGTGTACCATAAAATAAAAAGTGTTCAATGGCAGAGAAATTAATTTTTCATTAAGTGCTGATTTAATTTTGTTGCAAAATAACATTTGAAATTGTGTGTACAATGCTTCTATTAGCATTATGAGTAACCGAAATCGCAAATAATGTCATGCAAATCCGTTAAATAGAAGTTAATGAAAAAATCAACATACATGAATTCGAAAACTTCTATTTGCCCCTTGACACCAAAACAATTCTTCGATTAGCATTATGAGTCAAGAATATCAGCATTTTGAATAAACGCATAGAGCTTTCGTTGTCGACAAAAAAAGTACTGAACAGCGGATGTTCATTAAAAATCGTCCTGCTTTTTTGAAGCCTTAAAAAAAGTGCATGCGAGGTCAGTGCCTTAGGATAAAATGAAAATAAATGTAAATGAAATGCAATTTCTCTAGCGTAGGTGCACAAATATGTTAAATAATGAACAAATTAGCAAGATTAAAGGCCGCAGTTAAAAACCTATTTGTAACAGCGTACTTGTTTGCAAAGAAAAACAAGTTTATTGAATAATGAATAGAGAATTAACATTCATTTCGAACTTTGTGGCTAAAAAGTTTTCGATTTTGTACTTGGAGTTCATTTCATATGAACAAGATCGATAGTTGAGGAATGAGGACGAGATAAATGAACGGTCAAATACTAGCAACAACAATATACACACTTCCATAATAATTAATGAGACAACGAATTTATCGCCCTTTGACGTCAATGTTTATTACGAACAGATCATTAAAATTAATTTTTTTGAAGTTCACTTCTGATTTATCTGCTTCAACTGTTTTGAGTTTTGCCGCCAATATGTAAAACATGTGCAGACGGCGTGGTGATATTTCTATTTGTTATTAATAAAATTATTCTCATTAACCGTGGAAACATTAACATTTGTGACGTCAAGATAGTGTCAAATGTTAGCGAGTACACAGTGATATTGATAGAAGCAATTCAAGATAATGTCTTTAAACTGTGAAAGCAAATAAACATTAATAAAAGCACGGGATATTAAATTAGGATGGCGTGCCAACGTATTGCATCTAAAAAAACTTTAAACAATAAAGTAAACACTGTCTTTTAGAAATTAGCACATTCGAGTGTGCTAATTAAATTTCAAAATTGGGGAAAAACATTTGAAAATTTTACAACATTTAAGTGCAATTTAAGTAACCTTGATTTTGCGACTATTCCAACATGTGCTATTACATAAACGCGTTTATCTAGCTATTAAAGTATTTATTTAAATTATACCTATATAAGTAAGTAGGTACTCAACAAGATGTCTATCTCGCAGCTCGGTCTCATGTTAGGAGCGTATAGACTTTGTTTTGAAAATGAGGATTTGCATTATCAGTTTTAACAATAACCTGCAGCTTAATAATGAAATTTTGGGATTACCACTGTAAACTTCAAATGCGTAAATAGTCACACTTTTCCTACATAAAGATCGTTGTTCCATTTTGCGAGTTCTTAGTCGCCTACACGTAGCACCAGGGTGTTTTGATGTTTACTTCCGCATCACTAAATCCGTTGAAAATGCCTCCTAGTTTCGGTATAATGATCGGCGAATTCAATATACATTCCAGATTACCGAAAAAAGTTGGTAAACATGTTTACAACACTTCACCTAAATCCACAACATTAAAATTTTATCGGAATTACACGATTTAACTGATAACAAAACTTTTTCTAATTTTTCAGTTCAAACGCATGCTGAACAAGGAACTGTCTCACTTCTCGGAATCCAGCCGTTCAGGAAATCAAATCTCCGAATACATTTGCTCCACCTTCTTGGACAAACAGCAGGAATTAGACATCCCCACCGCCCTCCGTCCCGATGAGCCCGCTGAACCGCCCAAAGGGGCGCAGCGCAAAGAGCGCCCCAGGGCGCCCACCACCATGTCACAGATATCTGGGGTGAACCGAAAGTTATGTCACACCAATTCTTTCACTGGCGAAAAACTACCCACTCATGGCGTTGAAACTCCTTATGAAGATGAACTAGGTAATTACTGCTTGAGTCCTCCGCTCTGTCATTAACAGAAACCCAAGTTACATAAAAGTGGAAATCCGGACTTCTTTACTTTATATCGGAGGGTTGCATTTGCTCTCTTGACGTCAAAGCAACAACCTTTTAACCCAATTGGAGCCAGGGGAGGCCAAAAATAAAAAAATCCGACATCACAAGGTGCGAATCAATAGACTGTATTAATAATGCCTGAAACGGACGTGTTTTAATAACATGGCATACTTCATAAAGCAAAATGCGTGTCTGGATTTTCAAGATTATAAACAGGGTTTTTTTAATTTGCTTGTTTTCTACACGCCCCTTTATAATATAATAGCACATTATTCATAATGAAAATAAATGAAACTAAATTAATTTCCACACTAGTTATTATTAAATGTTTCAGCTCTAAAAACGTCCTAATATTTTGATTCGTAATTGATGCAATTTTCTAACAATCTAAAGTTAAAGTTCAGCACAGTTTTTATAATTTTCTTTATCAAAATTGTTGAATTTACTATACTTTCCCATTTCAATAGCGTTTTGGGTTTCCGCATCATCATAACTTCTTGGTTTCTTCTTTTCAAGTGTTCATTTATTGGGATTAGTCTGTTTCATAAAACACTACTTGTTGACATCAGTTTTCAACGGCTTCCTAAGTAACTTTGTTCCGTACTCGATGAATAAAGTTTGCGGAATCTAAAAGCTCTTAGAGCATTTCCTTTCTGTCTGCTTCCATCATTTTCAACAGCATTATTTGTCTGTGTTGGCATTTTAAGAAATGACCAAGTCGTTGATTTATGAATGAAAGGTTCGCAACGATATTCCTACTACAAAACTAGTAAACCATTGCAAGAGTCCCATTTCTACATCTTCCTGTGCTGTTTTTTCCAACATTTTAGACTTTACATTAACATGACGGTATGTGATATATTTCCTCGTTTTTTCCAAATCATTAGTACCGTGAGTTCAATGTTCAAAGTTGACTGTAAGCAAACGATTGTAACTTATGGCATCTAGTCAGGTAACGTTATGAAACCTCATTATAAACTCTCGTTAC
Source organism: Dendroctonus ponderosae (assembly GCF_020466585.1). Lineage (NCBI taxonomy): Eukaryota > Metazoa > Arthropoda > Insecta > Coleoptera > Curculionidae > Dendroctonus > Dendroctonus ponderosae. The sequence goes on from NW_026018715.1 coordinate 3,357,662, forward strand.
ATCTGGTAATTGTTTTACTCTTCTCGAAAATTCACGCAATTTCAATTAGACTGAATTAGACTAGAATAAGCGCAAATGCACGATGGCCAACCTTCACTGTACTTCTATTAATCGTTTTCTGTTTATTTCAGGAAAATGTCTTATGGAAATTGACCGATGGGGTGTGGACATGTTCAGAATCGGCGAGCTTAGTAACGAGAGGCCCCTAACAGCTGTAGCTTATACAGTGTTCACGAGCAGAGATCTGCTGAAAACCATGTTGATTCAGCCAAAGGTGCTGGTGACGTACATGATGACTGTCGAAGACCATTACGTAAAAGAAAATCCTTTCCACAACTCTTTGCATGCCGCTGATGTAACTCAAAGCACCCATGTACTCCTCAACACGCCGGCTTTAGAATCAGTGTTTACTCCTTTGGAAATAACTGCAGCTCTTTTTGCTGCCTGCGTTCACGACGTTGACCATCCAGGTAGGAATCAGACAATCAAATAAATAAAATTCTAATTGGCACGCGTACCTAACGATGCCAATACAATGCTGCTAGCCACGCAACATTCCTAATCTTATTGTGTTTTGGCAGGTCTAACCAATCAATTCCTCGTCAACACAAGTTCCGAATTGGCAATCATGTATAACGACGAAAGCGTGCTGGAAAATCATCATTTAGCCGTGGCTTTCAAGCTACTGTGCAATGAAGGCTGCGATATGTTTGCCAACATGAGCAGAAAACAAAGGCAAACCTTGAGGAAGATGGTCATTGACATGGTGCTAAGCACCGACATGTCTAAACACATGACCCTGTTGGCTGATCTGAAAACAATGGTTGAGACCAAGAAAGTGGCTGGAAGCGGCGTTTTATTGCTGGACAATTACACAGACCGGATTCAAGTGCTGGAAAATTTGGTCCACTGTGCCGACTTGAGCAATCCAACTAAACCGTTGCGCTTATACAGGTCAGTTTCTTCGCCTCTTGTGTCTTATGATGCTACTAAAGATATCTACCTGAATAGTTTTACTCACTTATTCCATATTGTTTCAGACTCTGGGTAGAGCGCCTGATGGAAGAATTCTTCCGTCAAGGAGACAAAGAACGCGAGGCAGGCTTGGACATATCCGCTATGTGCGATCGTCACTCTGCAACAATCGAAAAATCGCAGGTCGGTTTTATCGATTACATTGTACATCCTCTCTGGGAAACCTGGGCAGACTTGGTGCATCCCGATGCCCAAGATATCTTAGATACGTTAGAAGAAAATCGCGACTGGTACCAAAGCGCCATACCTGCCAGTCCTCCGGCCGAAGAAGACCAAGATGATCCTCAACGTTCTGGCATCCGCTTTCAGGTAAGAATGCGAAACTTCGTCATTAAACATATGATGATTAAATGACACATGCTTGAAGTTCCCGAGTATTAATGTTTCGTTTGCTTTGTTTCAGGTGACATTAGAAGAAGGCGATGCCGAATCCGAGACGGAATCAGCTGGCCCAATGTGACGGAGGCTGGCCGGCCTCTGCAGGAAGCTCACTGAAAAAGTGACACAATGGTGGCGCACTAGACCATAAAGCGCTGGCGCTGGGCAAGTGCGAACGGGACAGATGCGCAGGCGCATTACCCGACATGTAGCTGATAGAAGATTCAAGGCGAAACCAGTCGTTGATGTCGTTTCGTTTTAGTTTTTTGGCCTCCTCGACCTTCGACGTTTTGCCTTAACCGTGTAGAAGAGACTTATTTCTNCCTACTGACTGTGCATCTGTAAATAAGTCATTGAAATTTACTGGAAAATGTCTGTCAGTGTAATACTCACCTCCCCCCCTCGTGTATGTATAGGTACTATGTGTCTTGTCAGCTATATTATAAACACAACAAGTAAAGCTCTCTCCATTTTAAATACGGTGTATCATTAATTTTCCCCAAATCCATCAATCCATACGACTTATTAAAAATATGAACCGTTAACGTTCATCATACTGAGACCGAGCGAAGACGAAAGAAAGACCTCATCGGGATATTCTCTGAATAACCCGACACGTATTTTTTCCAATAACGGGACAGCTTTGAGGCATTTGCTTCCTTTTACGTGCAATACTCTAATGGAAGTGAACGAAATATTGAAGGCACCTTTACATCTTCGGACCTTTAACGCGGAAAAATGTGATCGTGTCTAGACTACGTTCACATTTTTCCGCATAAAAACTGTGCTACAAGTGCTTTTTTAAGCTAGAGTATGTGTTTGCATCAATGTACCTACATAAATAAATAAAAGTGTTTATAGTCGATGATTTCCGTAATAGAAATGTATGTAGATATACGTTTGTATATACGTATGTAGTTTCGCACTGGTCGCTCTGTAGCGCTTCTCAGTGGGGCTGCTGAGAAGCGCGTTTTGAAGGTACATACATTGATTTACACGGAGCCATTCACACGCGCGCGACCAAGGCCGGAGCACCGATATAGCAGAGCTTCTGTGGCGTTCAGTGGTTGACTACCGCCGAGAAGCGCGTCAAAAAGAAGCGCCACTGATAGCAATAAATTGGTTCAAATGCTGGCGTCCACACGAGCCACTTCAGTCTGCTGAAGGTTACCATGCGCTTCTCAGGAGTGCCACCAGTGCCACCGAGAAGCGCTGCAGAGCGGCCCGTGTGAAAAGACTTACTCCCCGGCCCCCGTACTTAAGTCCCCCACTGCACTTTGAAAGCACAAAGTTGGGTTTTCACGCTCAAATAATTTGCCCAAACTGGATTGCACAAGCCGATTTGCGCAAATGAACTGAACGAAAATTGTTCGTTTACACGCTCAGTTCGTTTTGCACAAATGTGAAGTGAGGAACACCCAGAAGTGAGTTTGTTGTCAACAAAATGAAAAATTTGGTCGAAGAACTATTTCTTGTAACGGCTTCAGTTTGTGTTATAAAGAAGATGAGCTTGAAAATGTAATTGATTTAGCATTGCAATCGCTATAATTTTTACTTTTCAACTTCCATAAACAAGGAAACGACTTGTTTGTATTAATCAAGTCACAAATATGTAGTTTTTCATTAGCCATCGTTTTGCACTTTTGTTGCAGAAAGAGTATGAGACGCTTTGAATTACTACAGCAGTATTTCTATATTGAATGCGTTTCACACAAATTTAATATAACTTGAGCTTGAGCACTTGTGTAATATTTGAATGAATTTTATAGGCCCCACTATGGTTCTCATTAACATAGATGGATGTCACCCTTGTTCTTGGGTGCCAGTGTTGCCGCAACTTAATTACTAATTACAAGTGATATATGTTGAAAAAAGAATAAATAACAAAATTTGGAGCATCCAAACAGTTATTTTAATCAATGAAAAGTTTGATATTATGTGGAATACAACAAGCATATTGGCAAATACATACATTAAAGTTATAATAATATAACTAACGCATGTGGTAGAAAGATTTCATTCAGCACCCGTGAACCAGGCATGAACATCGTTTAGACGCACAAGCCAATGCCCCAACCTCAGCCTCAAGGATAGATTTAACTCAAGCCAAATTTTTCGGCTTGCGAAAACTTTAAGCCTCGGTTTACACGTGACGATTTGTTTGTGCAAATGGCTTGCGGCTCTTAATGAGAGAACCAAACGACTGTCTGGCGAGCGAAAAACCTCACTTAACTGGGCGTAGTGGATAAATTGATCAGTAAGGGGAGAGGAGTGGCTGAACAGTCGCAGGCACGAGAAGATCGTATCGGAGTCAGACTCCAAATTGTCAGTTGATAGGAGTAAGGGAGCAATGGAGAAGATATGAGGCAGATATGATTTTCCTAGGTTGGGGTTCTTGATTTGGAGCTGGGAGTCAACTTGCGGTCGTCGAGCAATTTTATGAAGGCTGATGGAAATGGATGGAAGTACTAAATAAAAATCAACATTTTTATAATTACATATTATGCAAATTAACAAGTTCAGTCACTTTCAGACTTCATATTCTCACTTTCTGTGTCTTCTTCTAAATGCAAGGATGGCTGATACACCACATAAGACGAATCGTCTTCCATTTGGACATCTTGATACCTACATAAAAGTAACACTGTTGAATATTGATCTAACACAAACGAAATTTAAAAATAAAACCTTGACAATTACTTATTGGGGGTAATAATCCGAAGTTATAGTTATTTCAAATAATAATTGCTTTCGCAAAGCAATCGCCTTTAACGTACAATTTACATTAAAATACACGAGACTTCACTTTCAAACAACTGCTTCTTTAAAAGTCCCGTAGTATTTTCTTTTTTAATTTAGAAAAGCTGCGAAAGCACTCAAGAATGGGTAAATGGGGAAAACCGTAATAAAGTTGGCATGAAAAAAATCACTTGCTCTACATAAGAAAAAACCCACGGGAAACGTCAAGGGCACGATATCTCGTATTATTAACCTACGCACGTTTACCGTTCAAAAATATCAGCAGACACTAAAAACCTACGATTTTGATTTTGCGACCAGTTTGAGTTTATCAGAACCAAATAATAACAAAAATATAGAAAACAATTTAAAGTTTTGCACAGATTTTCTGTGATCTAGAACTTTTGATAAAAATCCGAACCAAGTAATACTTGCAGAAGGGTTGCATTTACTACCAACTTTGCTGGGCACTGCTCTATCCACATTTGCGCCAGACCCCGTCCGTTTTAACATCAAACCGTCCAGATTCAGGCATTAAGTATTATAAACAATAAAAAATTATGTTAGTTGTGAGTTGCGGTTACGCACATTGTAACGCATATTTACGTAATGTTACGAAAAAGGTTATTTACAAGTGCGGATATAATACTTTGATTGTAACATCTGATTAAATTTGGTAGTGAGAACGTTTTTACTACATGTCCCGAGTCCTTAAATACTCCATTGTCAACACCTCCAAAAGAACCACGCAAATTTTTTATCCCTCCGTATAAATTTGAAACTGGATATCTTCGTCCATATCAACTTTATATGGAAACATTGAAATTTTGCAAAAAAGTGCACATTATTTATGGTATTATGTAAATGGTTTCGCCCGCTAATAGCTGAAACTACATCCTCCGTACCGCAACCTTCAGACAATTCTGTGTTTTGGTCTCTATGCTATCTACATTTTACTTTCTTAAAAATTATTAATAGAGCGTTAAATGAAAACGTATAAGGTAGTTCCATATTTCATCTTTGCAGTATGTAACGATAGTCTAAAGAAAAATACTGGCGAACGCGAAAGTTGCACGTTGAAACCTGCAGTTTTGCGTTGCAGTAACGACCTACAAACCTTTGCACAAATTTTTGTACATCGTGTTTTTCGTGCGGGATTTTACGGTGTGATATGAGAGTGGCCTCAAATCTCTGGTATTTTGATTAGAAATACTTAATGAGACTAAATCCAAAATTTTGAAAGTTTCACAGTCCATACAAAGATAACTTTTAAAGTCGTATATATACAGGATAATATTGTCTTAATTCATTTATTAATGGCATATGCCCATATTTATTACGATCTTTCCTCCATTTTTCACCCAAATTATTTTTTTTCTTTTCTTCATCCAGCAAATTCATATACACAGATAGACGTAGAGCCACTTTCATTTTTTGCCTAATTTTGCACATTTTGAGCCAAAAATGTCAGTCCTTTTAGAAATTCTAAAACTCTACGAGCCATGCAATTCGGGTATGATATCTGCGAATTTTGCATTTATTCTCAGAAGCTTATCACCTCACAAGCCAGGAGCGAGGGAAAAGAGTTGATGATTAGAACGTTGCAATAATTCTAGTGACATGCTCTTGGATCGTCACGATTTTCGCCAAGTTTTAAACGCGCGATTGTCGCGTCGTTCCCGAACCGAGCGATGAGAGCGTAAGTGTAAAAGCACCTATAGTTTCGAAATAATAGAGAAAAGCATATTTATTGCAAGCCAAGTTTTCATTGAACTTTTTGTTTTCATACGATTTTGTGACATCACATCCTTTGTAAAAACCAGAAAAATCCCCAGAATCAATACATTTTTTAGTTCCCATGCATTCGACAATAATGATATCGCTAAAATTTCCTTCACGCAAAATGTATTTCATAATAAAAACGCTATAATGCATCTTTGATATGTATAAAATCCATAGAATAATACAATAATAAACAAATTGGCCAACAGAAACACGATTTGTATATTATTATTAAATTTGCGTCACGAAACCGCTTTACGATTTCACGTGTACGACGTCATTAGACAGCTAGGCTGCATTTGCTGGTAAACTAATTTTATGTGTTCCGTGTTAAATTGATCCGGTTATTACCGATTATAACTTAATATGAATAGCATAATGTCTGTTGAAGGATATTTCAAAACACAGTCACATTACCAAATGTAAGACGTAAATAAATATCGAAACCAATAAATTCTAAACGACCACCTAAGTGGGCATAGAAGCCGTGCAGATAAAGGTTGACATGTACAGTAGCGGTAGGATATCATGCGGAACTATTGAGGACCGTTCCAAGGGCATCGCCCGTTAGTTTTAAAGGGAAGAACTTTATGTACAAAAGCTGACCCAAATTCCGATCATCCTATTCAAGTACGTCGTTCTACCGCCCAACGAGAACTTTCTCAAATTCGTAGAACAGGGCTTGAGCTTGTTACAAGCTACTATTATTATATATATATTATATTACAATACTCCCTACGCGAAGAATCTGGGGAAAATTTGACTCAAACTCCACCCAACCTGGGGGTGGGAATCTGTCAATAAATAAGGGTGAAATCACAGCCAGTACTGTTAGTTCAAATTCGCATTAGAGCAGCAATTATCAGTGTGATTTCGTGTTAGTGTAAAAATCAACATCAGGTGAGTTTCTCACAGAGTAGCCTTTTCAA
>NW_026018715.1:3365085-3405083 GCF_020466585.1 Dendroctonus ponderosae
ACTCCAAGTGATGCACTCTAGGTGAGTCGCTCCTTGTTTGAGGCACGTTTGGCGCTTGTAGCTGATTCTGACATGTTTTAATGATTCTCATAATAGTAACATAAATCTGATTCTTGTTGAACTGGTTACTCAGCAATAAATTACGAAAAATAATTTGCAATCCATCTACATAGGAGAAAAAATTGGAGAAAGATAGGTAATTCTTTACGATACAGTCTGCTGTGGCACGCGGGTACGCACGGTACGCGCGGTACGCGCAGCCGAAATTGGAATACTGCTCAGCCATGTTGCCGAACTGCCACCAAAGTACAAACTCACAATGAAAACAAGAAAGTAATTTATTAAAGGTTCAAAACTTAGCAGAATTACGTCGATACAGGAAATAGTAGACGACACTAATAAGCTCATACATATGATTGTGCGCTTAATTTAGCTGGGGCCCAGCTGGGGCGATTGCAGTCAGCGGTTTGAAATATCAAATTAATTGTGTATGCATGCAAAGCTTTGGTTTCTCTATGGATGTCTATGAACGCGTGTGAGGTCTTAATCGGTTAATTCAAATTATGATGAGAATCGGAAAAGTAGTGAAAATATATCATCTTTATTACTAATTACTATTTATGTATTTAAGTATATTAAATGATTTGTGTACATGAAAAGGTTAAGGAAGTTGTAATATTAAGAAAGTGCTAATATAGTACTGGCAACTACGCGAAAAATTTCGACTGATACGCCGGCGCAAAGAACTGAATCATCATGGCGACCGTGGTTTTGTTTTGGAAATTGGTGAATTTCAGAGGGTGAAAAGTCCTGGAAAACGGCATTAGGTCGAAAAATGTTGTTTGTTACGAGATTTTCTATAAGGTGAGCATAGCCTTAATCGTCAAAACGGCAATCCTAGTACCAGATCGTATTGTAAAGGATTACCAGGCAATTGCCCCACTATCCTACTTGTGGTCAGAAAACGAAAGCTTACCAATGTTCCACACTAATAATGGAAATAATTAATAATAATAATATTTAAGCGAAAACAAACGATATCAGGTGTCTTTAAACCCACTGAAACATTTTTTTTTAAGAATACAAAAAATATAAATGTTTACATTAGGGATGAATTGCATTACACATATGATTTGCAAATCTTCAAGAGTGTTCTTAAAAAGGAATGCAGGAAAGCTATAATCTTTAATAAAATGCCCAAGCCAGACCACTCAGGTCACAAAGGAAGAGGAAACAAGTTGCCAGCCGTTCAAGACACTGAAAAAGCAACTTGCCAATTAATTCAAGAACTTCTGTCTGTACTAGTATAATGCGCTTGATAATATGTTTTCAATTATATTTTCTAATACGTATTTCTATTCTATCCTTTCCAAAAGAGGTATTAATTTTACAGCATTTTTTTAAAGAGTTTTGGTATCAAACGGGGCCATATCCCAGTGTCAGTATCAGCCACATTGCATTCTCCATCCATTTTTTAGATTTTTACTCAAAAGTGAAACCGGTGGATGTTGCCGCTTTTGATACCAATTCCCTCTGTGGATGGTGGTTAAATTGTTGCTCTTCAAAACTTAAAATGAACAATGTTTAGCAATGTTGGTACGTTGAAGGTTTACCTTCCGTGGAAAGTGGAAATGCCATAGATCGGCCGAATCTTCTCCATGACAGATGCTCGAAAGATGCTTTTGTTTATTACAAGCAAGTTGATTCTTCTAAAGAAGTGGAAGATATAAAAGAAAATGAAAAGGAATGCAACTGAACAACTGACTTGAAAACCAAGCACCCCCAGCAGGCATGGAAACTATTGAGACTTTGAGCCAATGTTTCTCAAACCCAAACTTTTTCGAATCAATTAATAGCTAAAAAAGTTACGTTTCTTTCGTTCCATCAACTTTTTTCAACACAAAAGTTTCCTGTAACATACCACCGGCTTATTAAATCAAAACATTCTTGAAAACAAGGAAACCGATGTAGTGAAGTGAAGTTATGCAATGAAGTTAAGCAGATCTGATAAAACTTCATTGTGCATAAAACGCATGTAATCAGATTATGCATTTATATAACTCCTTTGAAAACACCCGAAGAATCGCTATCACTATTATCATCCCAAAGAATACTACGTATGTTCAATTAATTTCTTACGTAAGAAGACATAGCTGAGTAAAAAATAATACACACTACGAATAACTAAACGAAAATAATTGCCTAACCACGCTTCTACTACTTCAAACTTCGGGTTGAAATCTCAAAAGAACCCCGTCTTCGAGTTGAGTCAACCGTCACTGAACCGGCATTTCAACTGTCGGTTAGCGTTTATAATACCCAAACTGACTTTCAACCATGGGTCTCAACCGTACATTATAATACCAGCTCTAAGTGTTGTTCAAAGTGACGTATCGTCAAAGACCAGGTGTCACGGCACATAGACACACAGAGCAGCATCAAGTCTTAAGACACGGTATTACCCAGGCCATGCACAACAACTGACACTTCCAGTCATCGGATAATTGTCCTGATAACTCTACCGAGGAAAGGCTACATTCCTACCACGTATGTAAGATACACAAGACAATAGAATCTCTGATCTTCCGAACACCGGTACAAATTGAACAGGAATTAATTAGCCGAATACGAGAAGCTGCTCAAAATATGAGCCCAGACTGCTGCCAAGAGTGCACGATAAAGTGAGATTGGGGCACAAACATGTTTGGAGTTAAACGGGCAGACCTTCGAACATCTCCTGTGATTTAACTACTTCATTGTATATTAATTTGATCAATATTGATCATGAATGCATAACCTTTAACAGCACTGACGACAAAGAGACAAGTTTGAATCACCATGTACATAATGATTGGATTTTCAATGAAATACGCCGAATCAACAAACTAATTGAAAAAAATCAGTAATTAGTCGATGAAATATTTTCAGATATTTGAGCATCTAAAATCAACATTAGCTATAACTGAAAATTATGTTTTCAAAAACCAACCTTGGTGAAGATCTATAAGAATCGATCACATTTGCACTGTTCTGATCCTGGCTACTCGTTTCTTCTAAAACATCATTGCTGTCTTCGGTATCTGTTAGTGTATTGCTGCTAAATTGCTGATATTTTAACTTTTTAGAACTTCGTTTCTGTCGTTCGACTATATTGCCTGAATGCTGCCGTTCTATATGATAATTAAGTTTCGTACTGGAATAGTAACTTTTGCCACAAAATTGGCAGGATGGTTTAACGAAAATATTGGAATGCTTCACCAAGTGATGTCGTGTCAGAGACGATTTGTCCTTGAAACCAATGGAACCTGATGAAATGTAGTAAATAACAAAAAGAACACCTATAAATTTATCAAGTAGAGTACTCACAAATATGGCAAGAGAATGAAGCCGGGCGGTTTTTATTGTGCCTCAAAATATGCTTCTCCAGAGTTGCTTTCATCGGAAACGACAATCCACATATAGGACAAATGAAATCTCTGCTTCTTATGTGCTTTAACTGAATGTGAGTCTTCAAAGTTCCACCATCATTAAATCTCTGTCCACATAAATCACAACAGTACGTTCTAGGATTTAAATGAACCACTTGATGCTGAAATTCATTATCTTAATAATACCTCTTTGAAATATTGCATTTGTACATACTCGCTTTAAAAGCGGCTTTGTTTTAAAAGACTTATCACAGTCAGCACAACTAAAATTTCTTTCGTCATTGTGAACAGACAACATATGAATATGTAAATCGGACTTCTTCACGCATCTATGTCCACATTCTTCGCAAACATGTTTCTAAAATATTAGGCTGAATTTGAAAAACTTCTCAACCCTAGAAGTTATTAGTTCGTTATACTTTATGTAATGCCCAGTGAGCGCTAAATTCGTCTTCCGGGTATTTGGCTTTACAAATTCGACAATATTTCCCAGGCTCCATCATTAAAATTTCTTTCTTTAAAGTGTACTCTTGAAACCTCCTTTTTTTTCTTTCTTTTATTGCAGCTTTTGCCTGCTCGGTGATTTGTTGTCTAAATAAGCCGTACTTTTCGAACGGGTTTTTGCCGTGTTTTTTTGCCATATGCGTTTCGCATTCGTCAATATCCTTAAGCACTAGAAGACAAGTTTCACAACGTGGTGAAGAAAGTCCTACAATATTTGAAATTATAAAGCGTAAAATGTAGCGCAGATAATATAAAACATTAAAATTAATTTCAGACCATCCATTTTAATGAAAAATTTACCTGATAGATTCTTTATGTCAGGTGTATCTTTAACGTGATTAAAGCTCTTAATATCCACAGAATTATCATCTTGACTGTCATACTGGGACTGAAAAGTACCGTGTTTCTCATCCAGTATGAAATCATCTGCGTTGCATTCACTTTGGGCTTCGATGACATTACTAGAAGATGTGTTAGCGAGTAGCGTTCTTACGTAAAGTTCTGTTTTATGCAGCTGAATTTTAAAGTTGAAAAAATCTATTAAGCTGGTAGTACAACGGGTACAAAGGTATGGAGGAAATCCGTCATCTAATGTGCACTGCAACAATAAATACATAATATATATCCGAAATAGGCTCCTAGGGTTAGATGACGCTCAGTTGAATGAATATCAGAGCTTTTTTTGGATGTAAATACATAAATTCTATATTTATATTCCCAGTGTAGTTCATAATTGGCGTCATTTCACTGAAGATGTACTCTAATGGTATATAGCGTATACAGAAAAATATATTTTTTTTTAATGTTCACACATAACTGAGATATTTGCAAAAAATACATCATAAATATGGTAACAACGTTTTTAGTTCGGGTCTAAAAACCACGCTATTCTCATTAACGTTACACAAATGCTAGTTCATACTGCCATAGGAAAACAGTCAGTACAAAGATGTATGCATATAAATAATGTTGTAAATAGCGCTTTTGTGGAATAACAAGCGCGTTGCTTACCTCGACAGCGGTTGTTTCTATCAAAATATCAGCCAAACTCAAGTGTTGGTCAAAAACTGCGAATAAATAATGCATTTTTGGATCTTCCACAAAACAACCCCTACATTTAACAGACAAGTCGATATCCAGTTTTTCCCCATCTTCAATCTTTACAACGGTTTGAAAGTTGTCATAATTTTCGGAAATGCCAGAATGTTTCTTTAAAATCTCGGAAGAACACACATTAGACGCCGCCATTTTCACTAACTCGACTGCAGACAGGAGACATTTCCTTTATTCTTTACAGAGAATAGTACCTGACCGTAAGCGGCAAAGATCTAATACACTATGTTCGCTTTCTTGTTTAATTCATCGTGCTAGACAGAGATGAACCGAGTCTAAAAAATTAAAGACGTGTTTTAATCCACAAGGGCTAAGAACCTTTTTAAATCTGTTTAATTCGTATTACGCGTGACGACGCGATATTTTTCAACATTTTTCTTGATAAATAAAACCAGAATACAGAGACTCGCAATACGTTGGTGGGCTACTTGTCTCTTTCTAGTGCTTCCACAAGCGCGCCATTTTTTGCCAAAAACGCGTGTCTTTACAGCGGGAAAATAAAAATTGCCCCTAGTCGTTTTAAGAGTTACTGAGGATTACTTGGATATTACAGAGTTTTTTAAGTCCAGTTTATTTTTCCAGTTAAGTATAAATCCTGATTTTTCGAATTTTAAACGGATAAAACGGATTAAACGGCTCAAAAATTCATCAAGTTAATCTAAAATCGGCGAAAAAGAGAGATATAGGAAAGAAGAATAAAGGAGAGACTCTAAAATCGGTTGGTAAACAATTGCTTGTTAAACAATTATATCTTTTCAGAAAACCTGATGGCAGAAATCCGGCTTAGCACCGATTAAGACCGTTTTGAGTTTTCCTGCACTTGTAAAAGAACTCTTTGTCAACTAATAGTGAAAGAAAGGCTGCACTTCTACCACTATTTAGTTTTTTTAGAAAGTGTTCCTATTGGTTGGAGATCTGTCAGTTCGTACCACGACGGTCGAATTGACAGATCTCCGACCAATAGAAACACTTTCGTATCATTGTATCATCGTACACACACATGGGACACGGGCTTAAGTTTTAGATTATACCTTTGTTCATTTACTTATAACCATACGGGTGTTTGCAAATTACATTAAATTAATGTTAAAATAAATGAAAAAGAACATTGTTACTAAATTTATGATTTAGGTTTTTCGCGAATAACTCCCGGTTTTTTATGGAAATTATCGTTTCACTTTTTCCTGGACTAAATGCCCACAGATTTCGCCTCCAGAGGAATAACGGCAAGTTTGAATCACCCTGAATACGCCAGATTAATACACTATAATATACTTAATATTACCAATTAATATAGTCATATTAATATACTATAAATACCAAAAATAAAACTTCTTGTGCCACAAAGCAGAATCACTGAAACTACACAGGACCAATGCTGAAATGATATATTCCAAATGTGAAAAAAATGAAACAAATTTAACTGTAAACTGCATTTCATAGTGCCAAATTTGGGTCCTTCTCTGGCCAAACCAAATCAATATCCAAACAATCCAAAGCAACCAAATCAGTTGGGTATCCTAATATTGAACTAACACTGGGATTAGTCCTCTCAAAGTCCCCATGAACGAACTCTTTCACATAGGTTCCCGCTTGCGTATTAACTTCCAACTCAAAAAGATCAGAATATCCTAAAATACAGAGTAAGAAGTATGTAATCATAATTGTAATTTGACCAAAAGGCACCTGGCACTTCAGTTGCAGACATCTTATATATGGTTTTATCCCTAGCCATCAAGGTACGCCTATGAAGCACTCTCATCACAGTGAGCTGCGAAACAGTTAGTTCTGATTGCTTATTTAGAATATCAATGGCCGCTTTTATGTCTGGTGCAGCCGTTTTGCATAACGCCCTGTATGTTTTTTTCTTGCTTTCTTCTCCAGACTTTATACGCGTTAAATCAGAGCAGAATATGCTTTGCAATTTTGTTACTGCCACCAACTCGCTTTTAATCACCTACAAAAATCGTTCTAATTTAATCACATAGACAAAGATATTTTTAGTCAAACAGTTATTATTAATTACCGAGTCAAAAATAAACGAAAATCCATGCCTGCTTCCTCGACCAATAGATTCACCAACATTTCAAATTTAACGCATTTTTGGGGATAATTTCGGAAACTTTGGAAAATATGTTTTTCAAAATGTGGCAATTAATTAACAATAACAACACAGAAGTTGAAATTGGAATTGTTTTTCGCTAAGCTGAGAGCATGACTGCGACCTTCAAGTTCTTACCAAAACTTCTTCATAAAAAAGGAATTTATTTGTATTCTCAATATAGGTATGAATCTGAAAAATTCTATTGAAGCAAGTTAAAATCTTAAACTTGAACAAGTAATAAAATATCTGCTAAAATGAAACGATAACGAATAGCGCACATGCTAATGTGAGAGAATAGCATTCCAGCCGATCTAAGGTATTCGTGATTATTCCGATAAATTCTACCCCATCCAACACGTGCTTCAAAATGTATTATTTATCAAAAATGTATAATCGATTCCTTTAAAATTAGGAAATCTCGTTCCTCGAAAGATGAAAAGATAGATGTCAAGACGATGTATCAAAGTGGCTCTTGGGACATGAGATATATTCGATCGTTTCCCTGATATACGTTATTTTAAATGTTTGCGTTTTTGCATTATGCTTCCAGCTCTTTGGATGTTATAAATTTGTGATCAAATCTAATTAGCGAAAGACAGTCACGCTATTGCAAAAGTCCATCTTTTGGATTGGCTCTTTCGAAACGTTTCATTTACTCTTGTACACCAAACATTTAAATAAATTTGCTCGGTTCTCTTTAGAGCAGGGTTTCCCAAACTTTTTCGATCATGGAACACTTTGCAAACCCAGAAATTTTAACGGAACACTTGACTTATTTTTAAGTTAATTTTTAATGAACTATTTTAACACCTCAAAAAAAGGTCACTACATTTGCTTAGTGAAAGCAAATGTCCCTTTGCTTTCGCCAACCTTAGACCTTTCCATGCTCCTTACAAAACGCCTTACGAATGAACATCACCTTAAAGAAGCAAAAGGCAAAATCAATATTTCCTATTGGTCAGCAGTATACCACTCATTGGTTGGAGTTGGAGCTCGATTTAACGAATCGTCTACAAACTGTTAGATAACAAGGAAAAGGGTCTGTGTGAAGAGGTATGATTCGCTTCACATATTCGCTCACTGAACATGCAAATTCTGATAGTCGCGCAAATAAAATAAATTGTTTCAGCAGAGTAATACGATTAAGGGTGCCAGGGTTTTGAATCCGAGCAAACCTCCCTTTCCAGACAGTTTCTAAAGTAACAGCATGTAATTGCAGTGGCTCTTACGCGACTTTTCTAAGCAATATCATCCGAATTTTCCATAATAAAGTTTTTTCTTGTTAAATCTTATCTGTTATCGAAAAAACAGTCTCTAAAGCAGAGTTTCCTAAACTTAAAAAAGCTATAAAGAATCGTTACTCCCTAACCCTGGTCAGATTTTTTGCAAAATTACCCAAAGTACAAGTTTATTAAATAGTCTTTAAAAACGTATGTATTATGAATGCAACATATCCAGACGTTTTCAATTTGGGGACAAAATTCTATTGCGATTTATACTCTAATTGGTAAGTCCGGTTAAACCCTAATTCTGTTCTAAGATTCAGTCCGAAATATTAATAAATGAGCGCAAAATTTTGGATTACAACCTAAGAGAAGAAATCGGCTGATTGCAGATCTTCAATTGCTAGTTTAATAGTTTCAATTTTATCGAAAAATAAACATTTTTTTTAACTTTTCAATCTAAAAAATGACGATTGTCTGATATTCGAAACTAAAACCGATACCGACGCCCATTAAACAGCAGAATAGTTGGTATATTAACAATAAATAGACCCACCTGTCTTTCTACTTCCCTAAATTGTTCGGAGGAAAATTGCCTTTGCTTAGCGTTATCAATTTTAACATAAAACGGTCTGCCAGCACCGAGCATCCGAACATCGACATCTTCTCTGCCACTGGCTGAGAATGTCATATTCTTTTTTTCACATCTGCAATCCATATTCCAACATATTATCATGGTAGATTTAGACAATGACAAATATTTCCACAACATAAAATACTTCTAACTGACCTAAGAACATTGACTATTGCATCGAATACAATGTCTTGCACATTGTGTTCGGTAACACTTACACCGTCCACAATCCACGGAGTTTGACCAACATTTCTCTTAAACTTCAGATACCTGCCACCGATAAAGATTGGATCCGTGGTAACATTCACTCTTTCCAGTTGTACTTCTTTGTCGGGTATTGCTGGCGGAATGGCAAAATGATACGTGAATAATTTATCATCTACATCTTTTAAATGCTCGAGTATGTTGTTCCTACTGACGTCGATTCTCTTTTTGGATCGTTGATTCCTGTTTAAATTCTTCATATTTTCAACTTCCTAAAATTTTTCTAGTATTAATTTTGATTTAATTTCGATTTGGTGCAAATATATGGAATAAAATAAAGCCGACCTTTACCTCATCGTGTTCGATAACGTTTACCGCAGATGTGATTGAAACGTCAAGGCATTTGAGTACGAGTTGAACTTAAGAACAAGAATTGATACCGACTACGTTTTATAAACCCACCTCTTACAATCGGGTCGTTGCATTTTTTTTTCTTTCATAAAATTGACTATTGACGAACAAATAAGAGCCCTACAATTTTTTTTCACATTCTGTCTACTCGTAACAAATCTAACAGCAGTCAAAGTTTAAACTTACACAAAGCGCGCCGAAACGACCAGTTTTGGCTGATCGTAATGTGACGTCACGAAGCATGATTCTGCTCCGCCACATTCAGCGCTTATACGTGTTTCCATGTTCTAATGTGAATATTGTGTGTTGGTTTGCTTGTTTCTCAATTATTGAAAGTAAAATGGCTTATAAGTACTGTATGGTGCCACAGTGTACAAGTACCACTACGTCTACACCAGGAAAAACATTTGTAAAGTGCTATTGAACGAAAAGAAACGGAAATTGTGGTTGAAAGCAACGCGGCGAAACTGCACCGAACTTTCTGCAAAAAGCAACATTTATGCCTGTGAGGATCATTACGATGTAAGTTCGCATAAAAGCAATAATATGTATAGGTTTCTTAACCCTATGTGTTCGTTAGATTTAGGTTTCACCGTTGATTCATTATGTGCAATTTTTGTTTATTTTATTTCACAGCTTGAAAGAAACATGAAAAATTTTATGAAGCGGAAAATGATGGGAGTTCAGAAAATAATTACAAAAGATGTTCTTCCACATAAAATTGCGTGCCAAAAAGACAGAAAACAAAGTAGTGACGCTCCTGTACGAGCGGTAGTTTTGAAACGTAATAGATTTAACATTATAAATGACACTGGTATAAATAAAGCTTTATTCATAATTAAGCTACTTAGACACTACAAAATTGAGTTTTGTAAATATTTATCTAGTTCTTCAAAAAATTCGCCTTGACAAAACTTTTGCTGAACTAGGTGATGATTTTGAATTTTCCGCAAATAAGAGTAGAATTTTTGCAAAATCCCTTCCATTAATTAGCGAGATGTTAAAGACTTTAATAGTCTGGATACTATCTAATAAAGTTATAAAACGTCTAATAAACCTATACCTTTTCGTGCACATTATAGTAACGAAATTGAAGAAAATCTAGTCAAACAGGCTCTTACATGGTCAGATTACAAGAACGCTAATACCATAAAGTATCGATATAGTCAACCCCAGATGGCATAATAAATTATATTTATTAAGCCTTAAATGTTAATGTCTTAAGACGCTTAGCTTGCTCCTATGCAATATGCAAGTGTACATTCTGCTGGTTATGGGCATATAACTAGCGTAGCGTAAAACAACGTTCTCGCGAACATTTGACATCTCATTTGACAAGCAAATCTGGTAACTTTCGTTTCCTTTTTTAATATTAAATTTTTTTTTTAGAAATTTGCTTTAGGCGTTCTTCTAAACGACCCTCACGCTGTTTGGGACAAGTTTCAACCAAAAAAAAATTTTGTAACCCTACTAAACAATTTTAATAAAAACTGTTTCATTTATACAGGGTATCCCTGTATAAATATCCCTAAGTCTGGTATCCCTGGTATACTGGTAACCGGGAACCGCGATTGATATCTGGCAAACTATAATTAGGAGATATTTGAAAAATGGACAGTGTGACGAAGGCATTGGGGGCAAGTGATCTAAAATATATTTTTTCAAGATGGTCACACTTGTTGGTATCGACTTGCTTATTTTAAATGGAACACCCTATATATTGTTACACTTTTGAATTCTCCTCCAAATTCTAAATATACTTCTTGTATAATATCTTATACCTAAGTCTAATAGGTACCTAAGTCTAAACGTTTTTTATATGTATATGAAATTTTATGTAAAAAATGACAGATGCACCTCCTTGAATAATTATTCGTTTTTCCTGTAAGGGAATATGTTCCACTTACTTAAAAGGACTTACTTTCATGGAATTTCAACAAAATTTTGATAACTATTGATACAAACTGGTAAAAAAGTGGTCTTGTAAAGGTAACTGACAGCTGTAAGCATTCCTTTGTCATTTGATTGTATTAAAAATTGCAGCTTTCGTCATGGCAACTAAGAGTGACAGGGATTAAAAAAGATAATAATATAATAATGGCAAAACAGCCATATAAAAATATTAAATTGACAATATTTCGAAAACTAAACAGTTTTGGAATAGTCACAAACTCACCCTTATTTTTAATATTGAATAACGCAAAATTATTAAAAATGGGCGTTTTCATTGGAAAGAATTAATTTTGGGCGGTTTTCTCAACTTTATTTTGAATCTTATGTTTTTAACACTTTGCATCAATAGTTATCAAAATGTTGTCGAAACTAAAGAAAACAAGAAGAAATGCGGCTCAAACGAAGTAGCACATATTCCCTTAAAGGAAAAATTATTATACATGGAATATATTTAGAATTTGCTGCAGAGCTCAAAAATGTAATATGGGTGTTCCATTTAAAATAAGCAAGTTAATACCTACTTCCGGTATAGCCATCTTGAAAATATTTTAGATCGCTTGCCTCCAATGACTTATTTGACACTGTCCAATTTTCAAATTCCTCCTAATTACAGTTTGCCAGATATCGATCGCGGCGGTTCCTGATGGGACACCCTGTAGAAGACTTAATTGTTGATCGAAAAAATGCCGAGGGTTGGGTGTAACGTCGTACCTAAAGCATACTTAAATGTAGATGGGAAATTGAAAAATAAGACAGCTTAACTTATTTTTGGGCCACCCTGATATGCATGAAAATTCCATCAGCAAAATTGCAGCCACAAATGAAAATCGACAACTCTCTCTTATTCCATTTGCACCATATTGTATGACAATTACTTACTTCGTCATCTTTCTCATATTTTATTGATATAAGAATATTCAAATGCGACTTTGGATAATACTGCTTATTTAAAGCCTCAGATAGCTTTCCAGTGGCTACAGCTCTAAATATTTTATGTGGCTGCTCTAGCAACACCTCATCCATTACACCTACGAAAAACAGTTGCATACAAACTTTTGCTTTAAATGTACGCTGAGAACTTACTTGTTGTCGTCTCATACAAGTTCACAGATTTATAAAGCGGAAAGTGTTTTCTCAAATGCAGTAGCATGCTATGTGCCCTGACAGCCAAACATTTCGGAAAACTAACATTAAACACAAAATTGTCGTAATTATAGCTTTCGATACCAAGTGATTCAACATGCTTTACAAGATTTTCAATAGTTTCATCACGAAAACAGTCGAGACACATGGGGCAAATGTTTGATTTCCGTTTCTTAGGACTGGATTCATTTAATGTATCTAATATACGTTCAGGTTGTTGGGCTGACACCTAAAATATTTATTGTATTAATGAGACATCCTGATAAAGAGGTAAAGAATTGGTTTTCCGGTGCGAAAGCAATGATCAGCAAGAATATAAAATATCCGTAAGCACTCATGACTTACTACAATGACTTTTTTAACGGTGAAAGAATTGAGTAAAAGCCGTTAAAATATTATCTGAATACCGTATAAACTGCGTGAACGTTACATGAAAGAACTTTTTTGCAGGGCGTTTCTTTGGTTCTTCCACATAGCTTTCCTTCAGACCCACCCAACTATTTTGACAAAGATAGTAACATGCTCCAATTGTCAGTATTTTAGTAGTTAACGTAAGTTTATCAACATTTAACCGAAAGTTCTAGATCTCACCTGTGCCAAACATCGTTTCAGGAATATTTCTAGTATTCGAGCAACATGCAAAAAATTCAAAATTAACGCGTGTCTTGAGAACCGCTCTTAGTTATTGGCTTGGTATTTAGAGAACGTTTGGTTGAGCTAAAAAGCTCTCGTTTTCATTGTTCAATAGAACCTTAAATTTCGCACTTTTTATACCTAACATCGTTTTAGGAATGTTTCTAGCTTTCACGCTAGAAAGAATGCAAGAATGCGAAAATTCTTGCAAATCAAATTTTGAATTGCAAATTCTTGCAATTCAAAAAAAAATTGTTCTAAGTTTTGAAAACCGCTCATGCCTTTTCTTCTGTCGATCGTAGATTTATTGGAATTTTTATTATATATTATTATTATTATATATTTTTAATAACACATGACGTTTGCTTGTTGCATTTGTCATGTACTTGCCCATGACTTTGGCGTTGACGGTATATTTGTGCTTTTCAAATAAATTATTATTCCATAAATAATAATCAGACAAAGCGAGACAGCATTGAGAAAATTTTCTAATGCTTCGAGTATCTATGTTTATATGTATAAATTATAGCATTACGGCAACAACGCTAGACAGACGATTAAAGACGTGCTACCATTGTTATAGTGAACGGACTATATATCAAAAACGGTTAGACTTAGGTATATGATATTATACATAAAAAATATTTAGAATTTAGGGCAGAATTCAAAATGTAACAATATACAGGGTGTTCAATTTAAAATAAGCAAGTTGGGACCTACTTCCGGTACAAACGGAAGTGTGACCATCTTGAAAATATTTTAGATTGCTTTCCCCCAATAATTACGGTACACTCCAATTTTCAAATTTGCCGGAATTATACTTTGCGATAGATCGATTGTGGTGGATCCCGCGAAGGGACACCTTCTATACTTAAGTATAACAACTTGAACTATGAGTTTACTTAGTTCACTGGTCAATAAAGAAAAGTAGTAGAGAGTTTGACCTAAATATAACAGTGAACTTACGAGTTTATTTAAATAATCTTCCGGTTTCTCATAAGGAGATCCCACCTCCGAATATTGAACTCCTAAAAAGCGCAGAATACACCGGCTGCAACAACATAATTCTTGCAAGGCATCTACAACAGATAAAGCATTTTGGGCCGATTTTAACAAATCCATTACTTTTACAATACTCTCATAAAGTTAGAAAGAAAAACAATTTGAAATATACGTATGATCAATTCGAATGGAAACAACAAACACTTAGGTTAAGTCAGGTTAAGTTTCCATCTTCTTCTAGGATGAAGCCAAGCTAGATTTCTATCCACATATTAAATTGTATAGTGTTGGTTTCTTGACCGATAAATGAACGAAATGAACCGATAAAAAAGATGGTTTTCCTTTCTTGAGGATTCGGAAAAAATTATAACTTTTTTAGCTAGCAAGATTTCGGCGATTTATTGTCGCTTACTTCAAACATGAGCTTTGAAATAAATTATATATATATATATATATAATAATTAAGTTACAGTGCAAGTAATTTTTTTAATTATATTTAATTTATAAATGGTTAAAACAAACTAACTATTTGAATAAATAAATTGAATAAATAAGAAAATCCCAGAAAAACTCTGTGAAATTGAATTTTTGCAGATAAACGTTTATTAAAACCAGGAGATATATGTTAATACATAACTGTAAAATCGGACTTAATTAAACTATTTAAAAATAAATAATAGATTTGATTGGTTATTAAATATGGAATTATGGGACGCGGTCATGGCAATATTATAACACTGAACACAGTCTGGTTTTCGACATATTCAAAGGCATACACCTTGGCACATCTATGTCTGACTCACACAAATTGCCATCTTTGATCTCTTTTATAGTTAATTTCTGAACATTCTCCATTCAAATGAAAGCTGCTACAAATCAAAGTATTCTTCTGTCAGTGTCTGTCAGTTGTCTATTACAGATCACAGAAGTGTGGTTATCTATAGTAAGCGTGGTAGATTTATTGTTTTATAGTAAATTACCGTTTCTTTCCCAATTCGATTGCGAACAAAATACAGCAAAATGGGAAAGAAATCGAAGATTGGAAGACAGCGCAAAGACAAGTTTTACCATTTAGCCAAAGAGACAGGTAATGCCTATTTATATAACAATAAACACATGTTCTTTAAATTCAAAATATTCTCCTAGGGTTTCGCTCTCGTGCCGCCTTCAAATTGATTCAGTTGAATCGAAAGTTTGAGTTTCTGCAGAAGTCCCGAGTATGCCTGGATCTGTGTGCGGCCCCTGGAGGCTGGATGCAAGTAGCGAAGCAAAATATGCCCATTTCAAGCATCATTCTTGGGGTGGATTTGTTCCCTATTAAGCCCATTCCAGGGACAATTAGCTTGACTGAGGATATTACTACTGACAAATGCCGAGTAAGTCATCATAGTCATCACTACCACAAAACGTCTGACATAGTGGCTTACTGTACAAACTACGAACAACAAAATCTATATCAAGAACTTACTAGCAAATAGACAACACTATCCCCTTTTCCTTTCCTCATTTCACTTATACAATATATATTACAATTCGCAACAGCAAGCGAGTCACAAATCATAGACTTAACGCAGACTTTTCTATAATAATTGCAGACGGACACGCCACAGAACCAAAAACGACATAAAATACCTACCTAGGAACAAACTTAAATTCACAAACACGGGAAACATTAGAACGGACGATTAAGAGAACAAAACACTTTTTATCACTAACATGCAAGGGCAGAGGAATTAGCGCCAATACCGCCACAAAAATATACAAAGCTATTTGTAGACCTCTTTACATATACAATCAACAGAACAGAACAAAATGCTCTCACAAAGACTCATAACACCAATACCACTATACAATCCATCAAGCGAATTAACTATATCAGCGCACAAAAATAACGGACCGATTAAAACAAATTCAAACAAAGTGGAAAGCCAACCAATATAACTGGACTATACTGATATTTATTTGCCTCACAAGACACACAAAACAATGTCGTTTTCGTTCTACAGCTACTTTACACTTTGGGAGACTGTTATTTGTTTTATTGATTATTTTTAATCTATATGTATGTATAATGTCTTTATAGTCTTAAAAAGCTTAGTTGTAACTACAACGGCAGAAATACTAGGTGGTCGCTAGCTTTTTCATAGAAATGAAGATTTGTATATACATGGATCAATCAAGATTACGGCTAACTGGAGTGTAATTTTCAAATTATTTTTTATGCGATATTGGCATCAATAGTGGACATCCATGAACAGTTTTTTCGCTACATCGGGTGTTCCCAAATAAATGTGGTATATAAAACTATGTATTCCTAAATGAATCACCCTGTATCAATATGCAGCAGCTGTTTCTCTTATAAGCAAATAAGATTTATTTTGCTATAAGGTTTATTGTATTGGACACTTAAAGTTGAAAGTAGGGCCACATTTGGCAGCGAACATGTAAATAATTTAGTTTCAGAAGATCGAACCGACAAGTTTTTCAGTATATATATATATTTCAGCTCTATGCGTAAAGGACATTTTTATATTTTCGAAAGTTTGTATTGAAATGTTTTGAAAACTTTGCCTTAATCTTGTTTTATGTCTTTAGCTAATGTTGGTACCTGTTCGTAAACTTTAGCCTTAACATGACCCCATAGGATAAAGTCAATTGGTTTCATGTCAGGTGATCTAGGTGGCCAGTCAATTGCATTACCGCGTTCAATCCAAGCATTTCTCTTCCAATCGTCTAGTAATTTCTTACATTGCTATGATAGTGCATTGATATTAGATTCTTTTGAGACCGATTTACTCAAAAACCTGTTATTCAAGGTATTAACAATTTTGCATTTTCTATACCTCCAAATAAACGGTATTAGAGGACTGGTCCGATTGTTCAATTTTTTTTACAGCGCTGATCCAAATGTGACTTTCAACTTTAAGCTTCTACATATATCTAATTAACTACTAACCGCAGACCCAATAAACCTTATTCCTTAACCAAAAATACCTTTGTAAGCTGAAGCAAAAGTTTTTTTGTGTAGTGAAAGTAATGTTAATGGATGGCCACTTGGTCCAATCAGCCAATTTCGCATTAAAAGTAATTTCAATTTTGAAATTATTAAACACCCCAGTTAGCCAAAATATTCCACCACTTGGTTGCACCGCCCTGTATATATAACCATCAATAACTATTCTGCCAACAGGTTGCTATACGCAAAGAACTACAAACTTGGAAGGCCGATGTAGTGCTTCATGATGGAGCTCCAAATGTCGGTAAAAACTGGCTTCACGACGCCTACTCCCAGACCTGCCTGACACTGAGCTCTTTGAAACTAGCTACAGAATTTTTACGCAAAGGGGGCTGGTTTATCACCAAAGTGTTTAGGTCAAAAGACTATAATCCGCTTGTTTGGGTATTAAAGCAATTGTTCAAAAAAGTTCATGCCACTAAGCCTCAAGCTTCTCGTAATGAATCCGCCGAAATATTCGTAGTGTGTCAGCACTACATCGCTCCAGATAAAATAGACCCCAAGTTCATGGATCCGAAATATGTGTTTCAAGAACTAGAAATCGAGCCCAAGAATAAACTTAACATATTCCATCCCGAAAAGAAGAAGAAAGACAAAGCTGAGGGATATGCGGAGAATGACTGGACTTTGCACCATCAAGTTAAAGTATCAAACTTTGTGCAGCATGAAAATGGAATAGACATTTTGCAACATGCTTCAGAAATTATTTTTGATGATCCGGATATTCTCAAACATCCCAAAACCACATTAGAAATCCAGGAGTGTTTTAAGGACATTAAAGTCCTTGGTAGGAAGGACCTGCGAAACATAATGGCCTGGTGGAAAATCCTGCATGATGAGTGGGAACATCGGGTTAAAGAAGAGGTGGAAGAAGAACCCGATATGGTGGAAAAAATTGAGATTGAAGGCGAAATGAGCGATGGAGAAGACGACTTGAAAGGCGTGGATAAGAAAATCGCAGACTTAGAGGCCGAAGAATACAGAGACTCCAAGCGAAAGAAGAAAAAAGTGCAAAAAGAACGCAGGAAATTAAATGAGAAACTTAATTTGAAAATGATTCTTAAAGGTGAGCAGTATTTGGGTAAGCCGAGGATTAAATAGTTGCAATCAAGAACTTTTTAGGAGATGATGGCCCTAAAATGGAGGCAGATGACATGTTCTCGTTGAAACAAGTTAAGGACGTCGATAAGATGAATAAAATTGTGGAGCAAGGACCAGATATGTTGGCGGATTCTGATGACGAACAAGACTTGTCGAAACGAAAGTATCTAAGGTGAATTGAAACTCGACGATTCTCACAGTTCAATACTAAAAATTTAATTTGTTTAGATACGACAAAGACGAACAGCACTTGGACAGTTCAGGCCTGTACTATAAAGATTCAGACTCTGAGCTTGAAATGCAAAGTGGAAGTGATTCTGATGACGACGCCAAGCAAACTCTTGGTAAAACCCATTTGTACTTTAAATGTTTCCAGTTGTATTGAGCGTTGATTTTGCAGGATTTGAGTCCGATGACGACCATGACAAGAAGCCAAGCAAAAAAACAAAGAAGCAAGCAAAAGAGCCCGAAACAGAACATCCTTTGATAACGGACTTAGACTACAGAGACAAAGATCAGAAAAAGACGCATAAGGCAGAGCTCTGGTTTCAGCGTGATATTTTTCAGAACCTCATCAATGAGAAGGATGAAGATGCCGACTTGGATAAGATGGTGGAGGATTTTAAGAAGAAAGGAGCTAATGTCGTAGGTAATTGTCGTAATCATACGTTTACCGATTACCTGGTTATCTTGTACTAAAAAGTAATCTTGCAGGGGAATCTGAGACAAAAATCAAACGAAAAAACAATGTTAGTGATAGCGACTACAGTTCAGAAGAGAGCGCATCTTCCGACGACAGCGATTCCGAATTCGACATGGAACGTCATGTGCCATTAAATAACACGAAAAAGGACGGCTTTGCGGTTGTTAAAACTGCCACAGGTAACGTTTATAGTTTTATAGAGACGCTTATTGATATTTAGATAAAATATGTTCCTTAGGTGTTGCTACTGGTAAAAAACGCAAAAAGCACAAGTTAACTGAAGAAGAACTGGCATTGGGCACTTTGATGGTAAACAGCAAAAAAGCCAAAAGAGACTTAATCGATGGTGCTTGGAATAGGTATGCGTTCAATGATGATAATTTACCAGATTGGTTCGTTCAGGACGAACAAAAGCATATGAAAAAGGAAGCTCCAGTGCCTAAGGTAAGATTGTAAACGAAGCCTGGAAATGGCTATACCTACTAATGTTGATAGGAATTGGTGGACGACTACAAGAAGAAACTGGAAGAAATCAACGTGAGACCAATCAAGAAAGTAGTGGAAGCTAAGGCAAGAAAGAAGCGCAGGGCTCTTCGGAAGTTGGAAAAGGCGAAGAAAAAAGCTGAAGCTTTG
This sequence comes from Dendroctonus ponderosae, assembly GCF_020466585.1. Classification (NCBI taxonomy): domain Eukaryota; kingdom Metazoa; phylum Arthropoda; class Insecta; order Coleoptera; family Curculionidae; genus Dendroctonus; species Dendroctonus ponderosae. The sequence goes on from NW_026018715.1 coordinate 3,384,891, forward strand.
ATCGACAACGGGGACATCACCGAGAGAGAAAAGGCACAGCAGATTAAACAGTAAGTGCCTTTTGAATTTTATCTTACTGGTTCTATCGTGTATTTTCTGGTCTGGATAAAAGGTACAAATCCGTTCTTTGATATCCTAATTATTCTATTTTATTTGTACCCAAAATTTAGATTGTACAAAAAGGCTACGAAGGAGCCTAAACGTGAAGTGACATACGTTGTAGCCAGGAAACATAGTGCAGCCAAGCGAGTTAAACGCCCTGCTGGTGTTAAGGGACAGTACAAGGTGGTGGATCCCAGAATGAAAAAAGATGTTCGAGCTCAGAAGAACAAACTGAAAACGATGGGCAGGGGCAAGAAAGGGGCTAAGCCTGGCAAAAAGAGGCCAAACGCGGGAAGGAACAAGGCTAACGCAAAGTAGACAGCTTTTGTTATTTTGATAATACAATTGTGCTGTGATACATTCTTTGATTATTCCCTAAGAATATTAAATTACAATTCCACTGGGTTTGGCCATTTTTTACTTTTTTTTTACTATCAAATTTTGGTTGATTTTTAAAACTTCACAGCTTCAAAATTTAGACAAATTTTTATCTATTTTATATATTGAAGTAAGTTACAGGCAGGTTAGGTAAGGTAAAAAGGGCAAAGCACAGAGGTAAACTTTATGCATGTTGACGACATTATTATATATTTAAATTTTAAAGATCATAAAAAAAAATTCACGAATGCGATTTGTTTTTTGTCCACAAATATTAAGAGTTAGTATGGACGCATGGGGATGCCGTTGTGATTTTGCCGAGAAACTTGAGCTTTATTTCAAACATTTTTTTCGCACTTTTGGAAAAGTTGACATTTTCTGTCCTTGCAAAAAACTGTCCTATTTTTCTGTTCTTAACTAATTTACTTTACTTTTCTTTTGGCACATTTCGTTTCTCTAGCAACATTTTGATTACTTTCATCAACGACTTAGTCTTTCATCAACAAATAGTTTATCGTCTCAAAAAAACTGTTTGTACCCGTAGGCTGAAAGCATTAAGCTCTTGAATTATGCTGTTAAACTAATCTCTTATCTAGCGAATGCTGTGCATCGGCCTCAGTTTTCACAATAGAAATTAATATTCCCAAAAAGCTAAATATTCACACAAATTCCTAATAAAATGCAAGGAAATTGATTCGCACAAGTAGATAAATTTTTAATTTACAGAAAAATAATATTCTCTTGTGGAAAAAAATCAAACAAGGACACCATATTTTTACTATAAAAGCCCCCGCTTAAAAAATATTCGCAGATTTCCATAAAAAATTATCATGTTAAGCATAGAGCGTCAGAGCATACGAAAACTATTAAAAAAAGCATGTAATGTGTGCGTAAAGTCGTATAACGTAAACATGTAAGTCGGATTGGAATGGAATTTGTAGTGATCCTTAAACTGGTTCTTCTTAAAGACTACAGCTTACATTTCATGTCCAAGTTTATCTGGAAAATGTGTCTTCTTACTCTTTTAGACCCTTTAGGTCTTCGAGCTAGTTGAACAAGGCAGATTTTTTAAATGCATGAGATAACTCAGCATTAATAAGACCATTCTCAGTGATATTAAGATAAAATTGGCTCATAGTTTATAAAACTAACAACGGTTAATTTATCTTTGCGCATATTATTTGGGACTACTGTGTATAATTTACGTTCGTTAACTTTTTAACTGATTCTTACGTACAATCGTTACGCCAAATAAAACAATAAATTAATAATTATTAAAAAATAAGTATAGTATCAACTACATTTGACCACATTGTACAATTGTAACAGGTATTTTGGGTTTATTATTTGGTCCTGTTGGAACATTCTCAATTTTACGCATTACTAACAGCCCATCAATTACACGGCCAAACACTACATGCTTGCTGTCCAAGAAATTACATTTGGCACAAGTGATAAAAAACTGACAACCATTGGTGTCCTTCCCACTATTAGCCATTGAAAGTAAGCCGGGTGTATCATGTTTCAGGGAGAAATTCTCATCTGCAAAAGTGGCTCCTCCATATATACTCATCACTCCGGTTCCATCGCCCTAAAAATAACTTCGTTAAATTAGGAATAATAATATAAACTTTTCCGATCTGAGCAAGTGCGCCTGATCGTTTGGTAGCTGCAGATGGCACTGAGCAGATCACTTCGCATTCACGTGGTAATAAATAAAAAAAAAATGCGAGTGAAGTGTGAGCTACACAAGAAATGCCGACCAGTAGGAAACCTACTGACTCACGGTACTGCTGAATTATTTCAAGTGCTTTATGTGCTCCCTTGGTCATACGCAACACCCCCCTGGTCAACTTAAGTTAAAGCCGTGATAAAAGTGGATATTTTGCTCCATTGAGCTTCAATTGCGTTACTGAGCAGACGAGCAGTATGAGTTGTTTGCGTCGGTAACAAATGTTTAGGCAACTTTCTATTTTACCGCGCGCGAGTTCAACTACAAAACAATAATAACATGGTGTGCGTAAGTATAAGAGAAGCTGTTTTCGGGTATTGCTGATAATTATTAAATGTGTAACTATAGAAGTGGTATTCAATTTAATTAATATGAAGATTTTTTAATGAAACGAAAAAAATAGACAAGTTTTTTCCTTGGGGATACGGTCTAAGCAGCGGTAAGAATTTTTTTTGGCGATTTGTTTTACCGCCTTCTTCAGGGTGCTAATTGTTTCATATGAATCGTCTGAATTTTAGAAGAATATGATTTTTTTTTCTCAGATCAAGAATCAAGTCAAGTATTAAGCGATTGTTCAATTGTTCCCCTGAATAGTGTTGCTGGGCCCAGTGGTTACAGATTAAAACTTAATAACAAAGAACAGTTTGTAGAAATACAAAGGGACAAGCGACGGTAACAATATATTCAATGACGAGCTGATAGCCTTGTCTAGTGTATTGACCAAGAAACTTTCCCTTGAAAAACATAGAGTTAAAATAGATAGATAGTAAATCCCAGATCATAGCCACGAACCACTAGAGAAAAAACAATTGTGCATTTAACAGTTAATTTGATCACCGGAATTCTCCTTTAAAGGTGTGTATATCAAATAGTTGTTTTGCTAAAAAAATCAAGACGTCTTAACGGTTTTTTCAGAGGCTTATACGCGGATGATAAGCTTTATCTAGTAGGTTTTCCCAAAAACACCACGAAGAAACGATGTTTAGTGTGGCATTTTGTGTTAGCATTTTGCTAATTTCAATTCCAGGTGCCTGATATCTTAGAAAATTACCGAAATAGACTTACATTGACAAAATCGCCTCCTTGTATCATAAAATCTTTAATAACGCGATGAAAACCGGCCCCTTTATACCCTAGTGGCACTCCATCCTTCCGAAATTCTCCAGTGCAAAACTGTCGAAAATTCTCACTTGTCTTGGGAACTACGTCTGAGAATAGTTCAAAAATCATTCGGCCTATTTCCTAAAAGAGTGTTTATATGTATTCTATGATAAAATGCATAGTAAGTATGCAGCAGTTTTGATTCTTACTGTTGTTCCTACGGCTACATCGAAAAATACAACTGGATTTCCCGGATGCCTTAACTGACTTTGAATTTGGTTCCAATTCGGCATTTTTTCAATAAATTAGGTTCTTGAACATTAACCAATATAACTTTTAATTGAAAACGCTTTCTATTCTAAAGAATTCGAACAAATTTCAGTTTGTTTACAGTACAATAACCTAAGTTTTCGTCTTCTGTTCTACTCTTCATTTCTTACTTCATACAAAAGACCTTGTCCATGACCATGCCTTATATTGAATTAAAACGTAGAAAGAAGTTTTTGAAGTCGAAAAAAAGTATTAGTGATGCCTAACATATTTAAATTTCTTCTGGCAAAAAATTAACGTATTTTTGCTGCACAGCAGTGTCCGAAAAATGTTTGGAAGGTTTTAAAATTAAGCCCAAACGTGTGCGTTGCCACATGATCTCACAAATTTAACTGATCCTCGAGGTTTTCAGTGGGGCAATCTGCCAAATCAAAGAAGGAGAAAAGTCATTGACCGTATTATTTTATTCTAACTAGCGAAAATTCCTGTGATTGGGTAAAAACTGGCTGCAAACCGTTATATTGAAAACCTCTAAGAATTTTAAGCATCTAACCGGCTGGAAACCCGATTTATTCGCTCAGTTATCGGTATTTATTGGATGGTTCTTTTTCGCAAGGCAACTGACCCGGGGCTATTACAGTTCTGACAAGTGTCTGTTTACATCACAAAATTTACAAAACAGGGTTGACTTCTTTCTCGTGAAAGTGAAAGATAATGGGGCCTTCAGGTTTTCACTAATAAGGAAAATGTAGGTCCAAGCCAAGAAAACGTTTGATATCGGTTGTTCGGTTTCACGTGGTGAGTGCACTTCGAAATATGATGGATGGAGTCCACAGGATATAATATGAAGAACAGCTCCCCAGACATGCAGGAAGAGAGGGCCCACAGAAAAATGCATGAGCTGTTCATGCAGGTGTTGAAAAATAGGGATTTGTCCAGGGCTGGTGATCTTTTTTCCGTGCCAGATGCTGTCATCGTCAACGACCTGACAAATGTGGTAAGAAATTCTGCATTATTTTTGCTAACATTAACTAATAATTTGTAAAGAGTGTTAAATTGGGAACTCTAAGTAGGAAGGCCGGGATCATTTGCACTGGGTCATCACAAAGCAATAAACAAGTTCACTTACCTTTAGGCACCTTGGCCTAGATTTTGGGCTAGTTTTACCTTTGAAAACCACCAAAAGTTTATTTTACACCAGAAAAAACACAAGTTGATATAAAATAAGTCTACTGTGGAAAACCTCACTGTTTAGAGTGGAAAAACTGCGTGAAAAGTAACTAGGTTTCATTTGAAAAATTTTGCTATCCGCAATGATAATACAAGAAAGGCCGCTACATAGGTATATAAAATTTGCACAAACCGCAAAATTCGCGAAGCTGCATATGCGAGCAACATACTTAAATGTCGAAAACTAGGAACCACAACACTCAGTCATTTAGGTATAAAATAAATTGTCGTCCGAATCCAATTCGCTGAAATTCTCTAAAAGCCCAATTCTTCTTCAAAAAAAACTCAACGACAATTGCTTACTCAAATGTATACAGGGTGACTCAGCGGAGCGACACCCCCTCTTAGATCGTACAGAAATAACGACTGGAAAAAAACGCTCATACAAACATGTTGTTGTATGAGCATTAATGTTGTAGTTGTCGCCAAAGTATTTATATCTGTTACTTGGAAGTATACAGATTTGCGCTGGGCGGCAAAAAAATTGAAATTGCACAAAAGCTGCTAAATGAAATGCAAAAAACGCAATACAAACTCTACAAAATCAGATTCATAAAATGTCCGAAGCTTCACATGCGAGCAGCACAAATGTTACGAAATTAAACTATAAGCCTGATTTACTACTACAAAATAATGTGGCGTCTGATCCAGATCGCTATTTATATTAATTTCTTAAAATCCCAATTTTTCTTAAAAAGTCAAGACCATTTAGTAGCTTAAGTAAGTAATATAGCAAAGTTTAATGCTAGATGTTGAAATAACTGAGTTTCGTCCACACTGAACTTAGTGATATGAACTCGTGCATTAAAAAAGTGCTGCTTGCTGCAGCGACGTGCGTTATTATTTTTGAGGACGAAAATGAAAAGATGAAAAGGCGAAATATAAGATTTTGGATTCGTCTTACCCGAGGTCGAGAAACATATACAGGGTGGCCCTCAAATAATGTCGAAAAATTCACTGACATATTGTTTAAGCCAAAATATTGCGTTTCAGGAAAATTTGTCTTATCCGAAAGTTAATAAAATCCTGACAGTGGATTATCAGGTGTTCACACAGCGACACCGATACGGCTTGCCGTATAGATACAGCGACACACATACTTTCTTCTTGTAAAGCGTAGTTGTCTCACAATCGAATTTTCTGAGAAAAAATTCGAATATTTAGATGATTTTACAGTTGTTGTAATGTAACAATGTCGGAAATCGTTAAAATAACAGTTTTCACTTGCGATTATTTCGTGCTTCTTTCTTTCTAATATGGATACATATTATTATTCTAATATGGATACATACTTTCCGGAGGATGAGGTCCAGCAGTTTCTCCAGCGCTTTAGTGGTCTTGGTGGGAAAAATATTATTTTGTAGCATGTGTGGGTAGGCAAGATGGTCAGTGCTTCAATTTGTGCCATCAGTGCGTTCATTTTAGGATTTGCAATTGGAAATTCGGGTCTAAACAGAACCGATACCAAACCGAGATAAATAAGAATTTATCAGTAGATATAGTATAATAGATATATCGTAATAAGCCAGGTGTCGCGGCACATGGACACACAGAGAAGCATCAACACACAAGTGTCTTAAGACCCAGTGTTACCCAGGCCTAATTAAAACTTTTGTACGTATTACACTTGCCCGTCCTTCAAATTTTAAGTGCTGGCAGTGGTCTTTCGTAAATCGTAAGCGATATGAAGTCGCTTAAGTTAAGACATAGTTGCGCATTTTGATGCCGAACAAAAATGTTTTTTAATAGCTGGACATATTCAATTACTTACGGAAATGTTCCAAACGAAAGCAAAAATTGCCCAAATCTTTTATATTTTTAGCTTATTTGAGTAGATATTTAACCCTTGTCACATTACACACTATAAAAGTACCCAGTATACTCTCAGATTTAGTATTCAGTGTATCATTTTCGGAACCACATTATCAAGTTACTTTTTTTTAAGTTACGATCAAATAATTGGAAAGTAATCAGAATTTATCAACCGTTTTAATTCAACTTCTATTTTTTCTAAGTTACGATAAATAATTGGAAAGTAATCGAAATTTATCAACTTTTAAGATACAAATTTGTTCAGTTTTGATGCAACTTCTCACTAACTATAATATAAATAAACCTACTAATTGGTACCTTTACGGGTTTAGGCGGTCCCAATGGTTAAATCTCGAATTTGTAACACCTTGTCTATGAATTAATTCTAAGATGAGAAAAATTCGATTATTTAGTTGGAATATTGTGTTTCAGATTAAAGAAATCACGACTGTGGCTTCTCTTCCTGATTATGTGAACAATGACAATGATCAAAGTGTAGTGGAAATATGCATTACCAGGTATGTTTGTAAACCGATGTGAATAACTTCTCCAAAAGCCTATACTTAAGGGGAATATAATAATATAATCATACTCTTACTGTGCAAATGGTAAACCGGACTTCTTCAATTAAAATGAATGTTTATTTTCAGAGTAACATCGTGTATTCGTGAAACTGGTAGCATTGAACAACACTGTGATGCTCTAGTAAATCTCTTGGAATCCTGCCTACATCACAACTTGCAAGTTTCTAATAGAGATGAAGATCCTCCACATGCAAAGATCTCAAGCGATATTATTTCCTGTATATTTTTGGTGAGAGATTAAATTAGAATTGTTAGTACTTATGTTTGATGATGTGGGAATTTTCAGAATTATAGTAAGAAATCTGTAATGCAAAGAGCGCTACCAGTGGCCGTTAAGTTTTTGCATAAAGGTAATAAAGAACTATCAAGAAACATGGCATCGTACCTTTCTTTGGCAGCAATGGAGCATGCCAGTTTACTCACTCCTCATGTACAACCCATTATGGACTCCATTATATCTGGTAATAGTCTCAAACATTTTACATTCATTAGTCAAGCTGAAAGAATAATTCAATTTTGGTTTGCAAATAAAAACTAGTTACACCTATTAATTGAATTTTAGGCAATTATCCTTTATGTAGAGTGCTACCCAATATATATGAAGTATCGCCAGAGCCCTTCCAGGGTCATGCTATGGCTTTAGTATCTCTTCTATCGCATTGCGATAATCATGAAAAATTGGCACTGTTAAACCTGTTCTCGCTTATGGCAAAAGATAAACCATCAGTATGTATGATTTTATTTAAAACTGTTCAAGTACAAATCGAATATTTGAATAATCCTTTTAGCTGTTGGAGGCAAGTGTACCTCAGTTATGCGAATACCTTTCAAGTTCTGCAACAGTCACTGCAACAATGCAAATATTTCTTAATATGGCCGAAAAGCAGCCGCTTCTTTTGGCCGATCATGTATCGGCAATGAAACAAGCTGCGCAAAGACATCCGCAAACTGTTTGTTTAGCCGCGCAGATTATTGGAGCTGTCGGCAAATTGAGCAAAGTACGTTGAAGAGGGAAGAAATCGAAGAATATATGATATCGTATTGATTTTAGGATAGAGCTCAAGATGCCCTCAATTTTGTTTTGGAGTATTTACCAAAGGCTGACAGAGGGTCTCAGAGCACTCTCCTAAGAGAGGCCACTTTATTATGTAGTTCATATCCAGTTTTGTTTACGGATAAAGTATTAGCAGGAGTTAGACAACGACATCACACAAGGTAAATACCGTTTAATTAATAATTTGAAACTAAAAATTTTATATGAAAATGTCGTTTATATCAGCGATATAGTTCTCTTAAAGTAGCATTTATGAAGACGCTTTATATTTTTTTATCATGATAAACACATAAAAATGGGGCTTTTTCAAAGGGGGGTTGGTTAAATATGTACAGTTGGCACATAAAAAATTGGAAAAACTTTCCACGTTGGTATACGTGGGCGGTCCAATAAGTACTTAGCCTACAAAACAAAAACGAAAATTTTGGAAAATTGGCTATTTATTTCTTAACATAGTCTCTTTTTAATTCACTTGACCCAGCGATGCTCCAAATTTTGTATAGAGTTATTTGTTATAATTTATAATCACAGAAATAAAAAATTAACAATATAGAGGATATTACATTAAAAAAATATATAAATTTGGAGTGTTACGTATTTTTGAGTGAGCACCTTTACAAGGGGTATACATAAAAATTTATTACCCTTCGTTAGCTACAAATTTAGTATACAACTGTTTGGTCTTAGACTGAATAAAAAAACTACTGGACTGGTAGATAAATGTTAACCAGTGACTCTGAACAGAGAAGATAAGAAATTTTAAATTGTAAATATTTTCTGTTTTGGCCGTTCTGGATTTTCCAAGTTCAAAACCAAAATCGGGAAAAGTCGCCTTTAAGTCTTGTCTACTTTCATGTGTCGTCAACGGTACAACTTTTACTCAATTTTTATAAATTTGGTGACATCATCTGGTGTCGTTAATGAAGTAGAAAATGCATATTTTAAGTTCGTTTCTTCAACACTGATGTTAGTTTAGCACTGTTAACTATGCAAAAAGATACATTTAGAGTTTTAGAATTGGACGATTTGGCGTCCTGTATTTGGATGTTGATATGGACGTTTTTAGCCTTTAGAATGTCTAAATAATTTTACCTTAAAGATTCAGCATTAATAACTTATTACTACCATTTATAAGCATTTAAAAATATTTTTTTAAAGAATTTGATCACTATTTGTGATAACAAAATATTTGCAATTGTAAGTAATAAATAGCTTGTTGCTCTAATAAATTTCAATTTAATTCGATTAGCACCAACCAAATATCACAAAGCAGCCAAGTGACATCAGGGGGCGTTACCATTGTGAAAGTGGGCGGACAACAACCTGAGAAACCTCAGGTTGCAACGGGGGGATATACAAGGCGTGCTAAACTAGGAGATTCAAGAAGTACAGGAAGGTTAGTAAATTAGCCATAAAGTTATTGTGAATGTTGTAACTACAGTAGCGTCCGATATAGTAAACCTGAATAACAACAGGTTTTTTTTTTATAAATTAAAAGAAACTCTTTGATAAAAATGTCAAAATTCTCCATGGTTTAACATTATAAGCAGATATTTTAGTTTGTACTGATCTAGTGTACTAGTTAATATGGCTCATATTAACCCGAGCAATTCCAAACTTCTTCAGGAACATCTCGTGAGTAAAAAATCATCATCAAATTTTTGGTTGGATGGAACTTATCCAAAACTTCATCATTCGAATCACTCTTATTTCCTTGAATCTTCATCAACAACTTTTTTTATATTTATGACTAAAAATACGAAAAATCATTAAGCAAAGTTGTTTGAGAAATTTTAAATAATAAATCCTGCATATCGCCAAAAAAATGTAAGCTATTGTTGTGAGGGTTTTTTAAAAATACATTTTTTTTTCAGAATCCACCTATACAACTATAAATTATTAATATCTAATTATTGCATTTTTCTTAGACCTTTTTATGAAAAACAGCATCGTTAAAAGTGAGACTCATATGCAATTGAATATGTATGTATGTGCACGTACCTGTTTTGTCTAATTCTGCAATTTTGTTTCGGTATTTTACCTTAAAATTTGTCTTTGGGAAAACGAAATGTCCTTCCGTTTTCTGTTTCTAACAGGTAATGAGTACTTTTTTTATATAAAGAACGAATTCCTGACCAAAAATCATTGAAATATAGAAGCTATCATCCACAACACACTTAAAGCCAAGCGATGACTATATTTTATAAATTAGGTATTTACATAAGTTAAGGATTCTCAGCCAATATTGTAATCAATTTGTCTTTAAAATAGTCTATTTCAAAAATCATTTTTCAGTAGGTAGACGCATTTTTATTATCGCTGTACATTTGTCCAATAAGGAAAATGTTATTAGCAATTGAGTAATCAATTGAATCTAACAAAGTACATGTCAAACAAGTATGAAGAAAGCACTTAGGGGTGCCATAAGTTTCTTCCCCTTCTTTTTCTTCTTCTTTTGTTGTTTAAGTACAGAATAAACAAACATATTTGTTGTGGTTGATTTATTATGTTATAATAAACCGTTCTGCTCTATAGCCTTCTTCCATCTCTCGGGCGGCCTCATTATGCCCTCTTTTCAAAATTGTTGAGGCTTACTTGCTTATTCAAAATATTTATCTAGGTGCGTCTTTATTTCGCTTATGGATTTGAAATGTTTACCACAGAGATAATTTTTTAAAGAGAGGAATAAGTAATAATCGGTTGGAACAAGCTCTGGGGAGTAGGAGGGTGAGGTAGAACGTGAGCCAACGCAACATGCGTCTTGAGTTGGCTTGGTGATACGCCACCTCGTCGGTTCGTCGGCTGGCCGTTTTTCTGCTATAGCGGCTTTTCGTTGATCCAGTTGATGGCAATATTTGTCAGCATTGATCGTATCACCTTGCGGAGGAGCTCGTAGTACACTACACCTTTACCTAAATACCTACCTACATTTTGAAACCGGTAATGAATAGGCAATCGAATTCTGCCCAATTTTGCCCATTTAACGGATTCTCTATCTTTAAAAATGTAGAAGTTTAAAGAAAATAAAAAATTTTTAGAAATACAAAGATTCAGAAAATGGCCACCCTGTATAGTATTACGATTTTTACTTTTTCATAATAAAAAATTGGAATGCAAAATTAAATTTAAAAAAATGTATAATTTAATTTTTATCTTGTAGCACTGCAGGGTTAATCAGCAGCATCAGCCGCCACTGCATGGCGTTTTAATAACAATTCTGCAAACTTTTTCGAAAGGACTTTAAAAATACAGGTTATTACTAAATTATAAAAATAAGTGTATTTCTAAATTATTGAATGCGAATCGGCAATATGTGTGTCTTGAATATTTCGTTGATGGTAAATTGTCTTAAATTTGAGACAAAATGCCCAATTAAAAGATTTTTGAAATGAATCAGTTAACATGAAGTTCTCATAAATCCTAATAAAATATCGTATTGAAAATCATCAACATTTTTATCCACACAGCATCCATTTGTCATCCCAATGAAACTAGTCCTCCGTTTCGTAAAATTGTGCATGCTTGTAACAGTGTGCAATCCTTTAATTAGTAACTTTCTGCCAAACCGATCTGAAATATTCTTTTTATTCAAATGAATCAAAAACTGCCACTTTTCGCATAGAACCACTTTTAATGTGCTTTTTACTTTGCGAACGGGCGATGGTCATTTATTTACTTTTACGTTAGTGTGAGGAAAGTCGAATAATATGGCAAACTACTATTAGATGCCATAAACAAGTGTGTGACCGATAAGAAAAAACCGTCCGCATTTTTTTCACCACATTTTTTATTAGTATTTGTCCGTATTGGCATTTTAAGGAAGGATATCCATAAGTCTATCCATCCATGGAGGTCCATAACTTGAAGTTTCGAACTTAAATAATGTATTTAATTTATGGGAGTTTCAACATGCGCTGGGCAATTATCAGCTAATGGTAAAAGGTTCCTATTGTTATTCTTCAGTGCCCAATCCCATTCAAAAATGTATTTCCTGTTTGATCGGTGTTTCACCGGTGGTGGATTTTTAAAACATTTAGGATTGGCCGATCTTATAGTAACTTTTAAATCGTTACTAATAAACTTCGTTTGAAAATGAGATCAGACACTGATAAACCTACCACTAACATTAATATTCCTTGATGTTGACTCTTAACAATGTTTTCCCAATGAAATGTCTCTTCTTAAAACGTCCAATTCCATTTCTAGAACATTGATGTTTTTGGATTTTAGTATCCAGACTCTCCGTTTCTTGAATAAAGCTACCACTTAGGGAGATATTATTCTGCATCTTTTGTATGAACCACTGCAAAATTATGCATTTATTAGTATGAGCAAAAATTAGTTTGTTTTTATCGTTTTCAATTCTCTCAATCAGTTAATATTTAAATTTTCGCATTAAGGTTAATAATTACTAGGTAGCAGAGCCATTGAAGAAGGCAAACAAGGAATAGGACCGATGTTGCGCAGTAATAATCCGGAAAAAGCGCAAAAAGTTTACTGTTAACATAATATCACTATAGGCGAACTCCTCTGTATTTATTAAGTAAAATGCAACATTGATTGTTATGGTATTTTATAGATTGCACACTGCCCAAAATTCAAATACACATAGAAGCATGACTAGGTTAAATGTAGCTGGCGGTTCAGTGGGTGGTTTGCATAAAAGCATGACCAAGTTGAGTACCTCAAGGTAAATTGACCTTAACAGGGTTCTTTCGAAGAAGAGTTTTTATTGAAAATGTACCGTTTTCCAGAGAAATGAACAGTATGTCGAATTCGTATGCCCTTCCAACCTCTCCAGTCACTGTAACTGGTGGTAAATGGTCAGGCACAAACATTAAAGTATCAAGTGGAGGAGTGACAGTGACTACGATTTCTCCACCTAGAATTCAGCGGCCCTTGAGCCAAGGGCCTCTCACTTTGCTGAATAACCATTTGGCACAGGTGAGTAAATTGAAATAAAAAAAAATCATCGACTAATAATACTTCGGCAGTCAACAATATCATCACCGCCTCCACTTCATGCTGCCAGCAACTCAGTAACTGTAAGCTCCGGCTATACTGGACTGATTTCAAGTAGTAATCAGGTGAACGTTTTAACTACTGGAACCAGTTCCACGACGCAAAATATCTCAGTTATTCCCAGCAGTCCGCCACCTGAAATGCTCAATAATTCACACAGTATCATGAACTGTGCACCGTCCAGCGGAAGTGGTAAGCAATGCCTTTTCGTAAATTAATGTTTATTTCTGAAATACATAGTTAAACCCAACCGAAGAAATTGAAGAATTAAATTTGTTTGATTATAATTATTTTGTTGATTATAATAAATTACATCCTTTAAGGAATTGCGAATTTTTTCTAAAATTCTATAAAAAAAAACGAATTAAGCACATAGAATCAAATGCACTATATTTTTAAATGGTGTAATCGAAACTGGTGAGTTTTTCTCGCGTTAAAGCCGGAAAAATTACTTTTCCTGATCCGGTTTCTCACTCGAGTTCGAGATTGCCTTCATATATTTTTGGTGATTTCGGGTTGGCAAGTGCCAAAAACCATATCTTGTTTAGTGCCATTGTTTCTGCTCTTCTATTGAAGTTGTTTTTTAGGCCAAGCAATAGAAATGAAAATAATAGTTTTTTTTACATAAATCCTATTAGAAAACCACTTACGCCATCACGTGCAGAGCAGTCCGTACTTTATTCCCAGTATGTGTTGGACAACAAAATGGCAGTTGCTAATTTTTTATAAACAATTTTCATCAAAAAATCACGTATCGTATAAATGGTTGAATTGTAGAGAATTGACCAAAAATTTTACGTTTACTTAAAAAATTCACAGCGTGGCCATTTTTAATATTAAGAGCTCAGCTTTTATACACGGGTAGCTATTTATATGTACTTTATATGCGCAAAAGCTGTACTCGCTCGGATTAATAGTTTTTGCACAACTCACATTTTGGTTTCTCCTGATTGTTCGATTGAAATTTAAAATATGGATTTGGAAACTTGACATGAGTAACAACAAAACGTATATTTCGGTTTTCCTGTAAACGGCTTTTAAGTGGGTGAAAGTCTTGAATATGAGTGAAAATGGCCGAGCGCACAAAAACGCTCGAGTAGTGGAGGACGCTACCCGTTCAAAGGAAAAGCATATGCGCGCGCTGTACGCAATTTATAATTTATTGCATTAAATTATTTCAGCATCTACATGTTTCATTGATTTGGTTTTGAGGAAATCGAGTTTTGACTCAGATTTCACAAATGATGGAAGAATATGCAGTTGGCGTCGCTTTCTCTTTTCGGTTATTAAACGTGCGAACACCTGTATCAAATAAATATACCAGGCAGAGAGAGGGGGCCCTTAGGAGCACCGCTTACCTGCCTATTTTTCCATATTTTTAGAATTTTTTTTTCAATTTTTCAATTTGTTAAATCTGAGTCAAAAAGCGGTTCTTTTTTCATGAACATAAGTTGTGAATTTTTTAAGAAAACTTTCAATTTTCCGAGTTTTCGCCGGTTCTAATTATACGATTGGGTCGACCGACCTCTCATTCTCTTCGTATTTAAATTCTCTACAATTCAACCATTTATACTATTAAGATTCCTTCACTTCAATCGTTTCGATTTTACCAGCGAGAAACTAAAAAAACGCGATTTTTTTGTCCAAAATATAGTGGGAATAGTCGGTTTGTCCTGCATGTGACGGCGTAGGTGGTTTTCTAATAGGATTTGTTCTTCTGCTCTGATCTGTTCCCTCTATTGCTTGGGCTAATTGTGTTCCATTAAAACCCACCAGTTTCAAGCAATTGCCGCGAAGTCCTAATTCTTCATTATGGTGTAATAATTTGAGACTTTATTCTTATTACCTATTCATCGAATTTCCAATATTAACAGAGGTCTTCAAATGTGGATGTCTGCTTAAATTGTAGCCATATAGAAAACGAATTTTTGATTAATTTTAAGAAAAAGTTATTTATGAAAAGTATTACGTGATCTGAAGCATAGATTGCAACCAAGAGATATATTTTTTAAATGGAGCAAAAAATTTGATTCAGGCTAAATAGTAAAGTGGCTCTTTCGGCAATAACGAAAAAGTTCTCAGAATTGAAAAGTACAGTCAAATCCGCGATTTATCCAATTCACCATGAAACAACAGACTTTACACATTTGTTAAATTTAGTAACAGAACGTTAGTGTCTCGTTTATTAAAAAAACGTGATCACCTTTCAGGATCTTGGTAATTTTGCAACTTAAATTCGTCGCAAAGAGTTAAATTGCACACGATAAATGGAATCCAGAGGAATAGTTTGTTGTGGAAATAGGTAAATGATGATGTATCGTTTATTGAAATAAATATTCATTATTAATGCCATTTTAACTCATTCTGCTAATCCTCTAACTTGTTTTGAACGTTTCATCGTTCTCTTGCCAAATTACCGTAAGTAACACATTTCTTATTATATTCCGAGCAATTTCCTGACATGCTTTTGAAATTTTCCTCTCAGTGTAAAATGGTTCGAGCTGATAAACTTCCTGCTTCAAGTATACCCATCAGAAGAAATAGCTCTCCATATCTAATTAAATTGCAAAACTGATAAGTAAGGAACTGAAAGATCATCTTCTTTTTCATATACGAACGACGTACTTTTAAGTTTTGAACAACTTTGTGTTMTAACAAAAAATCTATACATCTGTACGCTTTGTTCAAAAAAGATGTAAAGCAAGGTAAACCACCATTATTCATGTCTTATAAACATAGGGAGATAAATAATAAAGCACATATAACATCTTATAACGTAAGAACGACGATATCCAATGCCAAACTTGACCTTAATTTTTGACACTCAAAATCGGTTTCCAACTTTAGTCGAAAATTGAAAATGTCTAGCTARAATCGGATTTATAGTTTCAGACTATGGCATTCACAAATCATTAACCAMATTATTATTTATTATTACTATTAGCTATGTTTCGGCCAAACTAGAATACATTCATCATCATTTTCTGATTTTTGGAAAGCTTCACTTTTTCGGTACCAAAATTTACCGTTTACAATGGAGTTAAAAGTAGTTTTTTTTCTTCCATTTTATCGAATCGATTTGACCTGGAGTTGATTCGTATTTGTCTCAATATTAATGTCATTTGACACTTTTATTCAATTTTCAAATATTTTTCTCCATAAGGGTCTGTACAAACTTTTCCATCTTTTCCTTGTAACTCACATAGGAATTGTTTTTGAACCAACCAGTCGATTTGTCATGTAACTTTTTAATATCTAACTATAGGTCAAGGAATACATTTTTTTTTTCGTCAAAAGTTTGTTGGGTAAAACCCTCGCGATTTTTTCGAAATTTAAAATTTTTTGTTCGAAAACGAAGCTTTCTATCGAAAAAAACAATTCTTTAAAAAATTTCGGGGTCAGCACTAACGGTTTTCAGCTTTTCAGCTTTCATAGTTTTCGAGAAAATCGCGAAAATATGGTTTCCAAAAAACTGCAAATGTCTCGATTACCAAACGAACTCAATCTAATTAGTCCATTTCGTCTCTTTTGAAGCAAGCGTATAGATGTATAGAATTTTTCGACCTAAATGGTTTTTTCTCAATTTGACTTTGAAATCACTTTGATCCTGACCTGATAGAGGCAAACTGACCGTAGATTTGGATTCAGCTGGTCAAAATACTACAAAATTAAAGTGTCTTAACCCCAAAAAAAATTGGTTGTATGGCTGTGTTATTAACATTTAATTATTGCATTTTACCTTAGATCTTTTTATGAAAAACTACATTTATGATATATTTTCCATATCGGTTACATCTTCAGTAGTCATAATAGTCATACTGCATAGCAGTGAAATATATTTCGAAACTGTGTACTATTTTTGAAGATTCTACTATAATCTCAAATAATTATCGACATTGTTTTTTCTTTGCATTGCAGCATTTGTTGGGATATATTCGATTCAAGTGTAAGTTTAAATCAAACTGTACTAATATAAGGGGCATGTGAAACGATTAATACATATATAATTTTAAAATTAATTTTTAACACAACCCGACAAATGAAACATTGACATCATTTGCAAATTTCGCATTCTTTATAAAAAATGTCATGGTCACTACTTTGACCAAATAAATGTATGTAATCTTTCAATTCATATTTTACAAAATTAGTTAAGAAATTTATAATATTTTATTATTAGGAATTTGTATAAAAGTTTTGGGTATTTTAATGGCGAACGTTGTGAAAAATAAATTTCAATTTGCATCAGGTTCAAAATCAGCCATGACTTTCCTCGTGTCGGTGATAATGTAAATTGTAATATTTTTTACTTATATTTTATATTTGTCTACCAGTGTTTTCGACACACACGTTTGAAAACTATTTCAGAGTTTCTAAATTTTGCGCCGATCTTTGATGATGAGAATATCTGATTAAACCTAACGAAGCAACCGACAAAAGCAAAGGGCTCAGGTGTCAAAATGACGATTTTTCAGACATTTTTAACCGTTTTTGAGCCATAAACTGGACTAAACTAACTATTAAATTAAATTCCAAATCAAAATCAATTCCTGGGCTTTTATTGTCTATTTATCAATTAAAATACGTTTCCGTGTTTTCCACCATCATCAGTTTCTATGTGTAGCGTTGTTGCTACTTTAAGCCTATCTTAAATTAAATCAAACAAGTATTTGTAATGACGTGTGTATGCAAATATTAGCTAAGGCCAAGCGCTTTCGACAATTACTTCATCATCAGGGCCGTCGTCAAATCACAAGCAAACATCCTCAAGAGCATCGAACAAAAACTGGTTAAAACGGCTAAAATTGTGTATGACAAACGAATTGCTCTATCGACAGTATATTCTCTATTCCCGTAGGATCTACCTACGAGAATTATAATTTTGTTACTTTATCGTTTCCGAGATATAAATTATTTTAGATTTTAAAGGTTCTTAATTTTTGCTTTCTACTCAGAGGTTCAAAATTTTCTATTGCTCTTCCTGAGTTGCTTTTCTGTCGGAATAGGAATCGCGATTGTCCCTGCATATTGCACAAATAATAAAAAAAGCAGGGATGGTCAGGAAAAAATGATATTTTTTCCTGCATTTGGCGTAAAAAAAATGGCCGCGTGGCGTCGGTCCAGGAAGTTAAAAGTTGATCGCCTGATTCACAACGCGGCACGTCAGTACATCATTTAAGAAGTTCGGATGGGATTGAAAATAGTTGACAAAACACACAAAAAACCGCATATAAACATTTACTTACTTACTTTTTTACTTCTAGGAAATGTAAATGTTAGTGGCCCAACAACCGTGATCTCTAGAAGAAACAATAACAACAACAACACTAGTGTTACTCTGATAAATCAAAACTCGATAGCTAATCAGCGAATGAGTGTCTTTGAGCCCTATCCAATGAGGGATACCATTCAGGTAGTTCAAAATGTTGTCCGAAAATGTTGTGTATATAAACGTAGATTATTTTAGCATTTTTGTGAAAAACATTTGGACAAAATCAAGTTATACATGGAGAAAGTGTCCTTAAGAATACCATCGCCGGCTAAATGCACTATAGAAGAAAAGAGGCAAAAGAAATCAGCAAAATTGCATTTTGCCTGCCAGGCGAGAGGTCAACATTGTCTATATTCTAAGACGTATTTTACCATGCGAACCCGCAATCCCAGAATTTGGATACATTTAATGTTTATTTCATTGCAGGTATTTTTTATATAATGTAATATGCCGTTTACAGCAGGGCGAAAGTTAATGGAGAGAACAGTAATATTTATATGTATTTTAGGCTCGCCATTCACATGCGTTGAGTTCACGCGATGCTCAAGTGGCCAGCTTGAAGCACTGCTGGGACATTTTGAAAGCTGAGAACAAAACGTTTTTGACTTTAGTTACCAGCGCATTTCCATGCTCAAAAGTAACGTTGTCTCAATCATAATCATCCTCCATTTAACTATAAATTACATTATAGGATCAAGAGGCCTTGCTAAGTGAACTGAGACACGCCGGATACTTCGATGTATTTCAAGTATGCCCACAAAGCATTGGAAGTTCTGTCGACAACTTAGAAGGTAGCGGCCCGTTAAGCACAATTGGCGGAATCCGTTGGGGCTGCTTTCTTTGCGCACATCCTGAACGTGCGATGGGATTTCTAAGAGGTACATTTCAGTTTAATTTAGGTACACAAGTGAAGTACTGGTTTTTACATTTTTATAGGAGACACTCAGCCAGTTATTGAGGGTCAATTAAAGGAGAAAAAGGGTAAATGGCGATTGTTTAGAAGGTGGCGAACACGCTATTTTACCCTCTCTGGTGCACATTTGTCATGTAAAGGATCGGTAAGTTTACGTTAGGATTATACTATAAGCGGCAAAAGTTTTCCAAGTTTTTAATGCGGAGGCATTACATTTTTCGACTACATCATGTAAGTTGGAAAACTGTAATCGAACGGGACAAAAACTGTTCTTTGACTCAAATCACATTCTGAAAATACTCTTCATTGAACAAGGTGTCAGGTAAAAGTTCAGGTACGTCATTGTTGGTCTTGGACGACATAAAGACGTCATATTTCGGACGTCCAAAAGGTCAAACATTCGGACGTCTTTTGGACGTAATGTCTGACGATTAACTGACCATGAGTCAGTTATGGCGTCGAGTCGCTTCCAATGGCAGGCGTGGAACGGGCAACCACAGATCATTAGTAAGTGTGATTTGTGCTCGCGACTCTCGGTATTTTCTTTTCTCTGGGTATTTTCTACTATCATTTAGTTAATATTAGTAGTGAATCATTGAAAATAACTGGTGAGTACTCTCTTATTGTTGTTTGTTTTTTGTTTCCATGGTAACATGTACCCGGTTAACTTGATCTAAACAAAAATAAATTAATTTTCTCCCTTTTTGCAAATAGCTTAGAAAC
>NW_026018715.1:3405343-3430747 GCF_020466585.1 Dendroctonus ponderosae
GTGAAAAACTTTCGTTGGACGAATTTTCTTGTAAACTTCATATTTACTGAGATATCGCACTTTGACGCACTAATGAGCAACCCTGTATATATAATGTATAGTTAATATAATACAGGGTATCGCAATAAGGGTGGTAAGCGGCTGTATCTTGGAAAGTATGTGTTGTGGAGTGATCGAAAAAAAAAATTGGTAAGAAACTTGAAGAAAATAATTTGCTGGAAATTATTTTGAAATTTTCCAGATGACCACTAGATGGCGTAATTGCAAACGGTATTTTAAAAAGTCGATTTTATACAGAAATTGTTCCGATAAGTGAAGCAACTAGTAAGTTTAGTCAAAAGACCATAAAAAAGTTTACCTAGGTATAACACTATGCTGTAGCACTAAAATAAACATTAAGGTAATAAATGTTAAAAAAAATTCCGTCATTCGTCATACACATATCTATATCATATCATATCTATTCTGCGGTTAGTGTCAAATACAGCACATTCAATTTCGGCTTGTGGAATTCTATCATATTTGCCCGAGTTGTGGGAACAGTTTTGTAAACTATATCTTAATCTTCACCAACGATAAAACTCCAACACAGTTAGATATCTTGCTGGCCACGGGAATAGACCTTTTCCTATCCAGCAGTTGCGAAAAGTTCTATCTAAATGGTCGCGTACATTTCTTGAATAGTGAGCAGGACATCCATCTTGCTGAAACCACATGGTTCTTCTTGTCTCCAGTGAGACATTTTCTAACAGTCCATTAAGTTCATTTGTTAAAAAATGTAAATAATTATATCAATTGACACTCGTTGAAAACAAAAGGACCTATTATTTTGCTTTCAACAATGCCACACCAGACATTCACTTTCCACCTATTTTGACGATCAACTTGTCTCAACCAGTGGAGATTCTCAGTAATGCAAAAAGTGGCTTGATCAGCCCACAAAATGCGCGATAAAGCCTGATTATTTTCTATGTTAATTTGCTTTAACCAGTTACAAAAATTTAATCCTGCATCATAATCGATCTCGGAAAGTGCTTGATGCAAAGAAACGTGATATGGATGAAAGTTATTGTCAGCTAAGGTGCGATGAATGGTGTCTTTTGTTACTCCAAGGTGCAAAAAAAATGGTCTTGTATTTAACTGCGGATTGACTTGTGCATAAGCTCAAACATTAATAACGTTTTCCTCAGTCCTTGCCCTTTTTCTTCGCGAAGGACCATGTACGACGTGGACACTACCAGTTTCACGAAACCGTTTTGTTAGCCGCTGAATTGTTCCTCTCTCAAAAAAACTTCTACGTATGTATTAGCATACTCTCGTTCTGTCAAACATGCATTTTTAAATAATTGAAAATAAATTTTAAACATATCGTAAATTTCAGAATTGACGAAATTTATTTTAGAGTGAACTTACTGACAAATAATAATACAAAATGTCAAATAATGTAAAATATGTATAACTTGTTTTATTTTTTCTTCCAAAGCCTACTTTAATTATTTGAATTAGGTTAACCTTATTTTTTTTCAAGTATTAAATCGGTTCCAAAAATTATTTTGATATGCGGTTTTTGCGCTTTGGTTCATTTTTTTGTTCATTGTGCTTTCAAATGCGTGTCAAATAACTTGATGGTAGCATTTGAAATTTTTGTGAAAAATTAAAGCAAATAAATTTTTTCGAATAGCGGCTTTTTCAAACACGATTTAGATTGTTTTCATATCAGATATTTTTTAGTTTTTATTGCTTTTTATCCATTAAATCCCAATTTCATTAAAATGTCGTTAGTTGTTAAGCCATTAACGAACGATTTAATTACTTAACTTAAACGAGGGTGCTTGCAACGTATTCAAGTAAATTTCCAAGGACTTTTGCCGTACCTGATATTATTATCTAACTCAAAGTACAGCTGAAACCTTTTACTTGCTATGCTTCCTAAAACTGTTCTCTTGTATTTCAGAGCGGTGGAGAATCGATAGATGTTCATCAGATTCGTTCAGTTAGGGTTTCACGAGGAGCGCGAAATATACCGAAAGCCTTTGAAATATTCACAGAAAATCAAACATTGATTTTGAAGCCAAGCGATGGCAAGAACGCTGAAGAATGGGTTCAGTGTTTGAGTATCGTAGTGGCACATTCCCGAGAAACGGTTGGCCAGAATGGCAAAGAAAATTCCAGAGGCAAAAGCAACAGTTTACCTGCAAGAGGGCTTGGTGGAAGTAGGAGTCATATTTAGAGTCTCTAAATAGCGTAAGTTAAAACCATTTCAATTTTCGAATGAGATAATCTATAAATCATTGTGAGTGACGCGCTGTGTATGAATATTCATTATGAGTGAAAAGATACATTCCAGAATCTCGATATTCTAGAGGACTATATTAAGAAAGTCCACAATCTGTGGAATTGGAGATTCTTTCACCAGGTTAATTTTCTAACGGGACAGCTGTGTCTTCATTAATTATAAATAAGCAATAGAACACTTCTCGCTTTTTCATATGAAACATCTTACATGCAAGATAATGACAGAAGGATAAAGAGCTTCTTTTTCGACAATCTTGTGATTTAAATTTTGAGAACCAAACATTTTTCTTGGTTGTATATGTTGCACTATATGATTTGTATTTTCTTTATTTACTTAAAATATATATATAAACTGAAATTGAAAAGATCGAATGCGCGATGAACTAATTGCTATTGATTTAATATATTATAATTATGCATATTGCAACACTAATAAGATTTGAACTTTTACACTTAGATTAGTAGAAGCTGTGATTTTAAAAACAAAAAAACACTCATTTGGTACATTTATTATTGATTAAATATAGGGAGGAGGTTAATGGCTGTTATTCAACGGGACAGAAATATAATAAGGCACTCGACATATTCGGCAACGTTAAACTATCCTAATGTACTTAACTAACCTAACTTAAATCATATCCGATTTGCTTCAACTTGAATCATACACCCTTAAATTACTATTTATTTTATTGCCGAAATGATTACGCCGGTATGCATAGTTGATCTTCGGCATTTTAGCGGTATAACCGAGCATGCGGCCGTCGACTGGAAAGCGACGGGTTTTTGATGCAAAGTTGTTCTTCGTTAGATGGAATCGTCGACGATTCTCCCATATAATGAGCATGCGCAATATCATTATCCTGATGGCCCGCGCCGTCCGCTTTTGCGGTGATATTACTAATTTACCGATAAAAGTTCGGCATTGCTTTTAGTTAGCTCGTAAAGTCATTAAAGTCGGCGCTGGAACGCCGTCAAAGGCAGAAAACATATCATACGATATTGCATAAATAAATCGCAAAATAACCAAGAAAAGAGATATTAGCGGTGAAAACCGTTGAGAAAATCAACCAATTGGTTCCGAAACCTCTTTTGTAAACATTAAAAAAATGTAATTATCGATTTGTGATTTGCTCCTGGTTATTGATTAATAGCAACAACACATTTTGCACGGTTTCTTTTGAGGAACGAAAGCGTTTTCTGAAATCGATTTCAGTAATATTCTCTAAGGTATTTTTCCTATCTCGAATATTCCCGAAAATAATACAATTATTATTTGAATTGCATCCCACGCTTGTTGATGTTTTCTTTACTTACCTTTGTGGTATGTTCATATCTAATTCCAAGTGCGAATTATCCCGATTAACACTGTACAATGCATCGAGATTGTTCGTTATCTATTTAAAACAAAAATAGTATAAACAACACGAGAAGTTGAGAAGTTTCGCTCACAAAAGAGCTTTGGCTATCGCTCGGAGATGCCTATATTCTGCAGGGTGAGTTTTTTTAAAGTGTTACAAGGCTACGTCCTATAGAAAGAGTCCTAAGAAATAGGTACGGGGACGTATTTTAACATATGTCTTATTATTCTATTCAAGCGCCCTCTGTGAGAGGGAAAGGCAACATTAAAATTTTAAATGGAATGATATATTTTTGATTGTGAAATTTAAGTCAACAAAAGAAACTTTTGTATATATTTTGCATATATTTTGTATTGTGAATTTAAATCAACACAAAAAACTGTGTATGTGTAGACTTTTTATGTCAATTGATCACTTAATTCCAGAATTATGACGTGCAACATAAATTTAAAACAATAAATTTATTAAATTATGACCCGACTAATAGTAATCAAATATGTTTCAGGAGATGTTCAAAATGCCTGCCTTCAACTTCCAAACACTTTACTACTCGATTTTTTAAAGAATTTTGAAATTTGAAAAAACTACTGACTTACATGTTTAATTGTATTGAAATTCAATAAAACTTAATTTATCGATAATTGTTTAACCAGATGAGTAAACCATGCAAAAATTTGTACACATACGTAGTTTTTCATGTAGAATCAAAAATATATCATTTCATTTAAAATTTCAAATTTGGCTTTACCTCTTAAAGAGGGCGCTTGAGTACAATAGTAAAAAATATGTTTAAACATGTCCCCCTACCTATCTATTACTTTCCAAAATGTTTATAAATATATTGCAATCTGTGTCTGAGGTATAGCCTTGTAACACTTTAAAAAACTCACCCTGTATATACTTATATTTAACTTTCTCTTTGCTAGTAAATAAAATAATCTTTTATTTACTCTATGGTTCATCCGATCGGCTGTGCATCTAATATTGCCTCCGGTGAAAGTCGGGAGGCCGGCGCATCGTAAAAGATCGACTATGCATACCGGCCTGTTTTCGCTACAAACACGTGCGTTAATTCGAGTTAATATATTCGCATATGCATAATTATTTATTGTTTGAAACATTCCAATTCCTGACTGTATTCCCAATTTTAATATAAACAATGTTCCTGGGTTTCAGTCATTTATTCACAAAGTTTCGAAGATCACAATTTAGTCAATTTTCTTAAAAACGTTTCGCTGTTTTCTACCATCGTCAGTTTGTGATGTGTCAGAGTAAAAAAAAATGATGGTGGAAAAACAGCGAAGCGTTTTTTAATGGCTAAATTGTGATATACTAAATAAATGACTGAAACCCAGGAACGTTGTTTATATTAAAATTCCCTGTTATAGATATACAATATTTCAGTATATTATTTTATGTTTATTACCAACTTTTTTCCATTTAGTCAATTTCCATAGTGTTTCAATTTTGCTCGAATTTTTAAGGATAAAGATTTTGTAAACGGCTTCTAAAATAGAAGATACAAGTATTATAAATTTCAAACAGAACCGTCCAAATGTCGTAGTAGACCTAGACCAAGTAGTAAGTAGAGATTGATTACTTGTGGAGACAGGAACGTGATTTTTCCTTTCGTAAATTATATGATGGGATTTGTTAATAAACTTAGTTATCAATGTAAATACAGGTGCGTAACTACTTAAGTATTTTGTTACATTGCATTAGGCTTTATAGGTATGTTAATGTTTGTCAGCAGTGAACAAAATTGTTGTATATGTTTAAAGCAATTTGCACTGTTTCACATCAACAATAGAATGTTGTTGTTCCAGTACATTATTTTTCGAAGACATTTCTTCAAATTTTGTACATGGCCAAATATTTCATCAATTTTTTATATTTATATCAAAATAGCTTCAACGACATGGCTCCATTTTCCGAACTTAAATTTTCCAACAAGTAAAACATATAAATTTTAATAATTAGCATTAAATGCACTAAAAATCAAAGTTATTAGAAAATACAACAGCACAAAAAAAATACATAACTAATTAGATAAATATTGAACACAAGTCACATACAATCTAAATATTTGGGCAAGGCTTTCGACTAATGAAGTATTGAAATATGCTTAAGGCTAAAGTAATCATGAAATGGATCCATAAAGCTTCCAAGCCACTGTTTTTCTTTGGGATCTAAGGTTTCTTGAATGGATGTTTAAAGATTAAACGATAAGATAGGATGAAATCAACGTTACTTTTCCGGACTGTATATTAGCTTTAATTGTTACTTATTTTACAGACATTCCAGAATTTTATATATACTGTGTTTTTTATTATTTTTTCTTGTTATTAAATAAACATATGTGCTTTTTAAAACAGTCTGCTCAATATCGGACCGATTTTCTCATATTTCCCAGTACATATAAGCTTAGTTTTAAGTTGGCTTTTAAGCTACATATAGCAGACATAAATATAGGTAGATTGCGCAAAAACTATGAATGCTACAAGATTTTACAAAGGGCACACAATTGTGAATAATTGATTAGTGCATCAAACAAAACATGAGTTGATTCCATCCACCAAATAAAAAGTTCTGGTTATTTTTTGTACCATGACACTCAAGAATTCACCCCTTGTCCAAAACGGCTGAACTCCATTGGTTACTTACTTTTTCTTTAAATGTTGTAATTGTTTCATGAACCCATCGTTAGGTTTGACAGTGGCTCTCGCTTGTTTCACTAAAGCATATGCATCGTCAAATAACAAATTGCGTTTAATAATTAAATAAGCTATCACTACTGAC
This sequence comes from Dendroctonus ponderosae, assembly GCF_020466585.1. Classification (NCBI taxonomy): domain Eukaryota; kingdom Metazoa; phylum Arthropoda; class Insecta; order Coleoptera; family Curculionidae; genus Dendroctonus; species Dendroctonus ponderosae. The sequence goes on from NW_026018715.1 coordinate 3,411,796, forward strand.
GCCGATCTGCTTATTCCAGCGTTGCAATGTACCAGAACGTTTGTTTTGTTCCTAACGCAAACATCTACAAAATGCATGCATTCGTGGAGGTATTTTTCTAAATCAGTTTCAACCAGGTCTAGAATATCTACAAATTTGTATGTTACATTAGGACTCTTAGCGAAAGGCTCAACCCCAACACTCAATACGAATTTGATGCTGTATTGACGTAAAACTGCCAAATCGCAGCAATCTTGCGAGCCCAAGTACAAACAGTCTATGACTTTGGCGGGAATATTGTCGGGTTTAGTGTCGACAACGAAACCAAGACTAGTTTCTTCTAGTTGTCTAATATTGTTTTTGAATTCAGCAAACTTCCGTCCATCTTCTAGTGTTATAATTGTTTCAGTACGCTTTAACTGCTGCTTTTTTTCTTGAAGCGCCGACAGTAAACTCATTCTAATGAGTTCGCTAAACCAATGATACAGGAAACTGCTGAAACACAAATAAACACAATATGTTACATAAGATTTTGCTTTATTGATTATAAGATAAAGTTTACAACGTGAACGTCATAAGGCCCATACAATTGGTTACTATGCTAACAGTGACTCGACATCAAAATAGGTAACCGCCAGAACCACATGATGCTTACAAGTATTTAATAAAGGCAACTTTTCCTCATTAATTATAGATAAAACCCCAATAATACAATAGAAAAATTCAGTTACGCAAAGTTTGCGTAATTGTTAAACACATTTGTACTGACTTTACTAACAAAAGTATTGGAATATAATATTGTCTGCATGAATGGATTTGGGGAACAGAAAAATATCATGGCGCAAATGTAGGTAGTTTGAAAGTATTTTAAGACCTAATGATGCATCCCTTTAACCCACTAAAATAGTTAATTACTCTTTGACCTTGACCGGCTCTTACTTCTGGACCGTTCTTTAGAGGCCTCTCTCGATTTGGATCGATCTCTCGATACCGATCGAGAACGGTGACCGTTCTCTTTGGACCTTGAACGGGAGCGCTCTTCTCTTGACTTAGATCGAGCATCTCGTTCAGCGTCCTTTGACTTGGACCTGTCATCCCGTCCATTCGCGTTTGATCTGGACCTTGAACGGTCTTCGCGAGGTTTTTTGACCTCCCTAGATTCAGACCTTGATCTGGATCTCTTGTTTGAACGACTTCTGGATCTCGATCCCTTATTATCCTTGCTCTTGGATCGAGACTTGCTCCTACTCTTCGATTTGCTGCCGCTATGCGACCTACGAGCAGACCGAGACCTCGATCGGCTTCTAGAACTAGAATCCCTACGTCTACGTCCACCTTTATCTTCCACAACTTTAATCCGCCTCCCATTCAATTCGGTATCATCCAGTTTCTCCACGGCATTTTTCATGTCGCTGCGACTGGCAAATTCCACAACGCCCTCGTTTTTGTGCTCACGATGAGCGTCTGCATACGTAACTTCACCGGCTTGACGCATGTAATCCTTCAAGTCTTGCCAGGACACCCTGCTGGATAAGTTCTCAACTATAACTCGGTGAGCTGTACGAGTAGGTGGTCCATAACGATCTCTACCGCTGTTTCGGTCTCGATCTCTTCCACGGCTGCTGCTACTGCTGCCTGAATCTCCCCATCTATCTCGTCCTCTCGGAGTTCCCCTTGCCCGTTCAACAGTCACTCGTTCGCCCATTATCCTCTTGCCGTTTAATTCGTAAACTGCGTCGTCTGCATCACGATAGTCATCAAATTCAACAAATCCATATCCAGATTTGATAGTCACTTCTCGCATTCGGCCATATCCCCGAAAAAAACGTTCTAAATCTCTTTCGTTGGTGCCGTAGGGTAGCCCTCCTATGTACACTCTTGAGCCAACCATTGTGGATCTCTCTCTAGGTATGTTTAACTAATCGAAAGCAAAATCTGTAGAGATGTAACTTATTTGAGCCTAGTATTCAATTTCGCACAAATACAAGGCGTAGCCTGGTAATGCCTTTATTCTTGGATTCCAACTATGCTTAGAAGGGACTTCAAGCATAAAGCGTATATCCTGTAATGATATCTGTCCTGTGCCTGCCGATAAAAGTGTTCCTGCAGTTCTCCTCACCTGAAAGTCAACAAGAAAATATTTTTTTAGTTTCATCGCATTTTATGAAACGTAGATTTTTCGGAACCAACAAATCTACATGAAAATGAATTTCAGTGCCTATTGGCTATATGTATAATTATTGGCTTATAAAGACATTAATTGTGCTGGTTGCAATTTTTGATCAGTTAGTTTGAATATTTCGGGCATTATTTATAATGTCAGGGCAATTTGAAAAGTGATTAAATTTACTTGCGATGATTTACATAAAAAACACAATTTTCTGATATAAAAAAATTTAGAAGCGTGTTTTGGTTAAAGCCGGATTTACATGTCAACTGCAAGAAATACTACTTTTAGAGTAAATATTGTGTGCAATCAATATCGTTTCAAATAATATCAAGTTGAAAAAGGGTGGTATTAAAATCGAAAACTATCATTTAAATCTTATAATATGCGAAGATTTACGAAAAAACTGGTTTCAGAGTGCAGTAACTAAATTTTTAAAATTTCCAAGGCTGATTCAAAATTCATAATCATGCAGAATAGTGTTAGTATTTATATCCTGGTCAAATCGCTTTAGGGTACATTTTGAAGAAGTCCCTTAAAGAGTTTGACCCGTGCATACATCTGGAAAAACGAGATGTAGATAACATCAGCTTCATAAGGAGTCACCAACAAACCTGCTAGGTTTGAAATGTAGATGTTTGTGCAGCTGAAGACATCCAGAAAATAATTGTTCTTGAAAATCAAGGAATCGTCACTGAAGATTGAATCCAAAGAATCCCAGTCCGAAAGCATTGAACTGATTTCCCTGTATGGAGATACCGAGAGTTCCTTCAATATACACTGGCACCAGAAATTCGAATGAGCTTTCCTGAAGACATTTGGAACGAGCAACCATACAAAGTAAAAATCTCACAGAAAACCGTATACTATTAGGATGACGATATTCGACGATTAAATCGACTCCGGTTATGACTACACAAAATAAGTGGGCAGTTTGAAACCAAAACTTTTAATCTAAGGATAAAAAATATTATTGTTACACAAAAGTGTAAAACAGTAGCCCAGATTCATACCTGTATAGTCACAGAATCAAAACCTGGGTTGAATAGCTAGTGGGAGTTAACCAAAGACCTAGGCAGCTGGCTGGATAGGCCTTTTGCTCATCAGGGTAACGGCGGCATCGTTTAAATGTTTCTTAAGCTGTAAAATGTCTATTTAGTTTCTCTTATAGTTCATGGGCAAATGCCCCTCAGTTGAAAAAATGCCCCCTGTTCAAAATTCGTCAGAATGAGTATGTACCAATGTAAAATTTCTATTCCAGAAAACAAGGTTAATTTTCATCCGCATTTTTTTAAATTCAAGTATGTGTTAGTACACTCTGGTAACTGTTGCCATGTGGTTATCAGTTCAGCTTACTTAACCTTTGGATTACAATGAACAATTACAATATATGAGTGATTTCATAATAGCGCTCAAGCAGCCATATCAGAATGTTGTCAATTAATGTAATCAAATTAAACTGTAATCTGACCAAGTGACGTGTTATATGAATGTTTGTTATCCTTTGCGATCATTCATTACTATCAATTTTTTTATGATAAGAAACAAAATAATTTACTTTCACTGAAACTAATTAAATGCATCTTGTTTTAGAAAAAATGAGAACTGAAACAAAAAATTACTCAAGTATTTGACCCACTTGGGATTAATAAATTAATAATTAATAATTAAACAACAAAGACCATCAGTTTTACTTTTGAGTTTAATTATTTTTTAATTGCAAACAGAAAATTACTTGACACGCTTGATCGTTTAGCCGACTTTAATCAAGTTTTAAAACTTAGATCCGTGCTTAACCCATTCAGCAAATTTACATATATATATATAAATAATCTTTATTTCCTACAGAAAAAGGCTATCGACCCAATCGGTATTTCTGCCCGTATTTAAATTTAAATTTACATGTAGTCTTAGATTTGATAAAGCGTATTTTTTCAAACCCCGCCAATGCCAATGTTTTCTTGTATTTTATGTAACTTGATAGATTTTACGAATTCCTAAATAAAAGCTAATAAATATCAAAATAGGCACGTGAAATTGAAGTATTTTACGAAATAATTACTCGCACAGGTAACGAAAAGAATAAATTTGGTAGCTTTAATAATTAAAACGATGATAGATCGATTTAAGTGTTTTGCTATTCTGAAAAACAATTAATTACAATCAACATTTTTAGGCAAAATGGGCGGACGGCCAACTTGGAGATCTATCGTCAGTGAGATCAGTCAAATTTTCTATAATCACGTGCTAGTTCCTGTCGTGGTTATTCTTACCGTCACAAATTTTATTTCAATGCTGTGTTGAACCCTACTTCGTAATCAATTATGAGTATAGTGTTTTATAATCTTGAAATCAATTTTGTATTTTATACATGTATACATATGATCAATTATGTATAATATACATGAAATACTGAAATTGTTAATAAAATGAGAATATTCGTTTCTCAGTGGCCGATAACAATAAGCATTTTTTATATATACGTAATTTTTTGCGAGAGAATTATTTTTTTATTAGCTGGTGTTCTCGAACACAGGTATGATTACTTTGTCAATTATTTCAAATAAGCTTTAATTTTATGGTTTCAAATGCTAAAATGAAAAATTATAACAATTCATACAAAAGAATCTGTGAATCCTAAGGATAAATCCGGTAGAAAATTATTTACCCAAAACTTTATAGTAATTAATAGAGAACGTTTCAAACAATTTTCGACCTCGACAAAAAAAAAACAAACAAAAAGTGTGTTTTTTTATGTGAAATTTGAGTCCGAACGGCTTTATTTGGGGCTGAACAAGGCTAATTGCCGGTTTTTAGTGCTGTTGAAACTATTTTTGGATAGTTCTGTGTTAAAATAATTCGTTTCTTCCTTCAGAGAATGGTACTTAACAAGAGTCTGAAGGAGAACTCAGTGCGTAGACAATTTGTGAATAATCTTCAATTATATTTATTTGCGTTGAAGATCATCAGTTACCAACAACGTTTATGTAAAATTTTCCAAATAACAACCGAAAAGTTAGTAGAGATCGTTGTAAAATGTTGCATATTGGGAAGCCGATCAAAGCAGTTGCAAATTTCCTTTGCTTAACCGGCTCAATTCAAGATTATTACACAGGGCTACACGCGATATTCTATACTTATTTTTATTTTAAAAATTATCAATGCATAAATTACGCCTATTATTGCGTGTTGCTCATTGTAGTCCTCAAAGTTTGTAATTTCTGATTCCCGACCGCCAGTTCAAAAGCTATCGATGTTTTTGAAAAATCCAATAAAATTTATTATTTGTGGTATTTTGCCAGTCTTCATACTGGTCATTCTGCTAACTAACTTTGAATGTGTTTACAAAAAATCTATAAAAAAAACTAAAGAGAAACAAAATGCAATAACATCGATTATACCACATCTCTCAAGAAAGGCCTCAATTCGGTCCAGCCAAGTCAGCCAAGGCCAAAGTGGTAGGTAGAGCCCTTCGAGGCAAATTGCCAGGACCCTCTTGAGCCCCCTTTAACGTGGTTCAGAAGTGGCCTCGAGCCCCGTTTTTGCATTGTAGCGCAAATTTGCCAAGTGGCCGCTGGCTGGTCCTCGGTAGCCATTTTGCTCGGTGCCAGCTAGAGAATCGGTCATGTTTATCAATAATTATTTGCGACCGTATGTCTTTAAACGGATATCTGTACGGCGTTTATGCATGCAATTGTACTTACGAATATAAATGTCAGGTAGTTGTTGAAATGTTCGAGCGAATTTCTAGACTTTTTCACTGGAAATGCAAACTGAAAAACATGTGGACAACGGACGCCGACGGAAATCATCAATGTGAAAAATGACAGACGACAGCAGCGCATAATGCCATGCTCTGCGCCGACGCTGAATTGATTATATTTCAGTGCCTAAACATACGCTCGACGGTTTTTTAGCCGTTAGAATTATTTCAAGCATTTAAAAAAATATTTTATTTATGCTAACAATCAGGCAAGTATCGCAAAGTACATTAAAACTACTCCTTTAGAGTTTCGTTAATCAATTTCTAGTTCTCTCTTTATCCTTTGTAGCATGTCTATAAAAGTAATACTATGTGTTAGACAAAGGACGTCGCTGTAATAGGCATACCTTTCCTTCTCAAATATAATCTTTAAACTATACAAATCGAACCAGCGCTGCATATTTCTTCTATAGCTCGGTTATGAATTGAAACAAGTTACACACAAAAATTTCCACTATACAGGGTGTCCCGTATCACATGGTAAAGAGGGAACTACGATTTTATATGAATCAAAAGATGACGATCTTGACTTCTGCTATTGATGGTCAAAATTCTTCAAAAACATTATCTTTTTTGAAATATCGGGAGAATGGCACCATGGATTTGGAAACACTTTCCAAGAGGTTGTACTCGGTAGCCTCTAATTTTCATTTTCAATTCTGATTTATATTAAATGCCAAAGAACATAATTTCAAAAAGTTACTAGACGCAGACGTACAACTTAAGCCTAATACAAAAATTTTTTAAAATTTACATAGTCATATTGTAATACCACTAATGGAATAATTCGTTTCCTGAACCCGAAGCACAAATAAGTTTTATAAAAATGTTTCATCAAAAACTACAAACAAGGAACATTGTGTTTCTAGTTTCGTAACACTAAAACAGAAGAATTAAAAATTTGGTGTGTTTGATTGATCAAAGCTCAATTTCAAATGGGTGTCTTTACCGCACCACAATTTTTCAGCGACTGAAAGTGCTGCATCATTGTTTCAATCTTATTCTTCATTTTATTATTGTGTTCACGTTACTGTTTTTCAGTGTGTTATAATTAGAGAACGAATTGGCATTCGTCGCCCATTAAATAGTTAATAAAGAAAAGATACACTTTGCGATAAAGCTAGAAGCTTCCATGGAAATCTAACATTTTGTCGACCGTTAACTGGCATGGAATTTTTTTAATTGTCTCAATAGAGTTTGTACTTATGTAACTAATAATCGGTCGCGGTTGTTCTTTAGATGTTGTTTGGATTTCAATGACTTATCAGAACTTACCATTAATTATCCGTATAATTTAACAATATTCTTACATGTAGTGTTCTAGTAGAAATTAACGCAACTTGATATAAATATGAAATAAACATAAAAGAATCTTGACATAAAAGATTTTTTTTATATACGGTATAGTTGAAAACAATTTAAAAGCCTAATTGTCTTTAAACTCCGCACATATCACCAAAGAGTAAATTGTACATTTTTGTGGATCACCTTGTATACAGGCCCTTGGCACCAAAAATCAAGTACCCCGGTGGTAAGGAAAAGGAACTCGCCTGAATCAAGAATTCCGATGGTGTGTTGGTAAAAAAAGTGTTTAGAAAACAGATGTCTATCTGCCGATAACCGCAAAAGATTTACAAATTTAATGATTGTAGATTATTACAGCGCCATTTGAAAGGAATGGAAAAAATCTTTATATAAAAGTTACATGATGGTTCTTATTTAAGATTTTAAAGTTGCTCCACCCACAAGGTCTGAAGGACGCGATTCATTTTGGTATCATTTGCTAGCTTATTCAAAGTATCAAATGCGGGTTTTTTTTATGTAGATCTAAAAATACGTTTTTTGAGAAATTTAAACGTTTCCATACTATTTAGACTCCCTGGAAATGTCTATTAGTGATTAGCAAATGATCTCTTCTTCTTGCATACATAGTCCTAGTCTTGGCCTTGCAGGAAGAGTCTTGCAAGTCTTGCTTTTAAATGAAGCGCAAAATTTTATAAAATGTAAGTATTCAATAATCCCTATAATGTAAATAAAAATAATAAAATTATGTCATAATAAGGGGCCTAAATGCCTAAATTACGCAAGGATATTAGAGGGGTGGGGGAACTATCTTACGTAAGATTTTTATAGATTCTTCATATTAGAAATATGCACAAATATTATTATTGATGACATAGTTCATAATACAACCGATAAAAGCTCTTGTTGTGGCTTGTGGTAGAATCACTTCCAGACTGGTTAACTTTGGATGGAAGATTAAAATAATTTAGACCATCAAAGATCATAATACATATATTAAATGATGAATATGTAAATAAATATATTTTTATCTTTCATTTAAGTAAGTCTTAATAAACGAAATAAAAAACTAAAATTATTACGTAATTTTGCGTGGGGGGGAGATGTAAAAACTGTAAAATCGTACGGATCCTTACATGAGGAGGTAGAACAATTGTCCGATTTTACCTTATATCTTATAACTTATAACATTGTACCTTATAATTTAGACACGATCCTTAATAACCAACACGTAACAATAAAATAATCTCAGACTGTTTGCTATTTGATTTCCGTATGATTCTGAGACTGTTCTAAACCAAAACCAGTCTCGTTCATCAATAATTTTTATGAAAAGTTAAGCACTAGGCCGGCGCCTATTTAGCATTTTTGAAAAAAAAACAAGATGAATTACTAGTAGGTACTTACCTGTTTGTACAAAAATCCTTTGCCTTTAAAATACATATCCAAAATTCTGTGAGACTGCTCTTTACTATTCTGAACTGCAACAGCTGGCCAACTATAAGGCCACGACACTCCAACTTGTTCTTTGCTGCGCTCAATGATTCGAATGCTGTCCAGTTTTTTTCTCGTTATTCGATCGGAGTCTTTGCTAGTTGCCATAAAAGTCCGGAAATCATGAAAACCTTCTAATAGCTTTGCCGCTTCTCGCATGGTATCCAAGTTGAAACTATTGGTACTAAAAACCATTAAATACATATACATGTAGTTGATTTTTTCAAATGCACCAATAAACCATACCTAACATAAAAAGCTCTGTTCGTTTCTTCAATGGGCATAAAATATGTTGCAGTTAAATCATTATCCTGTTTCTTCTCTTCTATAATTATCCGGTAGAGATAGGTTCGGGAAATCGCGTTGTATCTACAGTGAAAGTCATCAGGAACAATTTTGGTACTTAAAATTCTGATTGGATTATCCGATTTTATGAAAAATTTATTGAGACGGAGTGTGATAGCATCCGGTTCAAGAATAGCGTAGAAAGGTTGACAAAAATCGAAGTGGCAGGTAGTGTTTAACGCATGAACTGCGGCATCTGTCCTAAAAAGAGAAAACATATTATTTAACAAATGTCACATACATTGTTTGATAGTAAAACATACGAAGTAATCACACAAAGAATTACATAAATTGTTAAATGGTATGCTAAAGGATTTCTGATATGTCTGCATTGATGCAGCATTAAGCAGTGTAGAGCTTTTCCCTAGAACCAGACAAATTATGTGATCCATTATATGGGCAGCAGTTTTACTTTGAATACAACTGGATTTAAATGTAAAATATTACATTATATTACGAAATGTTGGCGATGGCCTTACCCATCTCTGACAACTTGCCAAGTAAATACTTTTAGGAAGTCGGGCTACATGTATTTTAGTATAAGTTAATTAATATCAGTATTAAGAACATTTTAAGAAATTAAATATGGATTGAGATCTCGAACTGTTGTATACTGTACATCGAGATATTTTGGATGCAGAATTGGATATAGCGCCGTTGGTTCGCTGCCGAACCCGCTCTTCGCTATGCCAACATATGTAAACGGCGAATCGCTTACGACGGACTATGCATACGGGCGTTAGAAATGCGAGTTTAATATTACGTTAATAATGTCGATTTTTCTGCAAGAAGACTGCAAACAATTGCCAATTTTTCATTTTTTTAAGGGATAAGTTAACAAATGACAATTAATTAAACTTTCGGCAATTTAAATAACTATATAACAATGATTGTAGACCTAATACTCAAATAATTTATGTCTTCACAAGCTCAATAATCAAATTTAATAAAACAATAATAATAGGATACAAAGTACCGTAGAATAAATGCACGGAACTAACAAACAAATGAGTATTTTGAAAATAATATATGTCATTTTTTTAAATAATTTTTTTTTCAAATTCATTTTCAAAGCTAATTTTCAAGTTTCCGCTAATGTAATATGAATGACTGTGAATAAATGTTAACTCATAATCACCATAAAAATTGTTTCTATCTAAACTGCTCAGCAAATATAGCATTACTTTGCTTCAAGAGATTTGGTTTCAGTTTGAAGCGCTATTTAGCCAAATATGTTCTGTTCTTTCTACAGGGTGCCAAATAAAAAAGTGCAAAATTTGTGAAAGTTTGGTATGTGCCTAGTTGGACAAATAAAAGTTGTCCAAAAGTTCAAAGATAAACCAAAAAGCTCGAAATGATTTTTGAATTTTTAGGACATTATATGTATGGTCCCAAAAAAACAGTAAACTTGATGGTATTGCAGCAATAACTTTTCTGATTTTGGTCCAAATTTTACGATCTATAGCTTATGTTGAAGCTAAAACTTTTTTTGACATATAAATTTTATCTTAAGAGATGTGGTGATGAAATACAACTCTTGTCCAACTGAAAACAATTTTACATTATTTCATTTGCCACTCTGAAGAAACATTTTTTAAAACACCATTTATTCGCAAAAAACACGCACTAACCGAAAAAGGACTGCACTAAATACAACTTCAAACAGAAATAAAATCAAAATATGCGTTATTGCCACAGAAAATCTAAAACAAATTTTATGGACAACGCGAGTGAAACATAAGATGGCATTTTGGCAATTTAAATGCCGACTCAGATAGTGATGAATAGGTGTGTAAATTTCCAATTTCAAAAAATGTTGTCGTCATTCCTACGTTGGATATCCGTAAATAAAAAACATAAAAAAAATAAACAATTAACTAAATATGTTTAAATCAGTTAAGTAGAGTTTCTAATTAAAACACATTTTTTTAAATATATGTTGCACGCCCATGTTTCACAATGAATACCCCGACTGTTGACCCAGATTTAGTTTTTATACTCTTGTCTTTATCAATGTTTATGCTGGTCCAAGTGAGATCGTATATATTTTATGAAAAGGTTGACACCCTGTAGAAATCCATTCAAATTTTACTTCTGTAACTTTCTCCAATAGACTTTCTAAACATCCACTATGTATAGGTTTATTGATTGAAATTCGGCCACCCAATTTTTACATCTAATTTAAAATTTAGAGAAAATATTGAATACAAAAGTTGTAGATATGACCCTCTAGTATATTTTAAGATAATAACAAATGTTACAGGGTGTCTCAAATTCAAGTGAATATCCAATATTGATTGAACTTTGGTCTCCCCGTTTTAACATCTAATTTGAAATTTAGAGAAAAATGTTAAATACAAAAGTGGTAGATATTAATATCTAGTTTATTTTCAGATAATAACAATTGCTACAGGGTGACTCAAATTACTTTTTTTTTAATAGAATGCCCGAATGTTTTAATGGTTATTAAACTTTTAATGGTTATTATTAACTCAAATACAGTTGAAGATCAATTTAGAACATTTATATCGAATGGGCCTAGAATTTTACAAATAGCTCGAATACGCCATAAAAAGTACAGCATTCCATTAAAAAAAGATAAGTTTGGTCTGCCACTTGACTTTGAAACACCCTGTATCAATTGGTGTTATCTTAAAATAAACTAGACGTTAATATGTACAACTTTTGTATGTAACATTTTTCTCTAAATTTCAAATTAGATGTAAAAACGGGGCAGCCAAAGTTCAATCAATATATATATATTTTTTTATTTATTTATTTCTTTATTTCAAATTACATTCTGATACATGCACATGTATAAAGAATACAAAATGAAATGGCGTTAAAAAACAATTGACAAAGGACATATTATACTAAAAGGTACTGTTGTTACATATTTAAATAGTCTCTAATACTATAAGGCTCTAACTCAATTAACATCTGTTTTAATTTATTCTTAAACAATTTTTCAATTCTTACTTATTGGTTATTAACTCAAAAACAGTTGAAAATCACTATAGAACATTTATATCGAGTAGGCCTAGAATTGTGCGAATAGTTCGAATATGCAATAAAAAGTACGGCATTCCATTTAAAAGAAAGGTAAGTTTGGTCTGACACTTGAATTTGAGACACCCTGTATCAAATGTTATTATCTTAAAATAAACTAGACGTCAATATCTACAACTTTTGTATTTAACATTTTTCTCTAATGTTCAAATTCGATGTTCGAACGGGACGGGAAAGTTCAATCAATAACCCTGAACATAGTTTTAACGGTCACCCTGTATATTACAAAATCTTCTCTGTACTTTCGGATCTTATTACCGTATTAAAAGCGTATTGGTAATTACCTGCTGGCCATACATACAACCGTGTCTCGAGCGGGATTAAGATATTTAAGTCCCATTTCGATGGCTCCTTGAACTGTTGAGAGCTCGTCCTGTACAAGACTGCCTCTTTTCGCTTGTCTTTGAGAGCCCCTAATATCAAAACCTATAAATTATCTGAATTTTTTCATAAATTAATTTAAAATACCTGAAAGGTGTTCCTATATAGGCACAATGAAGAAAATATCTTTTCAGGGACATGGTAATCCTACGTATATATTTATCTGGGAAAGCTTTCTTGCCTTAACTCGTGCTTTTGCCGGAAAATGAGGTTATGGGCATACTTTCTAGCGCGGTTTTAAATCTTTGGAACTCACAAATAAACTTTATTTAAATTATTCATTTAGTACATAACAACTTATTAAAAGATCAGAAACACAATCTCTTATTTACCAACCGCAGTTCGAGGGTTAATATTGCAAAGTAAAACTTCTTCAGCATCTCGATTACTGGAATCGACAATTTTATTGTTATAGTCCGATTGCTGTTTCAGCCAACTACTAAGTTTCGCCGAGTCACTAGTTGTAATCACAAACAACTCTTTGTCCTGTGAATCCAATTCAGTTCTAAGAAAATTCAGCAAGTCCTCTTCCTTAAACAAGATAAATAATATACATGTGTGAATGTCTGCATTTCAACACATTTCTTACATTCCCAATAGCAACTGGGTGCTCCAACTTCGAATCTAAGTTGTAATACAGTCCATTTAATAATTTAACTGCAATCCAATGCCTCCTTTTCAAAGGTATTGTAATGAAACTAAACTTGTAGTCTGTAGGTACATTTAATATAAACCCTGTAACATTCTCCAACTGGATACTGCTTGGATCTCTAAAATACGTTGAATGGAACAGTTAGAGGATAATTTGAATTTGGGACGGTAAATATACCTACTGTATTATGTAAAATATAGAGCGTGTAAATGTTAAAAACCAAGTGAAAATGTTGGGACTTTTCTCAATAAATAAGATATCAATCAAATGCATGTGTTAGGATCAACACCGAGTTCAGTGAATGGTTGAAATATTCACTGGACGAACGACTTTCTGGCAGCTACCAATCTACCAATGTTTGAAATGGCGCCAGGTTTAATGTATACTAACAGCCGTTCTGGATCCTTTATGATTACCAGAAAGCGAATTTGTTAAAAAATACGCTAAAAGTATTTCCCAAAGCAAGCTGAATCCATTCTGAATGCCATCTCATTGCCAGAGCAGCGCGTTGAGCACTCAAAGAAAATATTTAAAAGCCAATCTAATAAGGAAAATTATTTATTGTTTATGTATGATGTTAAAATTAGAAAAACTCCCAGAATCAGTTTCCGACCTATTAGTCCTTATCAGCTGGACTTGCTGGAGCTTGCAAATTATAAAAATATATTTTTCAAACCTCTTTAACTTGCAGGCTTTTGGATCTATCATTTGAAGCGAAGCTTAAGGGGGTTTAATTTAATTATTAATTTTGATTTATTTTCCTGACTGCGTGTATTTGTTATGATATGCTTATCTTTCCTAGGTCTCAGTCAAAGTGTGAAGTAAAAATTTTTAACATCGTTTATTTCATTACGTTTCGGCGAGACAACGCAATCATCAGATTTAAAATTTACACAAACTACAAGCACCCATTTACAATTAAAACATGTTGTATAAAAAGTATAATTTACAAAGTGTTAAAACATTCATCAGTTTCTGAGGAAAAAAATCCTTCCTTTTGGGAGAGCAAAACACCGGAAAACTTACTTTATGATTGATGATGTTTTAATTGTGAATGGGTGCTTGTAGTTTGCGTAAATTTTAAATCTGATGATTGCGTTGTCTCGCCGAAACGTAATGAAATAAACGATGTTCTAAATTTTTACTTCACACTTTGACTGAGACCCAGGAAAGATAAGAATATCATAACAAATTTCTAATTAATATCAGGATGTTTTTAATTTCAATATAATTCGTAAACGATAGCTAAACATATTTTCTATACTGAATTGGTTTCCGGATATTTTGTTGTGCTCTAGACCCGACGCACTGAGACAAAATTCAGAATACCTTCAGATTAGACGAATTATTTAACAACTGCGTCTTCTGGCCAAATAAAAAGGTGCAGAACACCTTCTGGTCTACATTAGGGCTCGGAATCAAACTCGAATAATTCGAGTATTCGATTACGAGTTACGACTAGACATAATTATTCGCTTTTCGAATACTCAAATACATCAACATTATCAAACTCACAAGATGCAAATATCTTTATACGCACTTTGTATACTTTTATAAAATAAATTATTCATATTCTACAAGCATTTCCTTATTTTATGGAAGAAATATGTTCAAATATTTATTTCGTGTATTCGCATAAAATTGAGGCATAAAGAAATTTGATGTGCCATACATGTTATGATGCCATTTGAAAATTTAGAAGGGGTGGCTGTGAAAAGTCCTGTATATTTACATGGTTTTTGATCATCACATTGAAATCATGTACTTACAATTTCTTCACTAGTTGGATACTCTAATATTCGTTGAATACTCAAATACTAGAATATTCAAATATGCGAATACTCGAATATTCGAATATTCGATTATTCGAATATTGGTTAGATATTCGAGTATTCGGATAAACCACTAAACGAGTATTCGAATTTCAGATTGGGATCTGTTTTTTTTAACCAGAAATTGTCGTATCCTTGTTAAAACATTGATTTCAGCTGCTCATTTGTTTATAATGAAAAATAAGATGCTCCAGTATTAGTATGTATTCATTTGCATTAGTGCTCTGAGTTTGACTACTTGCAAAAGCGCTCTATTCTATATCTTTATGTAAAATTTTTCGTTTCGCAAAATAACGTATTATTCTATGGCAATCTATCTTAAAATCAGCCTTAGTAAGTCAAAAGTTCTTACTTTCGTTTGTCAAACCAAATCATTTCATAGTTGCGAATTTGTAATGCACGCATAATAACATTAACATCGTAGTTTCCCAGGCCCAGTACAGACTTATGGGGATTTATCCAGTTTTCTGGGCTGAGATTATAACAGATTGAATCGAGTTCACTTTTGGAAAATGCCCCCTTTTCTTGAAATAAGTTATTCAAGGCATGAAGGGCACATAGCTCTCGAACCTGTTTTTCGTGGTAAACCACTTTCGCAGGGTTCATTCTATAATAATATTCCGTTTAATCTGTTTCCTATTTCACCCATTTCTGGGCCACAGCCACAAGGATAGAATTTGAAAAATAATAAACAACAAACACAGATTTTTGACAACAAAGTTGCAGAAATGGGGGTTAATGTTCTGTTAACTCTTCTTTGAGAAAAAGGATGGAGGGAGTGAGTGCAGAAATTTTAGTCCGCGCCCTCTATGAAATTAAACTTTTATGCTCTAATGGGGGCAGTTAATAAAACAACTGTTATAAACTGTTTTTTGGCAAATTCTCAGTTTTACATAAGAATATTTTTTTTTCAGCTATTTTTCGTGTACTCCATAAACACGCTCTATGTTCTATTGTTCTTTTATATTTTTATTATTACTAATAAAATTAAGTTTCGAAATTAAATTGTATGATTTTGTTATTTATTATCCAATTTTTGAACAGCTTTGTGAAATACATATTTTACAAAGCTACTTCACAAAACCTGATTTACAAAAATCGGGAAAAATTTGCTTTTAGTAGAGTCGTACTTTGATGTGACGTCTATCTTCTACTCCGTTTCCTCCAAGGTCTGCCATGTATTAGCTGCTACTACAGATTTCTAGAAAATTCAAACCGTTTCTAAAATAATAGGTACAAAATAATAACAGTTACTTATACTTAAGTGAAGTCTATGAACTTCACTTTAATCATATACATGCCATGAAAAATTCTGTTAAAAAATCGCAGCACTTTTTTTTTATGGCCGCTGCATCTTAATCCGGCGTTTATTTAAACAATGGATAGTTATTTAAACCTCAGTTAAAATATGTCTTGCACCGTCATTTTTATGGCTAATATTATCAAGATAAACCATGATTTAGGGATTTTGTTCATGACTATATTTTATTTAAGCGTAATTAATGCGTAAGTCGTAGAAGAAGTTTCCGTTTAACCAGCGCCGGGTAATGCCAGAAAAGATACCGGCATGGCGCATGGAGATTGCACTTTAATGTGTGCAGTGTCCACAACTCCAATTACCTTGGAGAAGCCAGAAATTTCGTAAAAACACAATTGAGTGTTTATCGTTTTAGGAATTGTAGGCCTTTTAATAAACCCCTGTATAAAACCCGGCTATTACTCTTAAAAACGTTCCATTATTCGCCACGCGCAGATGCGTGAAAATGTAGGTACGTCTTGAACTTAGAGTAGCCTGGAGCTGATTCATAGAAGATGGACGTGTTTCATGGACGTTCAATACGTGTTCATTCATTAAATTGAGTACTCAATTTAATGAATGATATATTTACGCCTCAGGCTCATAGTAAACCGCAGACGCATCCTGCATACACCCTGCATTTATGTATTTTTATTTAGAATCCCCTCACTCATTTGTAACATATTATGTTAGCCACAATAGATTAAAACATTTGACTAAAGGCAGATATCTAGAAAATCTAGATATTATAAATACGTACATATCATTTGGACAGTTTAATTCTACATCGATCAAATGAAGAAGGTAAAAAACACTCCTTATGTAGCCTAAAGCGCCTAAAAAAACGTGTAGTGGTCCATGTCTTCGAAATAAACTTTCATAGACCCGCCATGGCAAACAAAAATGTATTATTTAAAAAAATCTAGATTATCTTCTAAAAGTACTTCATCTTCCCAATCTATGTCCATTGCTTATAATTACAAATACTATTTGTAAAAAAGGAAAGTGATTGCAACCCCGCAATCCAAACAAAATACTCAAAAATTTAAGTTGAAAACTACAGATTACCGCTAATCCGTCTTCTAAACTTCCGAAATTGGTGGATTAAATATTTAAACTACACTTAGAACTAGTAAACCAGGTTTAACTGACGGTGCAAGTCGAATAGGCTTGATAAACCAGGCTTAGCGCTAAACCTTAGTTAAACTACAATGGTGCAATCGGCCATTAGACTTCTTTCAACTGAGCCTAGCGTGGCAACGTGGATTAATACTATCGATTTGTCTTTCTCTATCCTAATTCCCTTTCCACCTTAAACTTCGCTCGGCACGTTTTCCGTTTCGCGTCTCGTGCTGAGTACCATGCTTTTGCTTGTCGTTTCCCCATTCTTTATCAATTGCCGTTCGAGGTAGACAATCAAGATTTGGTTAAAATTCAACAACCACCTGTCGAGGTGGCTTAATGTGATTTTATTCCGCTTTTCATTTTTGTTTGTTTGGACAATTTTGAAGAAACGTTGTTAAAAACCTTTTTAAAAAGTGCGCTGAATTAGTTTTCCATTAGAAAAACATTATGGAAAGTACTGAAGGAAATTCGCTACAAGCCCTCAGACAAAATAGAGGCAAGGTAGATAGTGGTTTAACTCATGAGTGTGGTGTTTTTGCGGCTATCGGAAACGAATCATGGGAAGCGGGAACTGAAATAGCGCAAATTGTTTTAATTGGACTACAGGCCTTGCAACACAGGTAAATAGGTACTTATTTTCTAGTTTTGTCTTAAGTCTTTCAACATGTTTCTTTTGGTAATAGTTAAGATCACATTACATTGTAGTTTATTCAATTTTTAGCACTTATTTTAAATTGTTTTGAGTAATTATTTACAACTCAATCTGATACCAGGACTGCCGCATTGCCGATTATGCTCCTGTTGTAGAAAATCCTATAACAAACAACATTTTTCCTATAGATTTTTCGAGAAAATGCCGTTTTCCACCAGTTTTCCCCCTGTGAAATCCACCAATTTCCAAAACAAAACGCCATGATTGTTCTGCTCTTTGCGCCGGCGTGCCTGTCTAAATTTTTGGCGCAGTTGCCAGTACTAACTTTCGATAGTTAACTCGAGATTTTGGTAATCCTTTACGGTACGATCTGGTACTAGGATTGCCGCTTTGTCGATTAAGACTATGCTCACCTTATAGAAAATCTCGTAACAAACAATATTTTTCGTATAAATTTTTGGATTAAATGCCATTTTCCACCACTTTTCACCCTCTGAATTTCACCAATTTCCAAAACAAAACGGTCGCCATGATAGTTCAGCACTTTGCGCCGGCGTGCCAATCAACATTTTTCGCGTAGTTGTCAGTACTATCATTACCACTTCCTTAACCACCTACGCGATCAGTTTCGCTGAAACATTCAAACAGAATTAATTTGAAGATTGAAGAATTTGAGAATTTTAAAGTTTTAAAGTTGATTTTTGTTTGAAATTTAGTTGAAAGGCATTTTTGAACAATGGCCGGTCTTGCGACTAATAGTGTGTGTACCGTTGTGCACTGTAGTGACTGTAGTATTACTGAAACTGAATTTCACAAAATTCTGCTAGATTGCAACTCTCTGTTGGACTTCTTCTACAGGCACGGCGTTTTGAGTTGCCATTTTCGATGTTCCTG
>NW_026018715.1:3430797-3435741 GCF_020466585.1 Dendroctonus ponderosae
ATCAGTTTCGTCTACTATTTCCTGTAAGGACGTAATTCTGCTAAGTTTTCAACCTTGAATGAATTACTTTTTTGTTTTCATTGAAATTTTCTACTTTGAGCMGTTCGGCAACATGGCCTGACCAGTATGCAATTTTTGGCTGCGCGTACCCTGTGTGCAGGCATGTGCKCGTGCCACAGCAGATCGTACCGTAAAGCATTACCCTTCTAAAATTTTTCGATAGTTAATTCGAAATTTTTAACTACTAAAATTTTTTGATAGTTAATTCGAGACTTTTAACTACTTCTAAGATTTTTCGACAGTTAAATCCAGACTTCTAGAATTTTTCGATAGTTAATTCGAGACATAACTACTTTTAAAATTTTTCGATAGTTAATTCGAGACATAACTACTTTTAAAATTTTTCGATAGTTAATTCGAGATTTTTAACTACTTCTAAAATTTTTCGATAGTTAATTCGAGAYTTTTAACTACTTCTAAAATTTCTCGATAATTAATCCGATACTTTTAACTACTTTTAAACTTTTTCGAYAGTTAAWTCMAGATTTTTAACTACTTCTAAAATTTTTCGATRGTTAATTCGAGATTTTTAACTACTTCTAAAATTGCTCGATAATTAATCCGATACTTTTAACTCCTTTTAAACTTTTTCGATAGTTAATTCAAGATTTTTAACTACTTCTAAACTTTTTCGATAGTTAATTCGAGACTTTTAATTAYTTCTAAAATTAGTACTATCCTATAACTTGATTTTAAAATAACTGAATGCGATTTTTTTAACTGTAAAWTTTACCTGTGAATGTGATTTCACTTGGGGTTTTCGTTTTCTCGATATAACTTATATATAACAGCCTCTGCAACTAGCAACTGGCTACACATTTTGTAAATCCATGTACATACCTAAAAGTTCTAAAAACATTCTAGAAAAAAATTAAAATAGGAATAAAAAACTATTGTTTTACACATAACGAATAGCGTATGTAGCTCTTAATTCTTTGTGAACAAGCTATTTTGATCTGAAAAAAGCTTTATTTCAGTGAAAAAAGGTCCAAAAATATTCCTTGGTTTCTCTTCGCGAAAATTTTCAGAATTTCTTGATATTGTGGGATGTTGCATTCCATGTGCCGTTTCAAATTCGAGGTACTTGTTTTGTAAGATAATTTTGCTTTCCATAAATTGCAGTTTGCAAAATTATCATCTAATGCAGAAAAGAAATTCCACAAAAAATAGCTTAGTACAATACATAATAAACAATTTCAATTCGAAAAATGATCAAAACAAACACAAATTGTATCCCCACAAAATTATTTTTAAAATACACAAACAGGGTACCGATACACAATCAGAATACAGCTAATGAATGGTGCATACTGAAATACGATTCCCAAAAATATCAATTAAATCCAGGTTCAAGGGAACCCGTGAATGCAAGTCGCTCTTTAATATCACGTTTGGGTCCATCACGTTTTAGATCACTATCACATTTATTTTTACGTTCGTTACAGTTTGTGATTGATATTCATTAATCGCTATGGAAAATTCACAGGTAGTGATTTCTTGCTCAACTCTAGTACTATTACCACTTCCTTAGCTTCCATAGCCAATGAATTCAACGTATTACAAGTATTAATTGTGCTCGTATCATGGTGTGAGTGAAAAAAAGCAATAAAAAAAGCTTTAAAAAATTGTAGAATTAGGGGTGGCAAAAGTTTGAAAGAACGTTTTTTTGGAACGCTAATTTGCTAAGCACTCAATCCTAAAATCTACTCCACTGACTCAAAAAACTAGGGGGGAACTAAAATACGAGACTGAAGCAAGAGTTATAAGACTCAGCAAGAGTTATAAATTAATTGTGTACAAAAGTTGAATTATTTATCTTTCTATAAAACTGAAAAAATACGTTAATCGTAGATCAGGGGTCCTTAAGAAAGGGCAAATTTATGTGACTGAAGTTTGAGTCACCCTGTATATGCGGTAACATTAATGATACTCTGTATACAGCTTTGAGAGTACGGTTTTAAAATTGTCGCACGTGGTACCAAAAGTTTAATGCAACATATGCAGGTATTTGTTTTTTCGTGAGGAATAATTTAAAATAGGCGGCTGCTACAACAGAGGGTGGTTGAAACTTGAGCCTCACCATTGCGATCTGGGAAACTGTCAGAAAAATGTTATATTGGAAAATATTGTGCACAATAAATTGTAGCTTTGAAGTTTGAAATCGTCTTCTGAAGTAGGAAAAAAGGAAAAAGGGGGCAAATATCAATTTATCAGGGATCAACCTACCTACTTCTGTTCTGGTATAAAATTACATTAAATCTAGAATGGTACGATTCGTTTTCCATATATTATTATCAACTACCTCTATATATATTTTTAAATTTGATAAATATTTAAATGTGTAAAGTAATATAAATGTTACAATATTAAAACCCGTGTTTACCCACCAAGAAAAACGATAATTATCTATTTAAATATATACATATGTACAGGGTGTTTCCTCGATAAGTTGACACCCCGCCCCTAGATCGTTTATTTCAAATAAATTGTGAAAGTGACACGAAAGTTGTTTACTTTCACTCAATTTTTTAAAATCTGAATTTAAAATAAAAATATGGAACACGGAAATGTCAAAATTTGACAGTTTTTTTTTAATGAAATACCCTATGTGTTTTTAGACATAGGAGATATAGGACAATATGATTTTTTTTCCTGATTTCAAAAATATATGTTTTTTCTATATTTGTATTAATCGTTTTTCCTATATTACGTTTTAAAAATTTTTATTTTATTTTATAAATAGCAACAAATCAAAGTAGCCTTGAAATTTGACAAAGCGCCCTACAACCCCATTTTTTAAATGAAAATGTTGATATCTGTATTGGACGAGCGGGTTCTTTCTATCCAATGGCCTCCAAATAGCCCCAACCTAACGCTTCTTGACTCTTTTCTCTGGGGTTATTTAAAGAATATTGTGTTTGAGAAGCTAGTTAGACGCATTAAAATAGTGGATGCAATTAACGATATTAATATTAATCATAACCAATATATTCAAAACGTTATAGATAAAATTGAAGTAGAATATAGAGCATGTCTAAGCGTTAAACGGAGGTCATATACAAAATTAGTGATTTTAATGACTTTGCATTTATTTATTTACTTGTTTTGAAATGTATCGTAGCAACAAATTGCATTATGTTCTCGTTCTAGTTTTTTGTTTCATGTCAGGCTACTTTAATTTGTTACAATTTAAAATTTTTAAAACTTAATACAGGAAAAACGGCTAAGACAAATCTAGGCAATATATGTATATATTTCTGAAATCAGAAAAAAATGCAATCCACCTGTGCAAAAATATATAGGGTGTTTCATTAAAAAAATACTACCTATGTCAAATTTTAGCATTTCTTTGTTTTACATTTTCATTTTAAATTCAGATTTAAAAATTTGTATAAAATTAAACAACTTTCGGGTTGGTCACTTTCACAATTTATTTGAAATAAACGATCTAGGGGAGTGTCAACTTATGAGAAAACACCCTGTACATATGTATGTATTTAAATAGATAATTATCGTTTTTCTTGATGGGTAAACACGGGTTTTAATATTGTAACATTTATATTACTTTACACATTTAAATATTTATCAAATTTAAAAATTCAGAACGGCATTTTTCAGCACAAATTCTCAGCTTTATCTTATTTTAACCGAGCCTGTATCTTACCGTTTCCGAGTTTCCACCCTGTAGGTATCGATTATCATTTTATTTTGGTATATAATTTAAAATTCCCTATTAAAAACTATTCCATAAAAAAATTAAATTTTACATGTTATTCTTGTTTAATTTATTGGCAATTTTATTTCAAACATGATGTCTTTTCTGCAGAGGCCAAGAATCAACTGGAATCGTAACTAGTGAGGGCCATAACGAATTTAATGTACAGAAGGGCATGGGACTTGTGAAAAATGTTTTTACTAATGAAAGCATTTCTCAACTCACTGGTGTAATGGGAATTGGACATACTAGGTGAGAATGTCTGGAATAAGTCTACTAAATGTAATAAAAAAATTAAAAGAGTTTAATAAAAAACAAATACCTATATGACATCTAATTAGTAAATGTGTTTCATAGGTACTCTACTAGTGCCAAATCAACTGCAATAAATGCCCAACCTTTCGTTGTGCATTCCATGCATGGGTCATTAGCTGTGGCTCATAATGGAGAGTTAGTAAATGCCTCCACCCTAAGAAAACAGGTATGATTTTAAAATACTAAGTACCTAACTGATATTAAATAACTGTTAAGGAAGGTCAAAGGTAAAGTTGCCAAGGTTTTCACCAAGTTAGATGATCATTCCATCCAGAGTACTATTTCCAAATTTTTATTTATTTGATTGAGAAACTTCTGTGTTTCCTTGTAATATATCCATCGTTATCACCGATGTGAAACATTTCGTCCCGGGTCAACAGCCAATTGGGTTGTTTCTTCTGAATTATAGGATTATTTACAATTTCATAGACAGCCTGAAGAAACATCTAACTATAAAATAGTCTAAAGTATAAACTAAAGATAATTTCAATAATTCCGATATGCTTTGCGCTAATCAACATTAATAAATCGTGTGACGAATTTCTTCACGTTTGCCGCGCTTTTGTAATTGGAATTTGATAAAAAGGGAATTTCTACAATTTGCAATTTCCAACTCGATTGCCTTTGACAGCAGGTTAAATTTCAGGTTACAATGCAGATTTTTTTTAAATTATAGTATAACTGATATGAATGGTAACTTGAGAATGGGTGATTTTCTTTGCTAGTAAAGTAACTGGAAATCTCTCATTTTAGTTAGCAGAATATGCAGATAAATTGAAAATAATCTGGCACACGATTTATTATTAAAATCAAACATTCCGCGCGCATTAAAATTATTACGTTTTTAAGTTGTC
>NW_026018715.1:3435791-3448039 GCF_020466585.1 Dendroctonus ponderosae
CGGGACTAATTATAAGATTGTGGTTAAAACATACAACTATGAAAATAACAAATATAATACATAATATGTAAACATTCAAATTATTAGATGTATGATAGGAAAACAGCACTTGTAAATAAAACAAACGGGTTACTTCAAAAGTAGAGATCGGTATCGACCGATAATAAGTAGTGTGCGTGACAGGTATACAAAACTTAACTAAAAGAAATATACACTTGCCTTCCAGACCAATTTTTTAATATAGTAATTATATTTTAATCACAAATACCTACTTTGGGTTTGTACTTTATGTAATTATGCAAGTGTATATAACAAAAGTTGCTTTGAGCTTTGAGAAAACAATTATTAATCGTATAATTTTTCACCACCGATTTATGAATTAACAGCATCTACGAAATTTATATACATATAAGTCGTTCTATAAAATTATTTAACATTTTGTATGATTTCTTGGATCTATTGGTTGAACAATGGATGTGCAGTTGAGTGATAAATCAGCCATTTAGATTTTTTTAGGTCAAATGGTTGTGAGCAACCATTATCAACAAGTAGCAACATTTTTCTTTTCCTTTCTCCATCTTTCTATAAAGTTTTTCAAACCATTGTTCCATTAAACTTAAAACATCCAGGATTTATTGTTACTTCCACTTCCACACCAGATCTCAGTTTTACTTGTAATGTTTTATAATAAAATGCTATTAATATGAATGTGGCATTAATTGCATATATTTGCCTTATATATGCGGAATAAAGCAATTTTTAAGTATATACGTTTATTTTCGGTTGTTCAGTTTTTCATGAATTTGTATCTTGGTCAAATTCTCACGAACGTATGGTAGATGATTAAGTGAGAATTAACAGTTATAAACATTAACTTTGACTATTACTTAGTAATCTCCACACTTAGCGCAATACCATTTTCCTATTGGTCTTCCTTCCTATGTTCTGATTGCTTAAAATTACAATTCTATCGGTTCGTAGTATTTTTTCTTAAACTTATTCTAAACGTACAGCAATTTGCATTAAAGATAAAGATTTGTACTAGCGTGTGTTATTGAAACAAATAATTGGTTGCTTTATGGTTATATAGCTACTGCTAATTAGCAGTGGAATATACTTTACTGGAATTATCGACGTTTATGTAAACATCTAAGTAAACAAACTATTCCCTTTACTTGAACAAATTAATTCAAAATATTGATGTATTTTCAAAAGCGTTATTTGGGAAATTTAGATTTTTAAAATATTCTGGGTGAGACCTGTTTAATATCTTTCATATAAACATTGTTTGCAACTGCGTCTTCAATTATATCTTGAAGACATAAAACTTTTTTACATGGTTAATGTTTGTCTTGTGAAATTCGATTGCAAAATTTAACAACGCTAACTATTTGAAGACTTTATTCGGCTACTGTTTGTATGTTAAAAAGTCTTCACAAAATAAAAATATGAAATATTTAGTTTTGACATAAAATATCGAAAATTCATAAACAGTTAGCATAAGGCGTTTCTAGTGAAAAGAGCTTAATAAAAAAACCTTCATTGTTGTGACTAAATGTTATTAACTATTTGTGTTTTATTAAAGGTTTTAGATAGAGGAGTGGGACTTTCTACCCATTCAGACAGCGAACTCATAACTCAAGCGCTGTGTTTGATACCTCCAGATGGAGAAGTGAATGGGCCTGATTGGCCAGCTAGAATTCGGCATTTAATGCAGTTGGCCCCTTTGAGTTATTCTTTGGTAGTTATGTTAAAAGATCGCATCTATGCGGTTAGGTTAGTAATTTTTATTATTGCGGTACCAACTTGGTATCTGGATTATTTGCGTTTGTTCTTTTCAGAGATCCTTACGGAAATAGGCCACTTTGCTTGGGAAAAATTTTAGCTTCAACACATGAAAGTATGTATAATATTAGTATATTTAGAAGAGCTTTTTGCGAGGACACTGATCTTGGAAAAAATGTTTGGCTCTCTTATTTTTTTGTTGATTTTTAGGGCGCTAGAACTTGCGTATTTTTATTTGGAAAAACTGTGTTTTAACAACATTAAACTAACTACAATTTAATTTCTTTTTAAGATCTGTATTTATTGAATAGTGAAATTGGATTGGAAAATGCATAATCTCTATATTTACTAATGTACTTACGCGTTATGCTTAAATTTTAATGCAACATTTTATATGAAGTTTGAGAGTTTTCTGTCTAAAACGTGAGCTAAAAACATTTTTGGTTTTTATATCACCATTGTTGGACTTTTGCTTTTATTCATTGTATGCTACATGAAAGGCTTTGGTTTTTGTCGAATTCATCTCAGAGAAAAATGTTTAAATGCAGCAATGAAAACCTCCAAGATAGCCATAGTAAGCTTGAAAAAAATTGTTTTTTGTTTTCATTTTCAAGTTGCTAAATTCTCAAATCTCCAACTACTTTGCAAAGTCAAACGTAATGCTGTTTTAAAATATTCTTTTGTGGTTTCAAAGTTTCATTTTTCAAAATCGTTTTAACTTTAATTTTCCTAATTATGAACTAATTTTCTTTAATTTTGTACTAGTTTTTATTCTAACGATGACACGCGTGGCTACATAACAGTAAATATGATGTGTATATATGTAGCAAACATTCAGCAAGTTTCAGTTTTTATTTTCGTTAAAATAAATTTAGAAAGTTGACAAAAGAATAAGAAAAAAATAAACAAAAAACTTTCCCGGATAGTCGATTTGCCGGCATTTGGAAAAGCGCTTCTCATTTATTTCGCTTGATTATCAGAAAGTCTCCAAGTATTTTAACCTGAAATTTAATTTGAAATTCATTTTTTCAGTGGTAAATGGATTTACAGAAGATATAGTTAATAAAATAGTAGATGCGGAAAAACCGGCCGATGGCTGGGTAGTGGCATCTGAATCGTGCGCCTTTATGAAAATCACACGATATATGAGGGAAATTAAACCGGGGGAAATCGTCGAGTTGACTAGAAGTGGACCCAAAACTATTGATATCATTCCTACGCCTGCAGGAAAAGCGATGGCGTTTTGCATTTTTGAGTACGTCTACTTTGCAAGGCCTACAAGCATTTTTGAGGGCCAGGAGGTAATTTTTATACAATATAGGACAAAGCTTTAATTTAAAGTCATATTGTGTCTAGGTATATAACGCAAGAGTTCATTGTGGAAGGCAACTTGCTTTAGAACATCCTGTGGAGGCTGACATTGTTGGATCTGTACCTGAGTCAGGAAACGCCGCAGCACATGGATATTCACTGCAGGTAAGGTAAAATTAATAGAATAATTACACTTTTTTATTACAAGTATTATAATTTTATTCTAGTCAAACATCCCGCAAGGCGAATTGCTAGCCAAAAACACCTATGTAGGAAGAACATTCATACAGCCAAGCAACAGATTGAGGCAAATGAATGTGGCATTAAAATTCAGTAAGCTCTACAAAAATGTTTTAACCTTCTCATTTTGAATGTCTAACTATCTTAGGCCCGATATTAACCAACGTAAAAGGAAAACGCATCATATTGATCGATGATTCGATAGTTCGAGGAAACACTGTTGGTCCCATCATAAAGTTGTTGCGAAAATCTGGAGCGAAGGAAGTGCACATTCGGTATATCCATTAAAGTTATTTAATTGGACAATTCTTTAAATATATATTTTAGAATTGCCAGCCCTCCACTTAAATTTCCTTGTTATATGGGCATAAACATTCCCACGCGAGAAGAGTTGATTGCTAACGCGAAAGATTTTGAGGATATTGCTTTAAAAGTTGGTAAGTGTTATAAACAATATGTTAGTAAATCATTTTCATATAACGGAAATTTAGGAGCGGACAGTTTGCATTATTTGAGCGTGGAAGGACTAGTTCGCGCCGTCCAGAAGGATATTAAAGTACAAGGTAGGAAAATTGGACACTGTACTGCGTGTCTCACTGGAGAGTATCCGGGAGGTGTTCCTGATAATCTCGACTGGTAATAAGGGATAATTCCGATATAAGTTCAACTTTTTATTTAGTTAGAGTTTGATTGATTAGGGAAGAAAAATCTTGAATATGTAGCTATAGTTTTTGGTATTTACAAAACTCCTAAATTCAATTAAATTGACCCTATGGGATAAACAGGAAATGGATGGATAATGCGCCTTCTTTCAGTATTAATTTTACAAGTTTAGCGCATATGCATACTTGCTTGTGATTATCTAAGTTAATAGTGTTAGGTTAATTTTTTATGTTATATATATCAACTACATATATATAAAACTTACTAGAAAAATGAGATAGATGCGAATTTTATTCGCATTTTCGGCTCTGCTTATAAATGTATCAAATTTTCCGTCGAACTTCTGAACAATGTGGAGAACACCTAATGAAGAAAAATGTTGCTGGTCAAACCTTCTTCTTTTGTTTGTGAAAAGTTTCTATTCTAAGTTTAGCCTATTTTTAAGATTTTTTAAAAATGTTAAAACGAATCAAGTAAAAATKTAAAAAACGACAAAAAACTTCCTGAAAAAATCCGACTTGAATTGCTTACCATCTTGCCTTATTAAATTGTTTTTATTATTTACTTCTGACGAACCWCTAGACTTCGAATTATTAAGGTAAGCAAAGCAGACGATGGTAAAGTTTCGGATGCAATTCGCATTTTCATCWTGTTTTGTTTMTTTTTAATTCAGTTTATAATTGCATTTAAATATTTTATTTTATTTTTAATTTTTCACTAATGTTTCTACGCGATTTTGTGATTTAATTTGTCAAGGGCGCATTTTAATCTTATGATTGTCGTTTTTATACAATTTTTGTATAATTGTTCTTCGTTGGATATTGCGATTTATTGACAAGTCTCTTGACTAATTAATATCATGAAAAAAATCCATGTTTTTCCAGTAGTTCATAATTTAAAAAAAAAATATATTGTTTTTCTTTTTTTTGCATTTAACAACAATTTTAACACATTTTTCGAACCACAAATTCAAAAGCTTCAATGTTTAAAAATGATGTATGCTTTCAGCTGATTATGAATGAGCCATTAACACTATGTAAATAATAGTAGGTTTTGTGTCTTGATAAGACGCAATAGCAATGTCTAGCCGAATCGCGACTAACAGTAAAAAATCGTCTTATTTTTACGTTAGATTTTTCTATAATAGTTAAATTTATATTAATTAGTTATTTAAAAGTGCCTTTTAAGTATATACATTTCAAGTAGTATGGTATATTAAAGAATCTCGAAAAACCACAAAAATAATATTTTTTGTTGTCCAAAAAAATGGTATTACTAGTATAGTTTTTTTACTTTCACATGAATATTGACACCATATGATCTGAATGACTCCATTATTTCGTAAAAAAATTACAAAGGTATATTCTATATACAATATTGCAATATTGAGAACACACATAATTTATTGTTTCTTGCATTTTTCTGTTATGTTACTATAATGTGTACGCATGTATTTTATACAGAAATACCTGGATGTACTAAGCATAATTATTCTATGCAAATGTTTTGTTTATATTAAGTAATATTTTAAATAATTTGATTTGTTAAATAAATACAATTTATATTTGTATAGTCTGCAGAGCTCTTAAAGAAATAAAGAAGTATTCTAATAAAAGTATTTTTATTATCCAAAAGCTAATATAATACTACACATTTGGCATTTGCGCTGTAATAAATGATTATAAATGCTTTAAAAAAAGTAATCAGCAGGAAAACTACTCCTGAGCTATTTTTTAATCTTTACTGCAAAAACGTGATCTAGGTGCTCCTGTAAACTCCGTAAACACTGACGCAATATTCAATACTACAATTGTTTTTTCCTACGCATATTTCTTAAGATTGTGCACCCCAAGCGCCGCCCCTGGATGTGCATGTGTTACTTTAAAGCTTTATAAAATAGGCAGGCCTGCTATTTTTAATTATAGTGATACTTTCAGAGCTTCATTCAATTTTTTTGTGCTCCGTGCAGGTTCAGAGATGCGAATTTTTAACGGAGAGATCGAGAATAAACATCCATTTTAGACCTAGGTTTACTAAACTGGCAGCAATACAGCTCCCAAGAGAGTTTTATGAAACTTTGAGAATCTTTCGATGTGAAAAATATGCACTTTGAAATGCTTACTAATGGACAAAAATCAGTATTATCGGCAATTTTAAATTACTTTGTGCTTTACTTGGAGACACGAGAATGTTTAAAGTAGAGAGCCCAGTTGAAGAAAACCATCCATTTTGGACCGATATTTACTAAGCCGACATCAGGATTGTAGAGCGAATTGCATCTTCTAAAGATGGTGAAAATGTGTTATTGTCTCTTGCGTTAAATTGAAAGACGAGATTTTTTTTAAGGAAAGTGCATAGTTGAGTAAAAGCATTCATTTTGAGACCGATATTTACGAAGCTGACAACAATCAGTATTTCGGGCAATTTTGCAAATATTGTGAACATTTCACATTTTTACTAGCTTCAGATGTAAAACCACGAATTTTGAAAAGAGGATTTAAGTTGAATCGAAATTGTTTTGAGAGCTTTTTTCTTGAAAAAGAGAAACTGAAAAATGTTGAAAGCGATGATTACTAAACTGACAACAATCAAGATTCAGCTCGATTTTTATGAAACTTTCAGCAAGTGTAGAGTGACCGGCAATTTAAAGATGGTAAAAATACTTCAGACAAATTGCCAATTGCGTTAGATTGGAAGGCGGGAATTTCTAAAAGAGAGGACAGTTGAGTAAATATTAATATTTAGAGATCGGTATTTACTAAGCTGGAAAAAATAGTATTATTGACGATTTTAATAACTTTTTAGTAAAAACATCAATTTTTAGACCGATATTTGCTACGCTGGCAATAATCAGAATTTCAGGTGATTTTTTTGAAACTTTGAGCCTCTTTAGAGCCAAAAATGTATTTTAACGATCATAAAAAGTTTTTATTGCTAACTGCTTGAGTTTGAAAGATTCAAATTTTTAAAGCAAAGAGCACGTCTATTGCGCTCTAAAAACAATGCAACAATCAAGATTCTGTTCGAAGTTTTATATAACTTTGAGCATTTGTAGACTGAAGCATCTTCTAAAGATGCTGAAAATTTGACACAGCCACTTGCGTTAGATTGGAAGATGAGAATTTTTAAAGGAGAAAACACAGTTTGGTAAAAGTATGTTTTTTGAGACCGATATTTACTAAACTGACAACAGTTAGGACTCAACATTTTTGGAGTGAAATGTCTTCTAAAGATTGCAAACATTTCAAATTGCTTCTTGCTCCAGTTTGAAAGATGCGAATTTTTAAAGGACAGAGGGAAGTGGAATAGGCCTATCCATTTTGAGAGCTTTAGTATGAGCAATCCGAATTTTGAATGCAGTTGAGTAAAAACATCTATTTTGAGACAGATATTTGCTAAGCTGGCAATAATTAGGATTGCAGGTCATATCTATGAAACGTTGAACCTCTTTAGAGCCAAGTGTGTTCTAAAGATTATAAAAACTATTAAAGGAAAAGGGCGCAGTTGAATAAAAAAATCCCTTGTGAAAGTCGTATTTACTAAACTGGCAACAATCAGAATTTTGATGGATTTTTATAAAGCTTTGAGCATATAATGAAGCGTTTTCTAAAGATGCGGAAAATTTTAAATTGCCACTTGCGTTAGGTTGGAGGACCTGCATTTTCAAAGGAGGGAACGCACTTGTGAGAAAACACACACTTTGAGATCGGTGTATATCAAAATATGCTTTATTGCCACGGAAAAAATCACAAATTTTGTGCAGTTGCAGGAATGCAGTTGTGTATAAACATGCTTTTTGAAATCGGTGTTTACTTACTTATTAGGAGTATTTAAGTTTGGTTTAAATAAGGTTGAAATTTTAAAGTGCAACGTGCTTTAGTTTGAAATATAGGAGTTTTTAACGGAGGGGGCACATTTGAGCAAAAACATCCATTTTGAGGCGTTATTTGCTAAGCTAACAACAATCAGAATTCCGGTAATTTTTTATGAAACTTTCAGGATCTTTTTCAGGAGTCAAGTATCTTCTAAAGATCGTCAACCTTTGCTTTAGAAATTTTAAAATTGCAACATGCTTTAGTTTAAAATATGTCAGATTTTAAAGGAAAGAGCGCAGTTGAATAGGGACATCCATTTTGAGACTGATATTTACTAAGCTGACAACAATCGAGATTCCGTGAACTTTTAATCAAATTTTGAGCTTGTTTAGAGCCAAGAGTGTTCTAAAGATGAGAAAATTTTCACATTGCCACTTACGTTAGATTGGATTGGAATTTTCAAAGAATAGAACACAGTTATGTAAATTCATTCTGAGATCGGCATTTACTAATGCGGAAAAAATCGCTGTTATTGGTAATTTTTATTCATTGAGCTTTTGCTGGGTGCGGAGATTTTGATATGTGCGGACTGGGTATGAAAGTATGTTCTAGATATAGTGAAAATTTTAAATTGCGTCGTCCATTGGTTTCAAAGATGCGAATTTTTAAATGGGGAAGGTTGAGTAAAGCACAGTTGAGCAAAAATATTAATTTATATCTACATATTTCCTGTGAAACTTAATTACGGCATCTGTAGAGTGAGTATGTAAGTATATGTTCTAAGACAGTCGAAAATTGCCTGCTGCTACGTGCTTTAGTTTGAAATATGCTGGTTTTTAACGGACGGGCGCATTTGAGTGAAAACATCAATTTATTGGACCGATATTTACTAAGCCGACAACAATCAGGATTCCAAACAATTTTGATAAAACTTTGAGGATTAGTCAGGTGTTTTCTAAATATTGTGAAAATTTCGAACTCCTGCTTGTTTCAGTTTAAAAATGCGAATTATTAAAGGAGCGGAAATTATGAAAGCTGCATTCGATTGAAAAACGCGAATTTTTAAGAGAAAGAGTGCGGTTTAGTGAAAATATGCATTCGAAGATAGGTTACTAAGCTGGCAAAAATTAGTATTCCGAGCGATTTTTAAGAAACTTTCTGCAATCTACAAACGAATTTTTTTTTCAGTCAGCCTTTTTTAGAGATGATAAAAATTTCAAATTGCTACTTGCTTTTGGTAGAATATGTACAAAGTGTTTCTATTGGTTGGCGATTTGTCAGTTCGTAATATCCGTATAAACTGATGCGTGGGACACGGGCTTAAAAAGCATTCATTATAAGCACGATTTTTTTTAAGCTGGAAAATTCCGAATTTTGTGCTATTTGTTGAGAGTTTCATCCAATGATAACAAATGTATTGGAATTCAAGCTAACTGTTAAACATTCAAAGTTTTAGAAGTCTAAAAGAATCTCAAAGTCTTCACTTACAAATCATAGTTGAACTGTTTCAAATTAACTCAGTAGATGGCAGCGATTGAAGTAATAAAGAAGCCTGACATTCTAGTTTTACTGCAGCAGCCCAGATGGAGATACGTCACATGCAAAATTAACTCGGAAAACTGGGAGGCGGAGCTTAGATTATCAAATTTATCTTAAATTTAATTGAAACATTCGAATGTAAAACAAGATTACTGTTGTCCATTTGCTTCACCAGCGCACTATTCCTTCGTTCTTTTTCTTGCTTGTGATAGGATTTTATTTTTAATTCATCATGAATAATTTACTTGGGAAAAGAAGGCTGGACAAAAAGAAATATCGGTACAAAGCGCATGCCCACGTTTTTCTACAATTATTGCAATTATTCCCTTTGTAGATCCTTGTTGGTCATAAAAATGTTATTAAATAATCCTTACCATAACGTTTAACAACTGGAGCCTAATTACACGTGATTTTCAACGGTTGAAGTTTCAAATTCAATGGTATTATTAAAATATTGGGCGTGTTTTACTGCCACCTATGCAGCACGTACGCTTTGTAAACACAGCAGGCTTCCCATGCTGCAAGAGAGAGATAGGTGGCAGCGAGTGGGTTGACTCTAGGAAATTAAAGGCGTAGCCATTTTGATTTTGACGAATATTGACATACGTCTAGTAGTCTAGACAGAAAGTCATTTGTTACAGTCGAGGTGACATGTAAACACGAGAAAAATCTGGGAAAAATACGGAAGTCGCATGTTTTAGTAATTACTCGCGTTTATTTTCTCTCGTTTTTTATTTTGCCGAATACCCGGACGGAGTTCCACGCGGTAAATTGAAAAAGTGGTTGTTTTTGTTTGGTTTCATTGAATTAACCTTGCGACTTGTCGATTAAATTCGGCCCGGTTTTTTCAAATGTTTTGGACTGACAGAAAACATGAGTGGAGCATACTAGATGGATTTTAAAATTCAACTGAAATAATGTAAGTACTTAGATTTCCATAAATTCAAACAAACACATATATTGCCACTGTTTTATATCGTGTATACTGTTCTGAGCGATTTTCTTCATTCATTAGCACTTGTGTCATAGTAAATACTCGTAAATTGATATGCCCTTCGCTGTTTCTCCTGCTGATTAGCACGTGAGATGCGTTATTTGAATTTATATTTGGTAAATATTTGTAGTGCAATCTATCCTACGTGATATTTTAAGTAAAAAGTAGTTAGTGTTTTCCTTCTAATTGAAACTAGAAACACTTTTTAGAAATTAGATTTAAAAGCGTTAAAGTATTTTCTGTTTGTTGTTGGGAAAGGATTTTGCAAACCAGTGCGTCTATTTGTTAAAATAATTATTGAAGTGCTGAAGGTTTTTTTCGACCAGATGCACTTTTTATCTACCTGAATAATACTGGATTTGGTCTGTTTACTATCTTTGTTGATGCTTTCAACTTTTCATTCCTTTTTAAAATGAGTGAAAGCTGAACCGATAAAATTGCTTTGCAGATACATCTTTAGAAAAGTCCCTACTTCTATTAGCTGCAAGAAAATGATGTTAAATAAAACAATTAATGAAGGCAAAAGAACAGCTACCTATGAGTTCATTACAATACAACGTCCAAGTGTAATGGATATCAAAAGCAATTTAGCTAGACACGTCAAAATATTAATGCAATAAATTTTTGAATCCTGGACCGATGACGCGCATATATTTTCTTCTTTATATTTGGCTTTCCTTTAGACCAGTGGATCGGCAGACTTATTAGCCAAAGAGCCAAATATGAACAGTAAAAAAAATTCGGAGCCAAATATGCTTGTTTACTAAACTTTTATTACACTAAATAAAACTAAATTTCATACTTAATAAATATTATTAAATAAATATACTTATTAATGCGAGCAATGTGCTTGCTCCGATGGTGTTGAAATTTCGAAAAATAGTTTCACATAAAAGTTGTGGACGCACAAAGTGCGCACATTTTAAACATATCTTATATGATACAGAGTGTCTCAGAAAAGCGAGGCAAGATCAAAGCGTATTTTTTTAAATAGAACTACCCATTTTTTATTAGCTCATGGAATGCAGCTTGAAACGCAGCACATGCACGCCATTTTAGTAAAATGTTTCTTAAAAACATGGTATCTAAAAATTCATTGTAGAAGCAAAAAAAAGCAGTTAAAGATCCAGAAAAATACGTCTTTCCAATCACCACAGATCCGTTAAGAATTATATTGAACCAAAATATCAATACATTGTACAGGGTGTTAACAATGTGGACTTGAATCTAAAACTTTTAAACGCAATATAACTTTTGTTTTTCAAATAGAAGTGTCTGTATATTAATACGTTATTAGATAGACAACTTACAAAGTTACACATTTGCATTTACACTTTAAGCTGTGAAATCAACCGTTTTCAAATTATAATTAAAAATTTCTAAAATTTGCTACATTTTGTAAGGTGGCAATGGAAGTCAATAAATATGTGTAAAATTTGAATTGCTATGATAGAGCTCCAGTTCACCATACAGCTCAAATTCATGAGTACCTAAATAATTAATTTCCTAAGAGGTGGATAGCCAGATGTGGGCCTGTTCAGTGGCCACCTCGTTCACCCGATTTGACAAAAATTGATTTCGTTTTATGGGCTTAAGTCAAAAACGAAATTTATAAAATAACTCCAACTACAAAAGATGACATGAAGGATCGAATCACAACTGTTTTTCGAAGCATTAATAATCTTGTTTTGAACTGCGTTAGCGATTCATTTCAAAAACGTAGATATTAATAGTTGCTTAAATGTTAACGGAAATCATATTGAACATTTATTTTAAAATATAGTAGGTATAATTTTATATTTTTATTTTTATAAACGTATGCAGTTTTATTGCATTTCTTGCTATGAAATTCAATGCATTTTATGAAACGTTGCACTTTTTTTCATTGATTATGTCAAGTA
>NW_026018715.1:3448533-3508540 GCF_020466585.1 Dendroctonus ponderosae
TCTTTTTTTTTTGCTTCTAAAATTAATTTTTAGATACTATGTTTTTAAGCAAAATTTTACTAAAATAGCGATCATCTGCCAACGTCGCATGTAAGACAAAAACAATTTACGGTGCATATGCAGCGTTTCAAGCTGCATTCCATGAGCTAATAAAACATGGGCAGTTCTATTTAAAAAATACACTTTGATCTTGCCTCGCTTTTCTGAGACACTCTGTATTATATAAGATATTTTCAAAAGGTGCGCACTTTGTGCGTCAACAACTTTTATATGAAACTATTTTTCGAAAGTTCAACACAAAGGAAATAATGGACTCTGTCGCACTAAAAAACCACCCTGTATATGTAAAACTGAAAAGGAAAATAACGGCAAACGCGAATTTTTTCAGCTGATCGTAAGAGTCAGGAATACTAAAATGATCATGTCCGTCTTTCTCCAGGTCATTCAAAGCAAACCGTGTGTCGTGAACTAAGATCAAATTTTTTCTTCTCCAAGATTTTCAATTCATTCAAAGCAGCAATTGTATTTCAAAGCTACCAATGTCAATTTCAAAAGGAGAAAATTTCAACTAAAACAGAAATGCGGAAGTTGTTCTGCTGTTTTTAAAACTGAGACCTGAAACCTGCTGAGAAATGCGTCCCCGATATTTAAAATTATTGTTTTAAAATGGTGTTTATCAATATTTTTTTCGATTCAATTGACGATGCTTCAGCAGGCTCGGAAAGTGAAACAATGTTTCCCTTTCAAAATCCTAAGCAAAAATGGATAATTTGTTTTCGAATGTTATTATTTCTTCCAACATCGAAAATATTAAGTTTTCTTTCCCTTGTATATTACGCTTAAGCTGATTTAGATGAGATGTAACGTCTACCATGAAATAAAAGTTTTGGATCCACTGATAGTCTGTGAGTTCTGGATGTTTCATTGAACGCCCTTTTCAAGGAGAAATGCTTTAATTTTGAGAAAAAAAGGACGCGAAACCAACCAACGTACCTTGTGATATGAGGCAGAGGGTCAGCGCACTCACTCTTCATTTCAAATATTTTTTTTTTTAATTGGCTAGCTTTAAGAGCTTTAGCTAAAATGGAGTTGATAATCGTAATCACTATTCCATAACTTTACAAATTTCATCCGAAAATGTTTGCACACAAAGCACATCTTTGTGAATGATACAATTGTAAACAAGTATCTGGTGATTATTTTTTTCTTTCAAAATAGCAATAAACCTTTTTCTTACGTCGGTCATACTTTTGGGCCCATCTGTTGAAATCGACACAATTTTATCGAGGGGGATATGGTGTTTGCCGATACACTCAATTACAGCATTTGCGATATATTCTCCACGCGTCTGATATTTGAGTGGCAATAATCCTAAAAGTTCTTTAGGGCATGAATGAGACGTAAATCTACAAAAAGTAAAACTTGCGCTGTATCATTTATGGACAAGACTCGTCAACTGCTATTGATAAAGCCGAAACCAATTGCAGATCTGCGATATGCTGGGTGGTTATACTCGAACACATTTTAATTGTTCTCTAATTTTTATCTCTCTCTTTAATGTTTTTGGCAGCAATGGTAACTCTTTAATTATTTTCAGAAAATCTGTTTTGTTCTTAAAATCCCGAAATATCTCTTCGGATGTATTTATAAAACAATTTTTATATATCCGTCGTCTGTGTACGGTTTTCCTATCTTAGAAATCTCTTGGCTAAAAACAAAACTTGTTAATTATTAAAATTATGAAAATTAAAATTTAAGAAAAATCTTTTTAAAAAACGTGTGTTTACGTTTACGAAAATTAATGAAATTAAACTAGAGGTTTTTTACGTATTTTTACAACAATATAAAATTTTAATTGTCTATCTATCTTTTAGCTTAAAACCAAAAATTATACATGTTCTCCATTTATAGAAAAATTACATTTTTTTCATTTTTCTTAAATGAAAATATTAGTTCGCCTTCCGTGGATATTTGTGCCAGAGCCGCACTTAAGGAGCCAAAGAGCCACATGCGGCTCTGGAGTCGAACTTTGCAGGCCACTGCTTTAGACTGATTTCAGAAGCCATACTGAGATGGTAAGACAAAAAGAGAAATACTGATGTTTTATTATTAAATTGCAAAATTCGGTACAACGTTGAAAATTGGGAACGTATCGTTTTGTCTTTAAATTCAATTTACACATTTTAAATCTCTAAAGCGTTAGCAGTTTTTTAACTACATCTTTTAAACTTGCTCATTATTACGGAAAACACCTTTTTATATTTACAATCATTCTAAAAGATGAAACTGAAATGGTAGTTTGATGCGTTATCACTATATAAGGTCTCTCAATTTGGTAATTGGGGTTAACTAATTATTTGCATATGCAGGTTGTTACACATTACGTTTTTCGTTTACTTTTCACCTCGTTTAAATTCATTATTTTCCCTCTCCACTCCAAGGAAGACTAGAGTTCCGAGGTTCTATGTGGGAGCGTGTGGATGCGCCTCCTAATAGACCGCCAGCGATGGCAGACTCCTAATAGGTGATATGATATTTCCTCTGCTGTTCCACATTGTGGACTTACGGGGCTATCAGCAATTCCTAGTAGGTGTAGATGTCTGATCAGACCGCAGTGGCCTGTCATGACCCCAAACCCAGCGACTTCTTGACATCAACCATTTGAATGTTGCCTTGGCGTCACTTGGCATTCCAATCAACTTCTTGACTTGTTTACACTCTTCCACCTTTCTCCACTTCTCTGGACTACCTCCCTCTAAGAGCCCAGTCATTTAGAGCGCTCGCTACATGTCTTTTACTTAAACCTATGTGAGGTTTGGCAGTTACTGGGCTCTCAGAAGCTCCGAGCTTGGCCATGCACCAGCCTGCTCGTTTCCCGAAAACCCTATGTCAGCCGGAATGCCCGGAATCCACACTAGGTTCACTTGCTGCCGTTCTCTCAATTCCTTCAGGGCATCCCAGCAACCCGGAATCAGTTTGCTGCCTATGTTAACACTGAGAAGTGCCGTTAGGGTAGTCTGGCTGTCGGAGTAGATCTCGATCACCCCAGTCCTGCTGTATCTTCCTTTTTGTGGCAACCTCGAGGATTGCTTATAATTTCGGTTCGGATGCTGGCGAGTAGCATGGCTATTCTAACTTTATTGGCTGCTGCACGGAACAGTTCAGTAGTGGTTAAGGCAAACCATTGTCTGAGGTTTTGAAGCCAAGAGTTTCTTCTCCGGCCTGATCCTCTATGGCCATATATTTTGCCCTGAAGAATGAGTTGCAGCAGACCATGCCGATCTTCATTTCGTGAAATCGAAATTATTGAGCAGTTTCAAACGAAATGACTGAGAGAAATCGTAAACGCTCCCTGGTTTGCCCCAAATTAATTAATCAGGAAGGACGTTCAACTGAAAAAATATCGTCTATCCACTCCAGATACACAAACATATTACCAATCATCCGATTGAAGAGGTATAAATGCTGAATAAGAAGATAACCTTCTTTCGTTTTCTATTTTGGGCGATTGGGGTTAGTCTTGTTTCATTTTATTAATTTTTTATGACATTAAGCAGCGATTTCCCCGAAAACGAGAATTTGGTAATAAGTTATAAAGTAATTATTTTTGCCCATTGAACATCGGCATAGTGGGAGGTGTTAGGAGTCCAAGCTAAGTTGGCGTGCGTGGCTTTTTTTCCTATAGAAAAATTACACAGTTTGAACAGCAATAATTGATCCAAAACCGCATTTTCGCAAGAAAATTCACTGAAACAAGTTGCTAGTAACCGATTTTGGATAAGGTGAGCATGTTAACTTCAAGCACGAAATCCTAAAATCTAGGAAAATATCAATAGATTTATTGTATTTTCATAAATAAGTGTCAAAAAGACTTGGAAGATTTGATGTAGTTAATTTCAACTTGATTTAAACAAAGGAGAAACTGCAAGTAAGAGATGCTGGGTAAATAATTAATTAAATTCTTTGACGATTTTAGGGAAATGTTAAAATAAATAAGAGAATCTGATAAACTAGAAAGTTACCGAATTCTTATGAAATATAAATATTAAATTGGATAAATTATTAGTAGTCTGTGTCCGCTTTAACTAATTAAAAAATATATTACAAAGTCCACACTATTTTCAAATAATTGGTGAAGATGGGAAAGTAACGTGTTTGAGATAACAATCGCCAGGTTAACGTTTCTTTTTCGAGCTCATAATTTTCGTAGTACCCATCGTAAACCTGTGCCTAATCAACGTACCTTTCAATATATCCGATCTTTTTGGTGGAGTGACCGACAACCATTGGTTGGACCCATAATGTTGAAACGAGATACCACACTCGGAGTCAGTGTGGCCACATTTTCGATTTGTCTTATAACTAGGTTCTGATCGATTTTATTTTTAATTTGTTAAAAAACACAGATACTCAAGCGAAGTCGACTATACTTAAGAAAAAACGATGTTTGTTTTATTACTATACTTACGTACTTCCGTACTAAATTCTATTAACTCGTTAGAGTGGAGCAAAAGTTCCGAAGGCCACAAAACTGCTTTCTCATGGAGACAATTTTCAGTTCGGGGAATGAATACCAGAATAAGTAAGAGAGCATTCCCCGATGGAAACAACTTTTAAACCTTATTACTAATTTCATATATAAAACTTTCATCATTGAAGCTTCTTAAGCAAGTATAGGTATGTAAGAATACATACTATATAGGAAAACAAAAATCAAGATTATTAATTCATGAGGCACGCAATATTTACGGTAAAACGCTTTGGTCATAAAAATTGAATTAGGTAATAACAAAGACGCATTAAACCAAAAAAGTATGTTACGAGAGGGACACAAGTCAATAAAAAGGCCGCATAAATTTCGATAAATTTCAAGGTTTTCTTTAATGGAAAATAATTTATATGCAGGGTCGCCCATACAGCAGGCAATGTTCTATGTAATCCTTTATAGGATGTACCCATCTTGAGTTATGGTAATATATTTTCTTAATCACAACAATAGTACTCGCGCTAATAATAAAAATAATAGTCGATAAGTAAAAGCGATTTTCCGTTAATAATAATGGATTTTTCGATTAAATCAGTGCAAAGTAATCGTTGTGCTGTATATTTTCATTTAGAATAAAAAAGAACCCTAATTTATTATTATGTCGGGTCGGTATTTCCAACTCCGAATGAAATATAATTGCCAGACACAGTAAAATTGGCAAATAATATTATCAAATTTCTTTCACTTTTTCGCGGAAATTGATCAAGTAATAAACTTATTTGAAGATTCAGATTATGCGCAAGAAAAAATTACCTTTATTTAGTCATTATTGCAACTTCAACACACTCCTGTACTGTAGTCATCTTCTGTTTTTCAACCAAGAAATTAAAACAGTTACATTAAAACAGTTAATGCTTTTTTCAGTTGCTGTTTGTGTTTAATCCTTGTCAGGGCCGACAGGATTAAATCATATATAAATAAATCTTTTTTTTTGTAATGATCCTATTATTTGAATATCACTTACATATATATTTTTTTTTTCATTTTTTAAAGGCCGATACATGTAATGTGACAAAATATGTAAAGACAATTGGGCAATTCATCGTTTGTTTGTCGATTTTTTGAATTAAAAATACCACTGGATTGCTTAATAGAATAATGGAAAGAAATAAAAGAAAATAATCGTCTTTTTATTTTTTGTTCAAAATAATTATTTTAATTTAAACTGCATATTCAACGAGCAAAAATAAGGCAAAACGTTCTTAAAAACATAAGTCTGCCAACACCGAACCTGGTAATCACGTTCAAAAGACGATAAACTCCCAAATATGACGTGATAATCACGTGATCTGACGTAAATGTTCTGGTTGCAAATAAAATTAGTATGTATTCAAAAATACGTGTATCTCGAAGCTTTTGCGAACCTATCTTTATATTTCGAACGTTTAGTCTTATTGTTGATGGTAGAATAAACAGTTAAAATTATCCAACCTAATTTTGAATTAATTCCCTACAGTCATGATAACATTTGCATTAAAAACCAGTTATTTTAACACTCGATTCTCAATAATAAATTAAAATCATTTGTTTTCAGAGAAGAAGAGAATATAGTTTTACTTCGGTAACTATACAGAATGTTCGTAAGAAATTGTAAATCGTAAGAAATACCCAGGAAGTCGGTTAAAATATAGCAGAGTTGTGCAACTTGATGTTGAACAAAACAGTGTTTTTAAAGTTGATTTAAAATTATTTATATTTAAGAAACATTTTACAGTATGAATTATGAGGCAATTAATAACATAAAGTTAAGGAAACACTTAAGATGTTTTTAGAAACGAGGCCTGATATAATTTCATTTCAATTATTTTTGTAGCAAAAAAAAAATTAATGTATATGTGTAATGAAAATATTACATATTTTTTTCTTCTGTAGTAGTAGTCTGCCTAATTGAGAATCAAAGGGAATTAAGAATGCGTCTTTCAAGTGCGTTTCACAAGTAACGCGCGGTTTCAAAATTGAGCGATGCATTGCGCAAAAGGGAAATCTGTGTGAAAATTGAGAGCGCTAAAAATAACAAATAAAAGTTAATCTCTTCATTATTCTTTTACTACAGTTATTTACATACATAAAACGGTATGTAGTTATTAGTTGTCGATTAATTTCATTAAGTTTATGTTCAGGAAAAGTTTGATTGTGTGACTAAACTCCAAACCTTGGCAGTCGTACCAACAATAAATTTTAATTTGGTGCCGTCATACAGTTTTATAATAAATTGGCAAATAATGGTTTTGTGGAAGAACGGTTAAAACTTGTTCGTATTTATAAAAATTGTTGATAAAACAGTTGATGACGGGGGCCGAAAACGAAACAATTCCGGATCTGATAGTATAATCTTATAGAGAGTAAAAAGATGTTCTAACTATGTGGTAACTATTTCGGAGATATTTGTTCCAGAGGTGTGCTAAATGGATATTTTTCGGGAACAGGTTACATCGTTGCTGTACACTT
Source organism: Dendroctonus ponderosae (assembly GCF_020466585.1). NCBI lineage: Eukaryota > Metazoa > Arthropoda > Insecta > Coleoptera > Curculionidae > Dendroctonus > Dendroctonus ponderosae. Next base: position 3,455,528 of record NW_026018715.1, read on the forward strand.
TGGTATTAGGTTCCAAAATGCCGTTCTAAAAGAACATGTTACTATGTTAAAAATTCGCAATGATGATGATGGTAGAAATAGTAATGATAAATAATTATTTAGTTTATTTAAACAAATAATTCTTAGCATTGGTAAACTAAAAATAATATATTCTAAGAACGAAACATGGGTGATAAGTAACTACTTAAAGGGAAAAAACTGATAATAAAATCGAATGGTTTAAATAAAATGCACTTTTTGCATGCGAAAATGTTTAAAAAGCTAATTTTTATTTAAAAATGAATTAACATTTAAGAATATTTTTTACGTATGCATTTTACTAAGTCTAGTTTTTCGCTCGTTTATGATAGCACCCGCTTTGGAAAATAATATCTCGCATTGAACACAAGTTCTAATATACCTGTGTTTTTTTGTTATGAAACAAGTTTGTTAAAATCTTGAAAAATTGAATTATCTTTTAATGGAACTTCCTCTGATTGATGGGGCACCACAGTTTTTGTAATAGAATTTGAAGTATTTAAGCGTGCTATTAAGTCAACAATAACATTAAATAATCCACATTAACGGTTATACTTATAGACGAAAAATGCTGAATTATATCATCACCGAAACTAAACAATATTTCGCTGACTGACCGATTATGGTTCCTCGAGAACTGAACAATTATTATAGACGAATTAATAGTGTGAGAAACACAATCATCAACGCATCGCGCAACTAAAAATATTTACTAGGGCTCGGAATTTTTTACAATCTGAAATTTGAATATTTGTTTAGTGGTTTATTCGAATACTCGAATATCTAACGAATAATCGAGTATTCGAATATTCGAGTATTCAAATATTCGTTAAATATTCGAGTATTCGTTTTCCGTTCACCGTTTTCCAAGAAGAAAAATTGTTATCTCATATCATTTTTGGCAACTAGCCGCAACGGATAAAAAAGTGCCTTTGTCGGCACATTAATTGTAACTCCGAGTACACAAGTAACACAGAAACGTAATTTTATATTCATTTGCAGGCAGATAAATGATTATTTTAATTTGCTTGTAAATATATGGGTATTTGTTTAAATACTTGTAGAAGATGAATCATTTATTTTATAAAAATATACAAAGTGCATATAAAAATATTTGCACCTTGTGAGTTTGATAATGTTGGTGTATTCGATTATTCGATTCGACTACACATAATTATTCGCTTTTTGAATATTCGAATACTCGAATTATTCGAGCTTGATTCCGAGCCCTAATATTTACCGTTGACAAATGGTTCCTGAAACTGCTGCAACTGAATAGATGGATCGAAGGTGGCTTTTTCGAGTTTATGACTGTTCCAAAAACTAGCGGTTAAATTGGCAAAGTGTTACTGCGGTTACAGGTTACACGCCTGGAACACTGTTATTTTAGTGACTACGTTAAATACCGACCATCTCTAATTTGCTCACATAAGGTGAAAAAAAATTGTTCAAATTTTGGTTTTCTTTGAATAATTCCGGAAGGAATACCGAAATTTGCCATCTTAAAACACGATTATGTTCAGCATGAAATGCCCAACTTAGCCCTAATTTAACCGACTTCATATCGACTCCTACGGTATACGAGATACTAACAGCTCGAAGTTCTAACAACCTGTATGTTTGAAACTTTTAAAAACTAGAATAGCATACTTCTTATGTGGCACACCCTATATTTAGTTATTGTCCAGTAGTATGTCCAGTTCGAACACGTGGAATATTGTCAGCAGGACAAAAATCATCAAATCTTATTAATATTTGGCGGAAAACGGATATTTTTCTTTTTATTTATCAGTAGGAAATACTGCTAGCATTCTTGTATACTTAAAAACTAATAAAATTCTTGTAAACTTAAAAAGTAATAACATTTGAAGAACAATGAAATGATTCGGCGACGAAGAGACGGCGTAAGTAGTGTAATTAATTAAAATTAAAAGGAGTGACAATGAAAATAAAATGAAATAAAATTAGTATTATAAATTGAAATTTATTATTGACAGACCCATACCATATCATCTCGCCAGCCGCAATCTAATGAAAAATAATGTCTAGTACAAAACAAATATGAGAAAATTTAGGTGAGGCAGACTAATGAATTATAAAACAACAATCTAAAACAAAATGATATAAACTTTATGATAATGAAATAGAATTTCTTTGTATTAATTCATTTTATTGAGTACAATAAAGTTAAGTGATTACTATAGATAGTTACAGATTGACGTCTGATTGAAGCCTTTGAAAATGGAAAAAAATTAAAGTTCAGGGTAACTTCTTGTTTCTATATTTGTCTGTCAATTAACCAGACAAATAGATTTAGGTAGATTGCATTGAATAGCTAAATATTGATCAAACTTTTCTGCTTTTATTATTTTTGTATCCGGTTGAGTTACAACATAATAAATACTAAGCTGCTAATGAAATACTAATTTGTTGTGCTTAAATGCAAAACTCGTGATTATGATTAAAAATGTCGTTATTTTGGTATCAACATCTAAGTTTATTTCTTTTCGTTAATTTTGTTCCATTTTTGTGCACGTTTCCCAGTAGATACGCATAATAAAATCACCCCATGGGAAAAAAAACTGACAGTAATCTCTATTCCGAAGTTTGCCGTCCACAGCAAGAAATAACTGAGTAAGCGAACTTCGAACTGGCCACTGTATTCGTATTCTTAAGAAAAAGCCGGAAACCCTTTTTCTTCGTTTGGAAAAGCGTGGCGTCGCGGTGGCTGAGTTTCCGGGACGACGCCGACGCCGCTGCACGGTCTTGCTGCATCCAGAAAATCTTGCAAATCCTGGATAACTGGGAAATATACTTACTTTACATTTTAAGAGGTTTAATGTTCGAAAAGCGCACCGTCATGCAAACGGCACATTTTTGGTTTTGTTGGTTGCTAATAACGCTTTCGTATCTCTCTAGGAGTCATTTCACAAACTTGGTGCATACTATTTCAGGCGAAATAAGGAAATTAGATCTTCTGAATGTCATGTACGAAAAAACATAACTTAAGAATAATAATTCTTGAAGGTTTATTTAAAAAACCATATTTTTACTAATACAATCGTTCCTTAATGGTATTAAACTCTGACTAAAGTACAAAATGGTCGGTCAATAGCTTATATAAATTAATAGTTCATATTCAGCACAAACATGGGCTAGCGGTTGGTCAGCATTATTGATATACAAGGTGGCCCATAACTTCTCCCCTCGTAGATTCAGCTTATACGGATTGCCTGGGAAGCTGAACGTCTTCTTCTGGTGTGGCTGCGATGGCACCTTGGAATAAACATCGGGTGGATTTCAGCTTTTTATAGGCCAAATATGAAACCAATAATGTGATTAGTATATATGTATATGTTACCCGCAATGTACGGCAATGTCCAAAATGCCTAGGCATTCTGCAAACTGCCCAACTCGCGAGGCATTTTGCAGAATCGAACTACTACTTTGGGCAATGTGCACATCGACTGCGGTATTTTAGGCAATCTGCAAAATGCCGTACGGGTTAGTCAATGTGAGTATCACATATGTTGAATCTTCACATTGACTAGACAATGTACATAATACATAATGCAGCAAAATTGTTGTTTCCTTTCTGCCAGGCGTCGATTATGTCAAACTTTGTTGTTCAGTGGGAAGGCAATGCGGAGCGGAAATAAGACATTTTTGGTGAAATTAAATTCATTATTATATATTATTTTAGTTATTTATGTAATGAGAAAATACTATCTTGTTTTACCAAACAGAAAACAATTTAATGTAATAAGATTATTTAACACTAATATTATAATTTATCAACAGCATTAAAGTATGAAAGCATAAATTATTAGCTCCATAACTGCGGATGTTTTCTAAATTTTTCTGCACACTCACAAAATTATGATATCAGTTTGTTTTCATTAACGACATTTGCACATTTCCAGCACATCGTTTCTCAAAAATCTTGTATGTTGTTTCATATTTAGTCTTTGATTTTTCATTGGCAAAGATGTTCCCTATTAATTACCCTGGCTTTAATTTTAGATTAAATAATATGTAAACCCGAATACCAAACTTCCGAAAATTCAAAATTTGTTTGCACGACGCTAATAGGACAGGATTAATAATCAATAACAAACACTGGAAACGCGGTAAATTTTACAAAGTTGTTTGCTACTTAGGGCACTAAACAGTAAACTTTCCTTGAAAAATTAAGCAACAAAGTTCCGTTGCAAAACTAACCTGCACAGTTTCGTAGCAACAGGTTTATGCACATTGTCTAGTCAATGTGAAGATTAAACATATTTAACACTCAGATTGACTAGCTCGCACGGCATTTTGCAGACTGCCTAAAATACCGTAGTCAATGTGCAGATTGCCCAAAGTAGTAGCGATTCTGCAAAATGCCTAGCGAGTTGGTCAGTTTGCAGAATGCCTAGGCATTTTGCATATTGCCGGATTTCGCACATTGCATATACTCGGCTGGAAGTATTGGTACAATGGGCAATAAACTTCCGATTGGCTTCAAATGTTCTTCTTGTACTGGACAATTCAAATGGATACGTGGTGTTTTTGTGTTTTAAAACTTTGGTTTTTGTAAAGACATATGGCTTCTTTACTACAGTTCTTCTCTGGCTGCGTCTGAGTGGGTTCGAAAATACACTGTTTGATTTTCTAGATCCTCTTTATGAAAGTTGTCTAGTCTTTTCTTTCTTCAGGCTTTACTTCAGACGACACCAGACTGATTTTTTCCACCAAAAAAGATTGCTGTCTGATGGATGACGAAACGTACGTTCTTTGTGACTTCTCCTAGCTTCCGGGTCAAGAATTTTAGGCAGCACGTGAGCCCGGAGGTGTCCATGAACAGTTCAGGACAGAAAAAGTCAGTTTCCCAATAATTTTATAGTGTGGCAAGCCTTGTGTAGCTGTAGAAGCAAATAAAGTGTAGCTTTTATAACAAATGGGGCGATAAACACAACATTTTCGTAAGAGAGTGCCTCCAAAAAGGATTGTTGCCATTCATTCATGAAACAACATAAAGGCTCAACTTTCACAAGGTAGAAAAATGAACAAACCTACCATAAAGCCGATGATGGAAAATATTCCAGAAAAAAATTTAAATGTATGTCAAAACAAATGATTAAAACGCTTTTTGTTTCATTAGCTTTTTGTCAAAGGGTCGTATGATATTAAGGTTTTTGTGCGTAGCGATTTTTTCTGACTCAGTCCATATTATATTAGGTATATATAATGCTAGATATTTTTATTACAACTGACACAATTTTATCCAGTTCGCCGGTGGAACAAAATCATTTTACCCTATTTATAAAATAGCAAACTCTTATTCACGCTAATTGTAAAATGGATAGTATCCGGACGAAGCTGGACATTGCGCCAAATAATTTCTTAACGACCCATGAAATAGTAAACATTTATGCATTCTTTAAACTTGTACACTACTGTACAACTGCACTTTGATTATTTGTCTTATTTATATTATTATATTTTATTTCTTCTTCAGTTTGCCTGACTATCAGAAAAAAGACCTAATTTACTTATTGGACATTGTCTGCCAGATTAAATTTATCAGGCATATTACTTTGCTTGTTGAATTAATGCCGGATTAGTTTATCACGCGAGGTTATTCGCGATGATCTGGAATGCCATTCATAAATTAAAAGACTACAAAAATTGTAATTTGAATTTCCATGTGTTTTTATTTCTGTATAAAGGAGATTTTTAAATTGAAATCGTCATTTGTGGCTCAAGAGTTAAAAGTTTCGAAATTCCGTACTTTGAGTTTTTTTACTTTGTCAATTATTTAACTGTGCTTTAGTATTATATTGCTAGTATTTAAATATGAAAATTATATTTAGTGAGAGACGACTTATTGAAAGTTCTATACCGAGGAAGTCTCACTAAGCTGCGGTCAACATTTACTTTTTCTGTGTTACTGCGTTACACACTTATAATTTAAATTTATTTCCCATATTTCTCCGGCTTCTTTTGAAATTATTCTACGTTAATTTTGTCCTAGATTTTTTACGACCTATATGTTACATGTTTGAAAAAAAAAGTTTTTTTTTAATACACACTTAAGTATTTACTATATGCAGCACCGCGTCGGCCTTATGGAATTCCAGGAATAACCTTTTCAAAATTGCCATAAATAGGAAACTACCTGCCATTTAAATAGTACGAAGGGAAATACATTTCCTTACGTAAATCCTTATCGTTTGAAAATTGTGTTATTTTAATTATGTGTAAATATGCTCGACTTTTTATTGGAATCCAGTGTTCTAGAATTAAAGCGTAAGTTAAATTTTTCAGAATTCTAAAAGATTAATGAAGGAATTATCAGTTTCCAGACTTTCAATTTTGTTATTAGGCAAGATTTTTAAACAGTTCAATCGCGGACTAGTAGAATTAAGCGGTAGTCCGCGGGGGTTAAGTAACTAAGTAGCGGGGTCTTCTTGAGAATTTTTTTAATTTGAGGACTCATTTTTGAGATATTTGATCTTCAAAATGGCGAAAAATTTTAGTTTTTGTTGCTTTTCTTTAAAACGGTTAAACATATATATAAGGTTAACCTTCAATTTCGGTATACATTATAAGCTAATTGAGTGCCATTCTATGGTAGTGTTGTGTAGTTCAGTTTACTTTTATATAGGGTAGAAATGTGGAACCCTTACTTTTGTTTTGCTCAGAACTTTTTTGTGTGCACCTAATCTTTTATCAATATATTTTTTTTAATTACTACTAAGTTATTTATCAACTTTTTTATCTTTTATTGTTTTTTTCTAAGACCACTAGTTTGCCCGCAAAAAAATGAAGTCGTTTCGGCTTGATCAAAACTTTCCAAGCCATTGGATTGGGAGAGGTCAAGAAGCTCCTATAAACTCGCCTCCTAAATCTCCCGATCTAAACGCGCTTGATTTTTACTTCTAGGGCCATTTAAAAAATACGGTCTATACAACAGAAGTGAATACAATCGAAGAACTTCAGGAAAACATATTTCATATTTCTAACGAAATAAGAACTTCAGTGCAAACTTTACGGTCTGCAAATTTAAATTTCATTAAAATACTGCGATTATGCCAAGAATGTCATTGACCAATTTTAACAGCTGCTAAGTTAACATTAGAATGGTTATTTAAATTTAATTTTGTTAGTTTATAGGGTTGCGCATATTGTTACCATGCTATTATTTAAGTAAAATTTATTCAAACTTAATATCTGTAATTTGAACCAAAATACACAATTTAGAAAATTAATTTAGGTTGTTAGTAATCAACTAATAATGCGTACCAAAATTATTAAATGAAAACGTTATTAGATTAAAAAAAAATAACTTAATTAAGTACTTACACATTTTGAAAACGGCAAAGAAAACGATTTTATTTTTTTGCCGACAAATTAGTGGTCTTAGGAAAAAACAATGAGATAAAAAAGTTGATAAATAACTTGTAGTAATTAAAAAAATTATGTTGATAAAAGTTTAGGTGCACACAAAAAAGTTCTGAACAAAACAAAAGTAAGGGTTCCACATTTCTACAATAGATTAGTTAACAGCTTATTTCGTCTCAGTAATGTTAAGCATATGAAGGGTGTTTTTTAGGGGAATAGAACTTTAATCTCATGTTTGGCTCGAATGAAAAGCAATTCACGAAAGAAGTCCAATCTTCGACCACTTTCATACCACTAGACCATAAAAAAGCATATCAAATAGTGTGTTTACTGGATATAACGGCGTCTCAATAATGGCTTTCAGATTTTGGATTTTCGTCGTTCCAAATTCAATTCAACAATTTATTTCGAAAATCGCTGTTCAGTTCGTCAAACTCACCTTGCGCTACGTTCGTTTTACGGTAGACATTGATGAAGATAAAAGATTATTGGAAGTTGTTCGGAAGTATGTCAGAATATTGGGACAATAATTTGAGCCTGATTTCCGGCTGTGGGACATTGTTGTTGGGAATTAAAGAAAGTGCGAAAAACCAGTTTTTGCGCATGACGTTTGAACCGCTGATGCTATTGAAAAAATGTTTAATGATTTTTTCAATTACTAAAAATACCTCAATATAAGACAAACTAAATTAAAATCCATTCATTTGTTTTCTCAATAAACCAAAAAAACGGCCGATTTTAGAGTTTTTTTTTTAATTTTCTAGAATTAATTTAGTTTTGATTCAAAAAGTCGTACTAAAACTTTTTTTCAAGGTCTTTGTATATTTTATAAGTGTTATAAATTTTAGCTTAAAATATTCATAACTATTTATTCATTCTTATTTGTTATTAAAAAAGGGCTCTTGTCAGATTCTAAATATGTTTTTTTTGAGTCGTCGGTGCGGCTTCTCTGAGGGTCTTTTTGACTCGTAAAGAGTTATGCAACTTTCAATAAAGGAAAAGTTAATTATAGTTATATATATGTAGGGTAAATTGTTTAAACATCAAGTTGAAAATCAGGAATTTTGCGTTGACGGTCTTTTCATAAAGGTCGTTGATAAACAATGTTTTCTTTTTTTCTTTCCATTCTTTTTTTTAAGAAACAAATGAATGGATTTTAATTTAGTTTATCTTATATTGTAGGTATTTTTAATACTTAAAAAAAGTATTAAACTATTTTAAACAGCATGAACGATTCTAAAGTTATGCGCAAAAACGGGTTTTCGCACTTTCTTTAAGTAGTGAAACATGTTGTAATTATTTAAACATGAAATTGCGCTTAACTATTGTCCCAATATTAAAACTAGTTTAAATTTTTTTTTCCAATAGTTGCAGAAATTAGTTAGATAAAAAAGTTTCAGAAATAGTGCGTATGTGGATCGATTGGCAAGGTCATTGTTAACAACATAATCAGTTTGACAATTTTTAATAACAATTTAAGTTTTAATGTATCCTCAACTATGTAATTAAAATCACACTTAATTAAAAGTTGTATATACACGTGAACGGAAAATTACATTTTTTGAAAAGTAGACAGAACGTTACATTAGAGAATAAAACGTTTGTTGTGAGCTCATGAAGCTTACAAAATTCGAAACAGTAAGACACACGAAGAAGATCTGTTCAGACTCATTGTGTTTTTACATCAACACAAATATCTCTTTCTCCCAAATATTGAAATACTCGCACATTTAAACTTTTATGCCTAGGGGAGCATACAAACACGCAAACGCTCTATCTATTACCGTAAGGCTAAAACTGCCGCATGCAAAGTACTTAAAGCATGCACACATGCTTAAAGTCTGTTGCAACAATCAGTTTCATCCCCAACATTCTACATGTTATTCCATGTAAATGTAAAATCTTCGTAGACTATCATTTATATTTCTAACTTTTGTTTAATTTACACATTTATTTATTTACGATGCCTGGAAGGAAATGCTTTGGAATCCAGGATTGCCAATGATTGGATGATATCAAAACCCGGACAAACTGCTTTTGTCTCAGGTTTCCGAAGTGGTTGCAAACACATATCCAAAAGGTTTACTCACAAAATATTGCAAAGGCAATATATGAATCAGGCGTTTGTTCTCTTAAAACGGAAATTTTTAATGAAAAGGAAATTGATGTGCCTTTGTAACCGATCGACCGGCAGCTAACGAACATTAAAACTGAATGAAACTAATTGAAAATTTGGACCAACTTAGACAAGCACATCATCCTCAGAAGTCGTAAAGGCAACATCGGTAAAAAGTAACGCAGTAGGAAAGATATGAAAATCAAGAACATTTATGAAAACTTCTGAAATAAATTAGCTAGAAATAAAATATTTAAAGATACAGGTCAGAAAGGAAAAAAAATGCACAAAAACGTTTTTGGGAGAAGTTCTCACCACATAGGTGAGAAAGAACTTATGCAAGATCACACCAGCGGTGAAGACGATTTGGATGAAAAAAATACGGTACTAGCGTAGAAAATAGAAAGTGGGAATGAAAAATGCCACAATACAATAACACTTTGCATCGGTAGGGTTGAAGAAGAAGAAATCCATGTTTAATTTACACGGTGGGATTGAAGACATCTTGAAGAAGAAATGCATTGAAGTTTTTTTACCCTTAAAAATAATAAATCATTGATACTTTTGTTAAAAATAGAGAATAATATGAAATAAGCGGATCGGGCGTAATTTCAAAAGCTTAATGTTCTTAGAAAAATTAGCAAAGCCAACAATAGTCGCCCGTTCGGAAAGACAAATAGGACAATTTCCATTGCTCATTGATATCTTTATTGTAAATCGTAATAGGTTGTGTATTTAAATTGTCCTGAAGTTTGCAGTGAGTTCCAAAAGTTATGTTTCAACTCATTTTCAAGTTCAGCAGACTGTTTTTTGGAAAAAAAACACGGATCCGTAATTTTTTTTAAATGCTTTTTTTATGGTAAATTTATTTACACAATGTGTTCCAAAGATACAAGACTTTGTTGCATCTTGGGACAGTTTTCAACTAAAAACATTGGTCGCTCGGCCAGCGTAAAAATATAGCTTTCTTGAGATTATAGTTCTCGATAGGCATACTATTGATAAGTATAGTGGTCATATCTATGTCATGATAATTATATCAGTGTTTACAAGTAGATACGAGAAAAAATGAGAAGAAAAAACCCATAAACCTCTCAATGTAGAACACTGTCCCCGATATTTTATGAGATTCCTCTAGTAACCATAAAAATATTAACAAATTTCCCACATCTCGTTGTTTCATTAGCGGCAATGAATAAAGCACCAGATATAAATTTTTCCTTATATATAAAGTTGCCTATATCGACCCGAACCAGAAGCTTGTGTTCTTCATCATTATCGAGCAAAAGTTAAGATAGCCATTCGGAAACACTCCTCTTAATTTAGGAATAGTGTTCGCTAATAATGTCGCCTTCGATTAACAAATCGAAGTAACGACCACACGCTGCATATTGTCGACCTTAATATATCCAGATAGCACAGACAGAAACGCGATCTTCAACCACATGGTTTTCGAAGGTATAAAAACCGTTTTGGCCATTCGCAATATCGTTAGCCGCAGATTGAAGGTGAAGCGATTTACCAAAATGTCTCGATTGCTAGATAAACAGAAAGAGATTCTCTACTAGATGTTGTACGCCCCTGCAAATTATGTATAAACATGTCTGTTTTCTTTATATCACAGCCCAAGTGTACGCGTCTGCAATCTTTATGGCTACTTAGCAGCAATCATTTGAATATACCCCCGTGAGAGACGTACGACTCGCGTACGGACTCTGCATTAAAATGTCATAATTTCCCAGTTTTTCTCTCCATTTTACTATCTTCGCGGCACATGGAAACCGTCCACTATTTTTAATAACAGTTAAATTTGTTTTGGTGATGGGCAACGTTATTACGGCCGTATCGATAGAGATAGCAATAAACAGAACGCACGTTTACAAAAGTTTATTTAAATAAAGCTCGGGAGGAAAGACCGCAATGGTCGATAGCCTTTTCGATAAATAAAGAAAAAGATAAAGCTCAACATTAGTGATAAAATATAATTAAAACATTTAGAAGCTATCGGAGAAATACATTGTGAGGCAATCAACACATTAAAATAAATCAAAAACAGTAAGATCATTTCTGTGTTTTGGGCTATTAACTAGGCTCTAGTTGTGTAAAGACAAGCTTATTCAATAACATGTAATAACCAATGACCCAGATGAAATTAATTTTTCGGTTGTATTTTTTACATATTCTATTGTAGGTATGTACGAGTTTCGTGATAGGCGGTTATGGTTTCAGTATTGCGCAAAATGTAACAAATCGGACTTAATATGTAGAAAACTATTTTTCATAATGTTTCTATTGAATTCTAAAGATGTGTTGCAGTTGACCGTATTATTGCAGAAAAAATAACTTTTTGGTGGCAATGCGATGTGACAATGTTTGCTACTGGTTACAAAAGTATGCCATAATACATATTTTAAGAATTTTAACATTTTATCGTCAAAAGAATGAAAAACGTTAGTCGTCGAATCCAAACACATTGGCCGGCTTGAAGTACAGACTTTAATCTACTTAATTTTCATGTCGGTTTGATTTCGATTCAATAACAAAAGTAATTTGTTTTAAATTATCATTTAATAACAACATTTTATGGCAAGAAATTTGCAACCTTTTCAAATTTATCCCATTTGCTATAGTGATAGACCGTGTTTTACCTATGCTCCTTTGAAGATCTTGGATGGCTTCATGCTGAATTCGATTACATTCTTCTCCGTAGCAATTCTTAATTTTGTAATTAAGTTAGAAGTTAATAGACTTAATAGTTAAAGTATAGCTGGATTTCTTACTCGTATATGTCGTTCTATGCTATCCTATAGGCATTCTATGAGATCATCAGCAAGACTAGTCCTTTTTTGCGACATGAGTGCGGGCCTTATCATGCATTACCACAAAATTATCGTATGCAATAAAGCCGACATAAGGTAAAACATGTGCTTGAAGAATGCCGCGTATGTAGGAATGTACCAGTTTTGTTTTTAAATGTACTTCATGTGGATTTGATGAAATTGCACCCAAAGCTTGGTACAACCTTGAGCCTTACGTAGTCTTACAAATCTTTATCCAGTCCTTTCATAAAAAATCAACCATAGATACATTCTTGTTTCACCTGAAAAATTTTTAGCTGCTTTCCAATAAATAGTCGAATATAAGGTAATAGTTCCAACTATTGTTTATTTAATAGCTGAAAATGCTTAATTAATCAACAATCCTGTTTTCTCTATTAGCATCTTTTGAACATGGTAAATTTGATGTTGTACATCAAAAAGTCCTACTTATGGTTATTATTAGTTCGCGATCTTTTATATTGTACAGGGTGACTCTAAAATAGCGTACTTCTTCAATTTTATCGTTCTCAAAATAATTATTTGCTTGTCAGACGCAACACACTGGTTTATTAAGTTCTGAAGAGTTGAGTTTAGACCCTAAGACACGTTTGGACGTGCATCAGTAGGAGAGGACCACAGACGGACATGAGTTTTAAAACACAGGATCATTTCCCAATTGTCGCGTAGAAAGAGTTTGAAATCAGCAACACCCCGGAACAGTTTTAACTGTAATTGAACCAAGTCCGTGTAAAAGTTGGATTTTGCCCTTATCGTCAAAAAACGGTCCAGAATTTAATTGAATTTGGCTTAGAAGGAGGGTGCTAGTTTGAAAATCCTAAGAAACATTTAGGTTTTAGCAACATTATGGCAGACAAGTAAATGCATTTTTAAATTCAAACTTTTCGGATAAGCGGATAGGATAGGAAGGACGAGGTGGTCCGTCCTATAGGTTGGCCAGCTGGGTCGACAGACTTGCCACTTTTAGACTTTTTTGTGGGACTGCCTAAAACTCGCGTCGATAGAGCATCTATTGCTTGCACGCGGGATGAGTTAAAGAATCGTACAATTGATGCAGCAAATTGTTTGCGCCTCAAGTTGAATGAAATTCAGTGGCAATATTCCATGGCGCAAAGAATAGCCACTTTTATGTAAGACAGCGGTTCTTACAGTTTTTGTACTTTTTCATAAAAATTTTGTTTGTTCTTAATTAAATAACTATGGGTTATTACGTTTTTAGTTTTATTTAATATCCTTGAAACAAAAGCGATTCAACTTACAGTTGACATGAACTTTTTGCATCAGAATAACACTTATAGCTTTATTGACCAAGTCACGGGACATCCTGTATATCACTCACCCTTAGTTATTCTGAGCTATTCTCGTTTATGTTGTAACTCTAAATCTTTCCTAAGTTTCGGGTTCAAAATTTAAGCTTCCAAACGAGAGTGGTTCATCGGCCACCTATTTTTGCTGTTCCTACGTAATATTGGATCTTTAATAAACACATGTCTATGTGAAATAAAATGGGCCGAGAAAACATCAGAAGAGTTGTAATTATAAAAAATTAACAATTTTCATAGAATTGAGATACATTTTGAAGCTCTCAGAAGATGGAAAGATGGTCAAACAAAGACATTTTTTAAAGGTTTGACATATAATATGAAAGCAGTGTATTACTCTCCATAGCTAGAACTTGATATTTTTTTGCAATATTATACGTTCCGTATTAGTAATGACTTAATTATCGAGCAAATGAATAAGTTATGTTTTAACATAACATGAATATGTTATGTTTTAACATAACATGAATATGTTATGTTTTAACGTTTGTGTTGACTGTTCAAAATATTCATAATAATGTGAGAGCACGCATGCCATTATTTACACAAATCTCATTTTCCTGCGTAAATACCTTTCAAGGCGTATAAAATATGCTGATAAATTCAATACAAGAACAAAGCACGAATAAATTCTATACAAGAATAAAACACTAGAAGTGATGCTGCTTTGAATTTGTTGCTTTTTCACATGATGATTTTATTAATTACTCCTTGTGTATTAGAACATTGTCAAGTAATGTTTTCTTAGACCAGATCAAAGTTCATGCCATTCAAACTTTAAATCCTCGCAGATGCTTTTAAATATCAAATCGAAAAGACTAAGTTTATACCACATTTATCGCTTTGCTAGATAAAAGTTCGTTCGCTACCTACGCCTTTGAATTTCCTACCAAACAAATTTGGGGCTGAGGACAACATCGAACGTTAAAAAGAAAAGGGCACGTTTCAATAGAGGGAACGACCCACCGGCAGTCGGAAATTTGGGAGACGAATTGCATCGAAATGACTCTTTTTAGTGTCAATTCCGATATTAAAATACAGGCAGTAAATTAATTTGTGGAGTTTTCGTATGGACAAGATGTAGGCAACATTAGTTTATTTTTATTGTTTACGATCACTTTTATGGCGAATCGTAGCTGAATAAGTAAGCTTTTTATTAGGCTAATTACATTTATATCAAGTAAATTTAAATAAATTCAAAATATTGATTCTAGTAGTCAATATTAATGCTTTGCTGTTATGGATCTGTATATAATTATGTAGATTTTTGCCATAATATTTCCTTTAATCATTCATTAGTGTTGATCAATATATGCAGGTATGTTTTTATTTTACTCTCAAAGTTCATCTTGTTTTAACGAACAAACTACACCATGCTTTTCCTTATACAATCTCATTCTTTATCTTTCTTCATATATACATTTCTATATCTATCAAACACCGCAAAGTTGAGATGTTTGATAATACTACAAAACCGGTTGGGTGTTGCTTACTTTTGCAATCATAATTTATTTTTCGAACAGTTTTATTACCTGATCTATGTGTGTGCTCTTTTATATTTTGTGTTTAAACATCTTTAATACACTTGGCAGCTTCAATAAAAAAAATAATGTGGAACCGGATCAGCCAGCTATCATAAAACACTATCTAATAATGAAATTAGTCATTGGCGGTTCTCAGGTTTGATGACAAATGATTTTGACTTGCTTGAGTTTAATTCATGCTATTTATTTTTATTCATGGCCGCACTTGGTAAATTTTTGCAGCGATGTCTTGATGCTTGGTAAGACAATTTATGTTTTCTCTAAACAGATCGTGTCATTAAAAGGAAAAATTTATACATTTTGAAAAATATGCAAAAAATAAAGCCGGAAATGAAATGTACTATCAGACACTCTCAAAATATTAACGAATGTTTAGTGATATTTTTTTATTCAGTTGTATTTCTCTAAATTGAGATACTAGTATTGATTCATTCTACACATACAGGGTGATTCAAAATTGCCGTCATTCCTCCCCTCAAAATACTCGTTAGAGATAAAATGTAACTATGATTATAATTTTATGACTTTTACACAAAAAGTGAGAGCATGTTCCGGAAAGTTGTTTTGTTTGGCGTCCATAAGCGGCACTTTATAGAACTAAAGTTATTTCTATTCGCTAGTGCAACTACCGATGGTGGCGCTGCCAAACGTCAAATTACTCGTTGTCGAGTGACAGTTGAGACTTGTTTATTTATTGGAGTTCATGACATCTAAAACATAAAACAATACGTACACACTTTTCAATCTGTATCTATTTCTTTAAAAGCTTGCAAAAGTTGATTAGAACAAAACAAATTACAATGAGATGTGAACACCAATGTCAACAAAATAAGTGTCACATTACTAGTTAACGTGTAGTTATAATTTTAGCCACCAAGGGGCGTTTGGCGTTTTGAACTCACGAATTGTTCTAACATTGTAAAAGTCACTGTTAACGTCATTGACAATTCAAGAAAGTTGCACGAAAAGACTTGCATACCGTGCTTTTAATTTATACAGTGGTGTAAAGAAAAAAATTGCGGAAGACTGATGAAGACAGACATCTTACTTCAGTTCCAACCTTTCTTCTTTTGTTCTGATTTTTTCCACTATTGTTTGTTCTCCCCGTATGTTTCTTCGTGTATCATTCATCACTTGGCAGGTAGTAAAAAGTCTTAAACTGCTGCTGCAGCCGTCTATATTTTTCCTAAGTTTTCTGAGATTTTAGTCTTACTTTATATACCATTTTCGTTCTAGAGCTTAAAAAAACGATTTTGACTAATTGAATTTTGATGTCAAATCTTTTGACAATATTATAAAATGAAGTGTTTGCCATAGTAACTGCTGTCAATCAAACTGCCATTTGCTCAATACATTATTTTTTAAATTTTAGATATACAAAACACAAGGATTTCTGGGGTCGAAATAGTTCGATTTAGTACAACTTACCTTGGGACAAAAATAAACTCAAACAGAAATACAGGGCTTTCAATTAACTTTTTTCAATGTTTTTTTAAAAATAACTCACGATCATTCTGTTGTTTTAACTGACATAATTTAGAGGTTTTCGAAGGTAGCACATTTCATTATCATCTCAATTTCAAGCCAGCTGTTAGAAGGCGCCATTGCAGCAAATGATTCGTTTTAAAGTCGGTTTAAGTTTCTTCTGCGACGGCCAAGTGACAATTGACACCCGAAGAAATCCAAGTTGTTCTTGAGTTATGGGAAACAGGCCATTAAAAAATATTTGAGCCCCCAGTGTTTCTGTTGACTTTTCTTCTAAGGAAATATATTCTATTAAAATCGTTTTATTTTTGCCGCAGGAATCCGCCATTATATTTCTCACCATTACTTATGGGACACCCTGTCTTTAATCCAGTAGCCATCGTACATGCAATGGCTTTACTGACTAATTTGATAATCTAAAATATTCGTTCAATAAAGCCGTTTGTACACTTGTAATATAAATAGCTATTATTACACTTGCAAATAATTATTGACATATTAATCACATTTTCTTCACAGGACATGTTTTACATGATTGATTAAGTGTCAAAACTAAGGAGTTTTCTTATGTAAAATTTGAAGATTTTAAGAAATTCGGGGTTTAACGTTTTACTTACTCAGTAGCTCTCTTGAGCAATAGATTAACGTGACTCGAAGTTGATTAAAAATAACTCGAGCAAACAAAATTTGTCAAAATTGCTATCTGAAATAAATCCTAACCTGCTTTTATAAATTACATGAACTATTATGCCAAATTTTGCAACGGCTTAAACCTGGTGAGCTAAGCAAAATTAAGGTCATTGCAAATTAAGCGAGATCAACACAATGTAATGAAGATCAATGCAAGCCGCCTTAACCCCAACTGACTCCAAACTTAATCAGGGCATTCTGAAAACACAACTTGCTTCAAAATGACCTGAGAAATAGATGTGGTACCTCGAACTTATGTCACCAATCTCTAAACTTTTGCCACTTGGGGTATAAAAGTGCTTTAAACCAAATTGCGTTTAAAGTGTGTTCTTTAATGTAGATTTTATTTGATATAACGTTTGTATCCTTGGCAAAGTATTCTAATAATATATTTATAGGCTTTTAGGTAAACGGACTTTCCTTGTCCAAACAATCGTTTAAAATTAATTTTCAGTATTCATCAACACTAGACGTATAGCGCTGCAATGCTACGAACTTTTAAATAATTTAAAAAGCACATGACACAAATTTAAAAAGCTTCTTAAACTAACAATATAAAGTATGAACAAGAAACGTAGTAAAAACGAATTCCAATTTGAAAGCAAACTAATTGAAGTAAACGGACCTTTTGACACATTTATTTGTTAGTTACAGTTACAACCTTTGAATCTGAAAACTTTAAAATTTACTTTAATGCCTCAACACCCTAGGTTATTATAAGGTAATTATTAAAAGTGGGAAATGTTAACAATAACGATTATAATTGATTCAGTAGTTGATTACACAACCCGAACATGTTTAAAAACCGTAGCTCTTGCAGGAGTTTACCCGATTCAAAAGTGAAGGTATTGTGAAGGTGTGAAAGTTCAACATGTTAACATACTCTCCGTGTATAAAACTATATTTTTTCCGTTTTTATGGATTGGTAGGTTAAACAATATAAAAGTTTAAACTAATAAATATTTTGCTTTATGCGGTTTAAATGGCGAGTAGTTAAGCTACAAACTTTGACCATCTTTCAATGAACTAGAAGCAAAACTGTTCTGGTAAACCGACGTGTGCAACTTAATAGTAGAGAACTTTATTTAAGGCAAGCAATTCGTTGAAGCTCATAAAAATCTGAAAGTTAAATGGAATTTACATGGAAAGTTCAGTCATATTTAAGAACTTCAACGTTGCAATAAAAAACTGATTGAACAAAGTCGTAAATCGAGGAAAAAACCACTAGAAACTGTTATTTGCTTATGCAATGTCATCAGTTGTTAAAGGTCTAAAATCTAGATAGATAAATAGGTCGGCATTTTTATTATAATTGTTTCTGTTATTGATTAAAAATGTATTTGTTTGAATTAGCCGGATAACGTTCTGCTCTTAAACTTGTCATATTCACGTGTCTGCTGAACGTATATATTGGGTGCGCCCTGCCTTTAATAAGTATGTAGATACTGTTTAAGCAGCTTTTCCAAAGCCAGCGATTTACCTCCGCCACTGTTTTAGATCACATTCACAATCCATACAAATATAATTTAATAGGTAGTTAAATTCAGTAAGTAAAGGGGTAATTTAGATTAGATAAAAGGCGTTATTTTTCCTGAAACGGGATCTGCTTTATCGGATTAGAAAAACGCTACCCAGCTTTATGATTACATACTTAATTGCTTCGGCTTTGAGAATATAACCATTTCCTATATATACATACAAGATGGGAGAGTTTGTGTATCTTTCGATTTTTTTTTTAATTTTAGGTGAACTTCGTAGCCAGTCTGCCCGAGTTTTCTGGCTTGTATTCTTCTTGATCGGACAACCCTTAGATTAAACATAAAAAACTTTTTGATGGATAACCAACATTTAATTTTTGGCTATTATATATATATGTACCTATATATTTTCGGAGACTTTAACTTATTTAAAAAATTAAGTCTCTAGATTATATCTACGTCTATCATGATACAATTGAAAGGATTGGGGAAGAATGTGTTGTGAATCAGAAAGTTCATTTTGAAACATGAAATTAAGGTCTTTTACTGGCAATTTTGGGGAAGTATTTTTTTATGGTAACTGTTTTATAGCAATAACTAGCAGTTAAAACTTGTGGTAATTTATTTGAAATTTTCTAGTACAAAAAATCTTCAAAATTTAAACATTGTGATACATAACACGTTATTTAATTTGCTTTATCTATCTGATAATAGCAAAACTAAAATTATGTATGTTGCTTTACTGATGAAAATTCACATTTGTTGCACACAAAAACAACTTTTGCTAATTGGTGGGCCTTTTAAAAATATTTCGAATTTATCTTTCATCATCAGAATTTTGTTCACTTCAATTTAGATACACCATTTAAAGAAACACCCAAATGGAAAACAATATTATATATAACATGTATTTCTAAATAAAATGTTTAAGATCTTCGGTGTTTGTTCCCTTTCATAGATCCAGAACATCGATGGTTTTACCAATTTTTTTCCATCATCTATGGATATTTCTGTAAAAACCCAAGATCTTCAATTTTATCTTTAGAAATCCTTCTCATGTTATTTATAGCTTGTTTTCCATTTGGGTTAGTTTGAGTTCGTTTCTTTAATTGACTTTCTTAAATGGTGTTTCTAAATCATCATTTTCTTTATATTTCTAAATCATAAGCTCCAGATCCGTCAACCGTAATCTGTTTTATGCCATCACGAAAAGACACTTTTTTAGTGCACAAATTTAGTTTTCTTATTTTCGACACTCAACTGGCCAGTAAAACATTCAATATTCATAAAGTAATGTTATTCGTTACTGTGGATTTTTTTAGTTACTGATTCTTTTATTATATTGCGGTGCTGCTCAAAAGTTTACTTTTTCGTTTGTCTTCAACACCTTCTCGATTCCAGCAGTATCAGAATCAAAGTATGTGTGTATGTATATTTACATATTAAGAACTGGTAGAATCAAATCGTGCTAAAGTTTTTGATCTGGTTCGGTCTAAACAATAAGAAGTTCCATTCTTCTTACTTCTTATAACGATTGAACATGAACTCATATTATTCCTATTTCGAAGTGTTTGAAGCGGATCAAGGTGTATATACTTTTAACACTTTCAGTCATAATTTTTTATATCAAATAAGTTCTAAATGCTACAAAGCTACAATGCCTTTTAGATGCCAGCCGTAACACATTAATTCTAAAAATATATTTTTATCTTTAATGTTACATAACACCTTCTTCAACTCGCATTTTCAATTGTAATCATTTTTTGCGATTTTCCATCATATCAAATAAAGTGTGTTCGGAGGTTTCATTAAATGCATCCATAATTCTTTGCTAGACATCATTTGGGTCGTTGGGTTGTGTAGCATACAATTTTTCCTTCACGTAACTCCATACATGAAAATCGCACGGTCCCAAATCTGGCGATCGGACAGGCCAAGAAATTGTTCCATTTTTCCAATCTACCGTTTAGAGTAGGTGTTAAAAAAACTCTCTCACTTTATGAATATAATGTGCGGAGCTCCGTCGTGTTTCATCTTGGAGTAAGCAGTAGGCATGTTTTCCAAAAATTATTGGATACCATTTGGAGGAATTGAACGAGCAACACTCTCGTGCAAGTGCCTTAAAGACATGCGGATCTGTTTTTTGTACCCCCAAAATTCTTCTTCATAGGTTTAAGAGCCACGCTCTTTGATTGTCAACCGATCTTATCCAATGAGAATTGGTTGTGCTATAATAGTGCATGTTATTCCTCTTAGTAGTTCCATTGCTTTTAATGGTAGCCTTATCCGTAAACAAATAGCTTAATTAATTTTCTGGAATTAATTATATTTGCAAAATCATTGTCAAGGAGTTTTGTATAGGGAGAGATGGTCTGTGTAATAGGTACTTATATGTATTTCCTCAGTATCTAGATAGTCAACTTTCGCTGTGCTCTAATGTCGGTGCTCTTGCTAGAATTCTCCATTAAATTTAATTGAGTGAATGTTAAATTATTTCTTCTCCCAGAACGAATTCTTTGACCCTCACTTTGAGTAAGTTTTAGTGTAAAGTACAAAGCTTGACAGACATTGCAGTCAAATGTTTTAAACGTATATAAAATCATTATACCATGTTAGTGTACAAAACTCGTGATTAGACGAGATTTCTCAGCTCTTATCTCATAAACTCTGTGTTGCATTTCTTGTCGATTTTGGTCAGTCCAGAAATATAATTGTTAGGTATTTCATCATATAGTCGTTTTTATTTGAGTCAGTCTGTATATGGTATTGGATACATTAGATGATTTTGACTATGGCATTTACACACTAAAACCTTTGTACATATAGTAAATTGTGTCAATTGAATCGGCGTTCAGGTGGAAAAACCATCCAGTTCCGATTACTCACTCACCCATGCTTTAAACCTGTAAAACTCTTACTGATCGTTTAAAATGTTTAATGGATGCACTTTTTGGGTATTTAATCCGGTGCAAAGCAGCATGGAAATAACAACCAGCTAAAGAAAGTAGAGTTCCAAATGAATTAAATTAAAAGCACTCCGCATCATTTTAGATAACAACGGCTCCTCTGAACTCTTCATAAACCCTTCAAAAAAGCGAAACGAGAAATAAAAAGGACGTCCTTACTAGACGTCTTACAAGTTGAAAAAGGACGAGTGGTGGGTGATTACGGCCAAGTGTCACCCCGGGAGAGATTCCGGAGTGCAATAATTGCGAGCTCCTCTTCGCCCCACTTCTTTGGCGCGGATGAATTAAACATGCCGGAGTGCAGAGAAGCAGAGGCGGAGAAATATTATTTTATCACAGGGCTTAATGGTACAGATTCTATCATCTGCGAGATAATAGGAAATTGTTTCGAATTTATCAAGCACGCTTCTGTGTGATAATAGGGAATGATCGCATAATGATAGTGAATATAAAGATGCAGACTTAGAAGACTCTTTAAAAAAGGCACTTGATTTTGCGAGAAATGATGCAATGCACTGAAAAACTCCTAGGGCAGGTTTTATGTTAATGTCTCCCAAGTAAAAACATTGTGAATATCAATAGGCTGATCAAAGAAACACCAAGATCATATATCAAGATAACAAATCAATAACGCAGACTTTATATTAAAAAAATTTATATTAATGATGAGTGATGAGCAAAACAAGACCAAGACGAATACTTGCATGGTCTGGATGTTGGTCTTGTTTGTGCATACAAAGGCAGTTTTGGTCTTGGTCCTGGTCTTGCAAGTATTGCTTTAAATGAGGCGAAATATATATTATTCATAATTCATTTTCTAACCACTAGTGTTAATGAAATTAAGAATGAGCATAGGTGAAACTGCGACACCAAAACCCCCCTACATCTACAAGTTTAACATCGAATCGCTGGAAGAACAGAGCACACACACAAAACAATTATACGAGTGAAAATTAGAGCAAAAAATGGAACAAAATCTAATATGGAAACACAGTAACAAAGACGAACAATTAAATACCTTGAAGAACCATATTCTGGACGCAGCGGAGGAAGCTATAGGAAAACGAAAAGTAGATGTAAACAGGATCAATAAAACATCATGGTTGATGCATGAGGTAAAAAACTCGCAACAAAAAACGAAAGCATACATCAGAAATAAGAATCCAGGAAACTGGGTCTCCTACATAAAGCTAATGCCAAAATACGAGAACTAAAAGGACACTAGGAAAGATTCACGAAAGACATGGAAAGAGACATGACCGGCTCTGAACGGAAAATATGGGAAATGCCAAGTAGAATCAAGCTAGAAATAAAAAACTACAAAAACCAACAAAATCATGAGATCGAAAGATGAGTGGGAATGATATTGGAAAACCTATACAGTCCAGAAGAGATAGAGCGAGAACTAACACTGTGGAACTAGGAGCAACACAATTTCGACATAAATGAGGAAACGGTAGGAAATATTTTAACATCCATCAAATAACACAAAGGCCCAGGGCCCGATGAAGCAGCAAAATATTACAAAAAGAAATAGCATCACTCTTCAAGGCTATAATTAACCAACGAACAATTCCCAATGATTGCAAAGCCAGCACAACAATCTCCATATTTAAACAAGGCGAAAAAACCTCATGGTGTTTATTTACTACTTGAGGTTTTGCGGGTTTTTAAAATACATATGCAGAAAACAACATATGATTCTTCTTTATTAACTTATTCTACGATTTCAAGGTAACAGTTAATAAATATTATATTAAATACTCGAACCGACTATCCCCCGATTTAGGTAGTCTAGAAGCTGGGAAAATATCTGGAACCAATCACATTTGAAATATGTTGTTTATGAATTGTTTGAATATGAAGTCCTGTTTAATGTGTGTCTCATTTGTTCAAGGGTTTGGTTACTGAGTCGATGTTTTCTGAAGTGGATCGTTGGTATGTTTAGGGTTCCGTGGACAGATTTAAAGCGGTTCAATATCGGATTATCGTGTTATGTGTGTTACTGTTCCCAAGTTAGTTCTCAAATAATTCATCTAGACATTCATGCTTTAAAACCAAATACAATGTATAAATAAAATTAAAATACGAGTACAGGATATAAACTTTATTTTAATCGGGACCGCCGTGGTTGCTTTCAAAATAAACCATCGATTTGCGACTTCCAGCAAACAATTTCCCCCAATTTGATTGTTATTGACGAAACCCCAAACTTATTTACTGCTGTCGATTAAATCTAATCTGATATACCGATGGTCTTGATTTTTTGCAAGGCTAAGACCAGTCTTGCTCATCATTATTCTACATTTTAGGTCGATATATAAAAGTGTTATCTAAAGTACTATAAATTCGTGCACATTTCAACGAAGTACGTGGACAAAATAGACCTGTTTATAAGATACCAAACCTTTAATTACGGATCCAGACACCAATAAACAACGCTAAAATAGTGTTGGAAGATCCGTTAAGGAACTTTCCTTCAAGTTGATTTGTTTCCTTTAATTACATTTTACATCGGCATTACATTTACGTAAATGTAATGGCGTATATTGTTTACGAAAAACCCCCCAAATTTTTTTAAGGTTTTTAGAAATGTCCCGATTATTTTTTAATCTCCGTTTTGGTCGATTTATTGTTTTCAACCCATTTTATTATTGTTTTATTCTGAGTAGTATGAGATTTCGTTTTAGATGGTGATTGAAAATGTGCGTCAATGCTCTACAAATAAAGTATCAAACCAAAAGTCGAAGGAGGATTTAATCCAAAAAGATTTATCCTTTCTGGGTAATGTTTTTTTAAATAACATAATAATAATATTTTAATATATGAATATATGAATATATTATGAGTTTTTTTCTTAACTGCACTAACCAGAGTTCTTCAATCTTTTGAACAACCGCACTGTATATTTTCTGGCTTTTTGGCTGTAACTATGTTACCTGTATTTATGTAATATTTTTGTCCACTGTTGCCCTTTATTTTTCTGTTCTTTTTCGTATACAGGGTGATCAACTAATGTCCAAAAATTCACTGGCATTTTGTTTAGGAAAAAATATTGCATTTTAAGCAAATTTATCTTATCCGAAAGTTAATAGATTTTGAGATACAGAGTGTCAAAGTGTAAATAAAAATTTCGTTTTTTCTGAATAGATTTTTAACCAGTTTTACTAGTGCCACAAAAATTTGTATTTGGGGGTTTTTTCCAAATTCCCTATTGATTGGCTTGTAGTTTCTAGAGGGCGCTAGCTGCAATAGCCTGGAGCCGTTTAAAACATCAAAACTTTTTTGGGTTTTAATATATCGCTTTTTTGTTGGCATGTGGTTCTCCAATATTTCCGAAACTAAAAATGTGTACTTGATTTGTACTTGTTTTCGAGATATTTCACATTGAAACATCTAGTCATTTTTTGACTAGCTCAAATTAGATCTGTAATATTGTCGTAAATTGACTTATATTACTTTAAAGTAGTTCTAAACGTGCCTAAATTAATACTGTCTAATGGTTGTTAAGTTTTGTTTAATAGAAAATTTACCCAAAAAAAATCTTTTATTTAGACATCCAATTTGAGTAGATTTCCAATTAGTTGAAAAAATCACTATATGTTTCAATGTGAAATATTTCGTAAACGGTGAGAGATATCGACTTCGAACAAGTACACATGTTATGTTTAAAAAATAGGGTAAAATGTGATTTTACCAACCTTATGACGATATTTGAAACGCCAAAAAAGTTCTAGTGTCTTAAATGGCTCCGGATTATTGCAGCTACCGGCATCTAGAAACTACAAGGCAACCAATAGGAAATTTGGATTTGCCTATCTAAAAAACCCCGAAACACAAATTTTTGTGATTCTAGTAAAACTGGTTAAAAATCTATTAAGGAAATTTTATTTACACTTTGACACTCTGTATCTCGGAATCTACTAACTTTCAGATAAGACAAATTTGCCTGAAACGCAATATTTTTGCCTAAACAATATGTC
Source organism: Dendroctonus ponderosae (assembly GCF_020466585.1). Lineage (NCBI taxonomy): Eukaryota > Metazoa > Arthropoda > Insecta > Coleoptera > Curculionidae > Dendroctonus > Dendroctonus ponderosae. The sequence continues at coordinate 3,481,353 of NW_026018715.1, forward strand.
AGTGAATTTTTGGACATTAGTTGAGGACCACCCTGTATATATTATTTTCGTAGAAGTATTGTCATCTGATCTCAACATGGGTTGTACGAATCTCTTTCTTTGAAAATATTTATTTAAATAATAATTATTTTTATCAGAATGGCTTTCTGTAACTGATTTTAGGATTTTTTTTTTCTTTAAATAACCAGCTGGTTTACTGTCCGATTGTAAATTGCAATTTTGCATTTAAATAATTATATAATATGAAATGCATCCTCCGTAATAATACGTCTCACCACTGAAAATCTGGAAAAATCTTATAAATGTTTATATCATTTACAATTATTGCCACTCGTGTGAAAATGCACTAAAGGAATTATGTATGTAGTACAATTGAGAACTAGATAGTCTTTGACTATATATATATATAAAATAATTAGTTCAGAGTAAATTGTATTGAATTTTTATAATTTTTTTTGTCAACTGAACAAAATGGACTTACACGCTTACACCACTTTCAAAGAAAACGACTCAAATAAATCTATTTATAAATATATTTTTGTGTTTAGTTTAAAAGTTTTAAATCTTGAAATCTAAAAATTTTAATTAAATCAGTTAAAATTAAAGATCGACATTTGTTTTCAGCAAATATATATACAAATTTCAAACATTCATTAAAATTAATTTTATTTCCGTTCTGTCGCCTACTAACTACAGTACACGAATTATATACTTTCCAACGAATAACCTGCCAGCTTTCCAGTTTTGCAATGCCAATGTTGAGTTACTTTTTATACTGATAAATAAAATTAGCGTGCCATCTATACATGAAGTGGACGATCGTTTTATACAACTGCAGGCTTTAATAAATCGGTTTCTTACCGGAAATAAGATTTAAAAAATGAAATTTAAGATGCCCGAAATGTCGCTATTTCTTCCAGAGAAGTAAGGATGCACGACAAATCTCGATTGAGTGCAAAAGACCCCCCAAAAGAACTTCTCTTGACCATAGCACATAACAATTTAGGCTTGAGTTTGCTAAGAACGTGGTGTTTGGAATTTGGATGACTGGAAGAAAGTCTTATTTACTGGTGAGCAAAGGGGCGAGGTATTATCAGGAGAACACCAGGAGAAAGATTGGCTTTCCGTGGTGGCTCAATAATGTTTTACGATAGAATGTCTTATCAAGCCCCTATGGACGGGGTTTATTAGGAAGCAACGAAGGAAGAAAGTTCGTTCAACTGAAAAGATATATTTGGCTACCAGATCTTGGTCTTGAGAGCTTGGTTGAGCTGAAAAATGTAGTTTCTTAAGAATGGCACCACGTACCCCAAGAATTCATCGAAACCTTTTGCATGGAATTCCTTCCAGTTGCGTGGGGGAAGTTATTTGAGCCAGAGGCGCCAATACATGATATGGAAATGGTTAACACCGAGAACTTCATTATAATTTCAATTTTTATAATAATTGAAAGAAATTGTTGTGAGTTTCAAGAAAAAATCTGGTGTCCTCATCTTGTCCATAATGTAAATACAGGGTGACACATTTATCAGTTGCAATCGGAGGAACAAAAAAGTTAAAAGGCAAAATTTGTGCGTCAAAAAAAACCGTCAGTTCAAGCAGGTTTTGAGCCACTCGTATTTACTAGTTGCTTTTATTTATTTATTTAAAGTGGAATGAAAAACTACCCCAACAGCACCTTCTGGCTGCGAAAAACGCTTGAGTTCTGACCTGTCAGGATTTAGAATATTTTTATTTTGTTTAACATTTGTACTGAAATAAATCAAGTAGATATTATTATTTAAAATACCCTCAATAATATATATGTAGAAATGATATTTAATTATGCATCTGAGAATAAAAGAAAAAGAAAAGATTAAAGGGCAAAAATTGAAGCCATTAATAGTACATCAGACTGTATGTTCAAATATTAGTTAAAAATTGTGTAGAAAGTGGTAGGGCTGGAAATCTTCTCTATGCTAAATTCCGGCTAATGCGGAATTCCGGGAACAGTGCGCCCTTGCAGGTGATGACCAGTTCGATTTTGCACGTGAGACTTCACATAAATGCCACAAGTGAATTCGCATAAAATTATCTCAAGTTTCGTACTCAAAAGGATCACTCTTTCTCGTAAAATTTACTCTCTACTTCTCAAAGTTTGCTCTCGGGCTCTACAGCCGAATAATTCAGATACATTATTTTTTAATAAACGGTCCCAACTAGTGGTAGTTGGGCAAAGAAAACATCGCGATATCTTTGTTATCCTGCAGCTGCTCCCAACTTCACACCCACGGTTCACTAAATCACTCCCAATCACCTTGGTCCTTCGAATAACGCAAATTCCCCTCACGAATTGGGTCCAACGAGACCCTACATTTTGGTTCTGCGAGCCGAACCATTTTGGCTTTGCAAGACTCTACATTTTGATCTTGCGAGACCCTACACAGTACATTCATATACTGTAGTTAGTAGGCTACATTTTAAGTTGCCAGTAATGGAAAAAATGCGCCAAGAATACTTCAAGAAGTAGCAAATGTTGGTGCGTTTGGACTTGGGATAAACATTTGTGCGTGGGCGATTAGACAGACTTTTTTTTATTTGAATAATAGTATCAATAAACAGAACCGACAAAATCTTCCACTTACTTAGAAAAGGTCATACCCAAGACCCTGAACGCGTTAATATTGGGGATGCTATTATTGGGCCATTATTTATAACGGGAAACTCGAATGGTTTATTTTGTGCCGATATCCTTTGGAATAGAGCCATTACTTATTCAAGAAGCAGAAAACCAGCAGGCCGTCAAGAAAATCTGTTTTTAACTGAGGATTTACTACATTTTCAACAAGAAGGCCTGATTATGTACTTCTAGAATGATTGGATGATAATATAGACCACCAAAATATCCAGGTCTAAAGCTACTTGACTTTTTTCCTGTGGGGACATCCATTACGTGTTGTTTTTATAACTCAGCTTGCTTCAATTAAGCAATTACGGAAAAGACTTATTCCAGCATGCCGGTCTTGTTTATGCAGGGAAACTTGAAAAACGCTTATGTTGGTCAGGAATTAGAAGTGAGACTCATGGAGTTTAACGTTATGTAACGCAATCGTAAAGCACTTTTGAGAAGCTTTGGAAAGAGTGAGTTTTGTAGCAAATAGTTTAGTTCATGCATAAATTTGGTTCTACTTATTATAGAAACGATTCCCATGAATTTTTTCTAACTTCTTCTGTTCCTCAGATCTAACCTTTACAAGTTTTGAAATTGTCAGCCTGTATATAATGTGTTTTCGTCGATTTACCAACGGTTTCTTCCTGCACTCGTTTATATCTCAATTAGTCAGCTAAGAAATATTCGTTCACTTTAGAAGACACATTAGAAAGTTTACTATAAAATAGACCAATATATTAGTTATAACTTTCCTTCTTAAGGGCGCTTTTTAAATAAACGTTGAGCTATTAATTTTTGTAAAGTAAAACCAACGTTTTCATTGACAATAAAAAGCGCTTAATTTCAATTTACCTAAGACACCCACTGCAATAATTATTTAACAATTCTGTAAAAATGTAATATATTTAATAATTATTAATTAATTAATTTAAAAGACGTGTTTTTTTATAAAATGAAATAGACAAGTTAATGTAATAAATTAAAGTAAGGTTTTTTCTAAGATTTTATATTGCAAATATAGTATTTTTTAGAAACAGTCTGTATAGAGCAGAGCCACTTTAATTTGATCTGAAATTTTCCGAATTGCCGTTTTTTAGAGTAACGGATAACACCCATCTAAAAATAATAAATATAAAAAGATTACGGCGTATTTTACAATGTCTTCATTTTTCGACTTTATTTGAGAAATTGGCCTGTTTTGGTCGCAGTCTCCTCTTGCTTGTTCTTCCATTTCGAAGTCCTATAGTTTAGAAATTCTTCTTCGTATGTCATTTGCTAAGAATTATTCTTTTTCTGTTTATTCTTTCACACCCACTGATGCAAATGTTGTACCTAATTACGTCTACTTACTTTTTCATTTTTGCCCATATTTTTAAGAATATAATTGACGTTGATTATAACCGAAATTTTAATTTTTAGTATTTTGTTTCTTCGAAAACTTTGCAACTTTGGCTGCAAGTGGTCTGGTTCTTTAATCACACTTCTATTTTTATTGTTGCTGCTAAATATTATCGGCTAATAGAGATAATGTGATCAAATCGTGCTTGTACGTAAGTTATACCTACTATTAAATTTTGAATATGTTTTGAATAAAACATTCACACAAAATGCAGTTGCTTTGTTATTCATACTTTCAATTAGAGCTCGGAATCAAACTCGAATAATTGGAGTATTCGAATATTCGAATATTCAAAAAGCGAATAATTATGTGTAGTGATAACTCGAATATTCGAATACTCGAATACTCGAATATTCGAATATTAGAATATTTGAATACTCGATTATTCGAATATTCGTTAGATATTCGAGTAATTTTACTATTCGAATAAACCACTAAACGAATATTCGAATATCAGATTTAAAAAAATTCCGAGCCCTACTTTCAGTGCCTAGTGTAACCAATTAGAACACGCTTTATGCCTCCAGCTTTAAGATGGCCACATATCAAGCTGAACTGCATCCTTTATTAAACATGTTTTCATCTTTTTACCATACAATTGGTACAATCAAGTTTTACCAGAAACTGCCACGGCAATTAATGTCTATTGTTCAAGTTTGTGAAGCATTTTTTTTCTTATTCTTTCTCTTTTTGCCCTCTTACTAACTTTTCACTTCTTGAAAGTGGGCTGTATTATTTAATTTTTAATTCTCGAGGTTGGAGTTTTTATAATTGAGCTATTATTAATTTTTCGTCTTTGTTAATCACTATAATATTTCGCATTGTTTAACCGAAGTAAATAGAACTCTGGCAGTGTTATGCATGGAATAGCAATCCCAATCTCTATATCGAATCCAATGCATATTGAAACAACTTTTTTGGATAATGTTGGAATTTGCATACATGTTACTTTCGATTGGTGTCAAAACTATGAAACGATTTAATTAATTTTTTTATTGTTAACAGACATTTTTATATCCGAAAATATAACGTGCCTGTAAAGAAATATGTGTAAGATATGTATTGAATTGTGTTTCCTTAATTTAATATGTTTGTCCATACCATGGAAAGAGAACAAAAACCTGGGAATAGTGCACTCAAATAAAACCCGGCTTTTGATTTTAATTCGATAATTAATTAATAATTAATTACCTTACTGAACTGAAAATTGTTTTGTAATGTAAACTTGTTAACTTATATTAACCCTTTTTGTCTGCCTTGCTTTTTAATTAAAAATTTTAATTAACAATAAATCTTCACTTCTGCCTCAACGTGAATCTGTACATTACTATCGTGTCGTATAATTGTGATAAAAATTATATAGAGATAGATAATGCTATAATTGAGTGATTCGATTTCTTTAATTCGATTGATTTTTGATATCTAAAAATGTTCACTTTTAGCGGTTGAAATGGTCATTTTAATATGGCAACTCGCGGTTTCTTCTTGTAAGGTTATTGGGAGTTCCCGGTTTGATTGTCCAGCATTTTTCAACTTGGTTATAAAAACAGACATAAAAACCATATTCAAATGAATTTTTCTTTTCTGAAATTCATAATCTTCTCAATTAATGATACAAAAAATATTTTCAATTTAAGATTAAATACCACCACAATTTTCTACTGTAATTAAAACAAGTCCTACACTAATTACCTGTTCTCAACGCTCTCATTGGAGAATGCGAATTCACACCTGATGTAATAGATGCCAACGCCTTTTACTAATTTTTCCACTCATCATTATCGTTCCACCATTCCAATCGACATATTTTCAAGTTTATTACCCATCTAGCTTCTAGCGTTTGCAGGACCCAATTTACAGGGTGATCCATTGAACAAAAGTCATACAGCTTAAGGAAAAGGCTTAAACAAACTTTAAAGTGACCTGATATGTCTTCAATTAAATTGTGGAAATCTGAGAACTTTGATATAAACAGTGAAAACTGCCACATATATAACGTATTGAAGAACTGAAATAACGATAAAGAAAATAAATACTTAGATAAAAGAAAAGGGGGAATTACTAACAGCAGCAACTTGCGTTTGTGGAAAGCTTGATCTGCAGGTGCAGACAAACATGACTCAGCTTGAGTACCCTGTGAACATTATCATTTTTATAGCTCTTTTGATAAATTATCAAGCTATAAACGAGACGCAAAATTGACCGGATTGTTAAGCACCATGCCGGTCAACCTTGTAGAATGCCTTCTCACAATCAGTGTAAATGACATCCATCTGTTTGCAATCCGCATTCCCCAAACATACCGGTTAATGCAGTTACAAATGCATATGTGCTGATATTATTGCCTTAGTAAATAGGGTTCAGTGCCATTATAAATTTGTATTTTCATTAACTCATAAGTATTTTTTGTGCCACCGTAACATATAATAAATCTTAAGATTGTTCTACACAGTTATAGTTATTAGTCACAGCAGTTCTTCAGGTACACGTGGAGTTTTAATTTGGTAGCAGAACATTTGCAACAGTTTTAGTTTTAACACCCTAAGCTTTTTTTACGCAAACCTTTAAGAAAACCTTGAATTGCGGACTAGTTATATTTGAAAATGTTGGTGTATTATACTTGTTAAAGGGAATATCTGCAATCTACTTATTAAGAGATTGCAGTAACTAATAGAATGAACGAATATAACGAGTCACTCCACCTAGCCTTCGTAGACTACAGCAAAACTTTCGACTCTATCGAGCTATGGGTTATCTTCAATGCAATGAATCCAGCCAGAATAAACAGCAGATACCGAAGCCTTAAAATATATTTACGACAATGCTACCATCCAGATCAAAATTGCAAAAAACTTCATGACAGATGAAATACCTATGAAAAGAGGAGTGCGACAAGGTGACGCAATTTTACCTAAACTCTTTACCTTCGCTATGTAAGATATCTTCAAGGATCTGAACTGGGAAACAAAAGGCATCAACATCGACGGCCGGTATCTTAATAATCTGTCTCGGAAGAACTCCAACAGATGTTAGTCGAACTGAAGACAACATTAGAAGAAAGAGGCTTTACAATGAATATCACGAAAACCAAGATCATGATGGTCTTGGGGAATACCATATTCAGGGTATGCGACGACACCCTTGAGAAGGTGGACGAATATATCTATTCAGCAAGAATAATACAATTATGCAAAGAAAACCTGACCGCGGAAATAGGTAGACGAATTTGAATGACGTGGGCGGCTGCCGGAAAACTAAGCTATATCCTAAAGAACCCCAAAATTTCCACACACTTAAAGACAAAATTGGGTGGGGTAAAAGAGAGGCGATAGTAAGCATCCTTTACGAACTTATTTTTTGATTTGAGTGTCTTCCGATAATTCTCCAGCAATTTTTATCTTTGCAGATGGATTCCAGTATAGACTTGTTATAATTCTAATATTTTTAAAGTCTAGACCTGTAGTTTTAAGAAGTTCCACAAGTTTTCCGTGCTTTACGTTGTCGAAGGCTTTTGAAAAGTCGAAACGTATATAGATCTCGGTTTATGTCTCTGTAACTCTATATAAGCACCTGTAAGGAGAAAACCGCCTCTCTGGTGCCAAAGCCCCCTCTGAACCCAAATTGGGTCTCGGTCATCCTTGATTCACATTTTGCATATATACGGCTTTGGTAAATATTTTTGTTACGATGTTAAACTAATCAATCCATATTGGTCACAAGTTCTTGCTCGTGGGTTCTTGGGGATAGTAATAAATACTGAGTTGGTCCGTTCGTGAGGCAATTTACCGCAGTCGTATATGTTGCTGAACAGTGGTATCAAAATATTCATGAGTTGCGAGTCCGTCTCATTCGTTAGTTTAATAATATCAGCGTGAATATCTGGGTCTGGTGCTTTATTGTTTTTTATTAATAGAATTCAGGGGGACCTGACACTTCTTCTTTAGGATTGAAGCAAATTTCTGGAAGTTTGTCATAAAAGAGACTCTATATATAATTTTCAGACTTTTAGTAGCTCCGATGTATCAGCTACTATTTTTTCATTATCTACTATGTATTGCGGTGCCTTGTTTGGTTGTGTCGTCATGTTCTTAGTTTGTTGGTACATGTTGTGTTAGTCATACTTCCTTTCAAGTTTTTCAATTTCTTTACACCTCTCCCAGCCATTTCTCCTTGGCTTCCCTTAACTTTCCTTTAATTGTCCTGTGAATGTGACGATTTTTAACTGGATCCTTATCTTTATATTTTCTTCTGGTTCATTCCTTCTTTATATATATTGCATGTTCTTTCGAAATGTTCTTCGCATGTATTACCTATGATCTACTTAGTTTTGTTCTACGTGTCTACTGCATCTTCCTTTGATGATGTTCAGCATTTCTGTTTTAAGTGTATTTGCAATCAAAGTCCTCGTGCTCTTGTCTCTAAGTTTGCTAATATCCTTCCTGTTGTTAGTAGTCTCCTTGTTAATTCTCTTCAACTTTATTTGTGTTGTAGCTACTAGGGGATTATGATTACTGGGGGCGTCGGCACCCGGATATGCTTTTACTGATTTCATAGCATTTTGAAAGCGTTTTTGTATGCGGATGTAATTTATTTGATTGCACACTATATGTTCTGGAGAATCTGCTGTAATTATTCTCATGAAGAGTGTATATAAGTGAGATTACAAGCTGAGAGATCGGTAATTTCCAATTGCTTTTATGTCTCCCTGTTTATGCAATGTTTACATAAAGGTGCTATTCCATTGTTTTGTCGTGTTTCCTCGAAGAGACATGCATCATAGGCAGTTTTTAGGGCTTTTATGACGCGTTTACCTCCTTGTTTTATCATTTTACTTGCGATGCTGTCTTCTCTAGGAGCTTTGTTGATCTTATGACTTTTAGGACTGTCTCAACTTCCTCTTCGGTTATATCTGGAAGTTCCTCAGGTCCTTGATTTTGTATTACTAGGATTTGTACCTCTTGGATGGAATCATCTCGGCTATATAGTGCTTGGTAGTATTCTTCGATGATTTTTAGGATCTCCTATTATCATAAATGGTGCGTCCCTGCCTATTTTTCAGCTTGTAGATGTTCCTCGTTCCTGTCCTCAAGCTTCGTTTTAGAACTTTTTGGCTTTTGTTTTGTTCTAAGGTATTGTTTATTTTCTTAGTGTTAAAGTTCCGTATGTCGCTTCTGATGGCCTTTGAAAATGTCTGTTTAAACTCCTTAGCTCTGTTATGTTCGTTGTGTGCTTTTGTGTTTCATTTCCCTTCTTCTGTGCATTAGGTTTCAGTGACTGCCAAGTACATTTTGTGGTACATACTGTATGTGGGCTTTTTTTAAATAGGTGTTTATGACACATAATCTCTGTAGAAAAAATTCTATAAGAGTTCTACCCCTCTCATTCCTATCTTCATATCCGTGAGGTCCAAATAGAAACTCTGAATCATCCTGCTCATCACCTATAAACAAAACCAAAATATATTAATCCGGTTTATCTAATGTTCCACCATGATAATTCTCATTTTTCGTTCTGTATAAGTTTTCATCAAATCCGTCTATAACTTTGTATTTTAGGCAAAATGCTGGAATATAAAATAATAAATCCTTGTTTGGTGATTTATTGTTTCAAAGCTGGTGGTTATAGCTAACCTAATGAGGCATCGAATTTACAACTGATTATGCTTATAAATTAGTTTATTTACTTCTTTCCTGCTAATAGATGAATTAAGATGTTTCGTGAAAGGCCTGAAATTGTTAGTTTCGGGTGCCAATTTTGTGTAGTTCAATTACAGTCTGCATTTAAATAACATTATAAATAAATAAATAATTGAATATGGTACGTAAACAAACAAAACTTATTGGGCTTCCACAATGTGATATTGTGAGTGGATCGACATTTTTGCTTTCACACATTCCTTATATTAGATAAAATTCATAGGACTAAACATGGATCTGAGAGAAATCCGCACTTTAGCAAACAAAGGAAATTATTTTTAAGATTTTGTAAGATAAAATGTGAGGATTTATAAGATAAACCTGTAAATGCAATTACATACATTACATAATACAATTTAAACACAAAATTCACGTTAAATGCTAGGAGTTTAGATTTGAGCTGAATATGTCAGAAACTGTTTCCGGATATATGCTTATCTAAATTATTAGTCCTAAAATAAGCCTAGCATGCATCCCTTTCCGTGTGAACAAGACATCTAGAAACACCCTTTATAAGTGGTTTGATTATTGCAATAAACAATCAAGCATTTCTGATCTTATCTTGAAATTATCTGTCACTAACTTCCAGTTTACGTTTAGGTATTAACTAGTGCACTTTGAGGAATAACCGAACTCAAACATGACGGAAACGATATAGGCAAAAACCGAAAACGTATTTTACGTAACAAGTCTAATATACTTTTTTTACTAAACTATTTTATTAATTTTCGAAATGCACTAGCGCTTCGGGTTTGTCTCTAGCAAATAGTGATTTTGTAAGTTGTGCAAAGGCAGCAAAATCTTAAATAACTCGGCTATTCACGAAGATAAAAAACACTCGGTCCGACAATATTTGGTTAAAATTAATAAAAGAACAGACATGGGAGAATGGAAAGAACAGGAACGGTGCAACGCGATGCTGGATGCTCTCAATGGACTGAATGATGGAAACCAGCGGCGTTTCGTTTATGTGTTATTCATGAAAACTTGTGGACAAATCGGATAATTTTCTTTAATGGTTTTCATGCATTTGTTATTTATGATCGTTGGTTCCATAGGCTCGTAGTTTCAACCATGTTCATATAGAACTTTGCGCCCTTTATTTACTGTTATTTTGAAATGTAATTGTAGGATTAGTTATTTTTTATTAGCATTCGGTATAGTTCTTTATTTAAAGTAGTTCGGTTCTGTTCAGGGATTCTCAAGTTTTCAAGCAGCTGCTCTATTGCTTGACAGTCAATAAAAAAAAACAGAAACACAAAAATCCAAGAGGCAGAGTAAAGACGGGCAATTTAGCCATTTGAAGACGGTTATTAAGTAGATTCTACTGTGTGAGTTTTGAATAAAAAATTCATCGAACGTTCGCAAAAAGTGGCACAACTCAAAAACATTAAACTGTCCAAGAGAGCCTAAAAACTATTTTGAAATTTTTCCATTAGACATTACAAATTTGCATTAATTGGGTTGTTTCTTAGGCACAGTTTGGTTTTCATATTAATGATGTACACTCCATAAAAACTTCCCCAATTTTAACTTTATTGTGTGTGTGTGTCTGTGTCGATTTTTCTATACTAAGGCCCGGTTCCACCATCTCCGATTAAAATGTTAATCATTGATTAAAACTATTTAATCAACACTTTGCGTTCCACCATAACTTTAACCACGCTTATGGACACTTAATCAGTGGTTAACTTAATCGGGTAAAATGGCTGTTTATTGACGATAATCACGATTAGTGTACTATTCTAACCTCAAACAATTTTAAGTAAACACATGTTGAATTTGTTTTATGACGATGTTCTATCACCGTCTGATGAGGATAATGACATTAAGGTTGTTAGAAGACCCCGAATATTTAATCCGCGAGTCAATTATTTTGAAATCATGGACTCTCTGAGTTTTTGACGCTATTTCGCTTATCGAAAAACACTGGCCAAACATTACTGCTGGAAATAGAAATAGACCTGCAACATACTACAGGAAATTATGAATAATAGTAAAATGGCCACATGTTTATTAAATGGATTTTTAGAAACAACACTATTCAACCCACGACACAACTTTTACTTGTGTTGAGGTACTGCACCAGAATCGCATCTTATTGCTGTTGGAGACTTTTTTGGAGTAAGCAAAACTTAACAAACAATAAAAAATATTACTGCTGCAATAGCCACATTAGCTCGAAATGACATTAAATTCCCATCTACAAAAGGGGAAATAAGTGCAGCACAAGTAATTTTTTATGCACTAGCTCGTTTTCCCAAACTTATTTCAGTGTTGGATTGTACTCATATTAAAGTACAATCCTTTGGTGTAGACAAGGCAGAAGTATTTCGTAATAGAAAATGATATTTCTCTATCAATGTTCAAGCGACATGTGGATTCTATTTTGAAGGAAAATGATTTTCAAGAACCGTGGATTCAAAGGAAATACGATCTTACCCGATGAGACTGATGATTATCTAACCAGAGTTAAAATGTTTGTTGTAGAACGCATGACAATTTAATCATGATTAAAGTGGTGATTAAAAAATGATTGTGATTAGTTTACCAAGAATTTAATCACTCTTGGTGGAACCGGGCCTAAATTATTTAACTTTTCGATATGCTCCATTTACATCTAATGGTTTCTTATTAGATGTAAATTGCTTTATTTTTTATTCTTCATTTATGGCAGTCTTAAAAATTATGGTTGCGACGGATTTATTACTATTACCAGAATCTGTTCACAAAAAAGCATCGTAAAATCAAAAAACAGCTTGAAACTAAAAAACAACTCAAATGGTAAATACAGACAATGTACTGAACAAAACTTAAAAACGGTTGGAACTTTGATCGAAACTCACTTGAACTTATTATATATCAATAGTAAAAAATTGCATCATATAAAACGTAAAAACCATATGAAAAATAAACATTTTAACGTAAAAAACAACGCAACATAAATATCGGCATAACTTTTCGGGATGTGACTTAATCGAATCAACTTCATAAAAATGTTTCTCATTTTTCCTTCAAATTAATTTTTTTAGCTAAGCTTTTTTCAAAGCAATATCAGACTGGGGCTTCTACTTTCGAACGTTAATTATACGAAGTTGTGTGTTTTTCTATAGTTTAAATATAATTGAATCTGATCTAGACTTCTCAAATCAAAGCATTTTATATTCAGGCATTTTTTGGGTCATTTTGCCTGATTAAAAGTCAATATATTCGGAATGTAATGAGCATAATGTTATAGATAAAGTATACAGGGTGTCCGGAGTCTGAAAGTAGTACACAAAATTCCATTTCACATGAGGGTCACTCGCCCCCTTTTTTTTAAGTTTCAGGGTCCCTGCTTAAGGGGTTGCAGATAGAGGCAGTTTAATTTGCCAAAAATGTGTCCCCTTCAAAAATAAACTTTACCTGTTCGAGGGTTTTTTAATAAGTTTTTTTAGGTGCTCAAACCAGCTCTGTTTCTTTTTTTTCATCGTCCTCCCTGTATTTTTACCAGCCAATAAAGCGTGTGAAAGTTCAGGACATTTTCTCATCAATTGGAATATTTCACGTTATTGAATCAAACCAATTCCCAACGTATGGTAATAACAATGCGAAGATATATGAATGGCTTCGTATGGGAATAATCGATAGGTTGACTGAATATCTGTTACAACGCATGATTTGTTACTAATTTATATTCAACTGGTGCCACCACAGAGAACATGAATGCGATTTAAAGCTAATATATTTTCAGCCGTGGTCCAGATGATTAATCAAAATGCTACGTTTTCCATTCACCAAACTTCCTCTGATGCTTTAACGAATACTATTAAAAATCTACACACATGTTAATTAATTTTCTTTCTGGTTGATAAACTACTTCTGTTTAGTATCTAGTAAGATTAGAAAGAGTCCATCAAAAGCAAGTTTCGTCTGAGTTCTGCAGTTATTTTTATATACAAACACTTTCGGTATTTGTGAGCAAGAACCCCGAACAAATGTCTGCGATATATTTAACAGGAACAGCAATTCGGAAACGTTTCTTTCATGTTACCCAAGATCCATTCGAACACAAAGTTGGCAATCATAATACCATTAGGGAGGAAATCCACCGGCCAAATTAGTTAAATTTAATTTAAAGAAGCGCCTCTTAATGGGTCCCTCCGCCTTAAATTAGTTGCCTCAGCCGGTCTTACTCTAACTAGTAGTGTTTCTAATTGCTTTTTCATCGTTTCTTTAAATCCCCTTCAGTATAAATTGGATTTTCTTTTCGATCTGTGTCTTTTTGCTAGTGTTGGCTTCTGGATACGATACCGAATTTTATCAATAGTGGTATACAGAATTTTAAATGAACATTTAAAATTAATGGGTGTTAATATTTTTCTATTGTGTATTTGCTTAATTATTGTATTTTTGCGTTCCTGTTCGCGAACGAAAGCACATCAACTAAAATCGATTTGTATATAAAATAGTTTAGTTGCAAATTAGTAGTTAAAAAGCTTACGAATTTTACAAAATGTTTTTTAAGCACTGAGAATAACTGGGCAATCTTCTCAACTAGGAGAAGAAAATGTTTTAGCTTCCATATTGATATATTTTATGGTAATTGATGAAATTACTTGAAACTTGACTTTTTTGTATACAAACATACCTATGAAAGACTATTATTCTACTAAGCAAAGGGTGTACACATGCAAAGTTTTGTCTAACAAAATGTATAGAATATATAAAGAATATTTAATATGCATTTAAATAAATATACAACTATTAAACAATTTTTATAAAATATAATGTAATAATAAAACATAATGTAGAATGTATACAGTATTTGAATTTCAGAAATTTCAAAATCAAGACTAAAGAGGTCTTCATGAAACGAGAGCCATATAATTTAACTACATTTTTAATGCTTATTTATAAGTCTTTCTATAGTCTTATTATATATTCATATACTTATTATATTTTGATTTTTTTTTATTTACTCATGTGTAATGTACGTCTACATACTTGCAACATGTGGAATAAATAATAATAAATAAATATATTAAAAAGCAAAAACACCAAAGTCAGTGATTTTTTCGTAATTATGTACAGATTACGATGATACAAGAAGAAAAATTACTTATTGGAAATAAAATAATGCATTAAAACGAAATGTTTCTAAAAAGTTGTACTTTCTAAGTACTAACTAAAAATACTTTTATTGCAAGTTATACTAAAGCAGCTGTTACACTCACTAATAATTGTCGATGTTAATAATTTATAAAACTGCCTGGGCTTTTGTCATTTTTAGTAAAATATTTACAAAACAGGGCAGAAAGACCGATTGGATCTTTGGAGGTGCAGTCAGGAAAATTTTCATAATAGACGGAAATGCTTGGGAATTACAGCATTATGGGACGAGTGGAGGATGTACCTCCACCACTACCTAAAGAAAACATACAAGAAACTTAAGGGAAAGCTAGCAAGGGAAAAAATCGAAAAAGTTTCCTGACTGATACAAGAACCTTGCCCTTATTGATGATGGCAGAAAATACCGAAACTTATTATTTGAAAGTCTGCTGAGATGCACTCAGAATAATTTTAATATTGTTACTTAAGTACTTAAATTATTTATACGATAAGCTGCATCGTTACTGTGTACAGGGTGAGTCATAATAAAGTTATGAAAAATGAAGCAAAGTCCAGTCAAAGAAAATGTTTCTTTCCGAAAATACAGGGTGATAAATACTCATTTAAAAAATTTAAATTTGTTTCTATAGGAATGCCAGTGGCACGTTTTCTCATGCGTAAACAATAATGTTAGTTTTACTAGCGACGTTCATAATGGCACGTGTCCAGATATTTGTGCAGAAAAAAAAATTTTAAATTGGTTTTTCAATCCACAGTTTTTATGAACATGAAAAAAATGCGTGTTATTTTCCAATTTATTTAAAAGAAAATACATCCCTTGAGAGTTATTTGTTCGATGCACCATTTTCAAACAAAATAATTAATACTTAATGCGTGCGTTGATTGATGGATTTAAATAAGTTATTATTTAGTATTAAAAAGTTAAATTTGAAATTGAACAAAATGTTCAAAATGCTTTCACACTGCCGAAAAAATGATGCATTAACTGATTGAATATTTTTTTCTATAAATAAAAATATCTTGAGGCGCTCAACAGCCGACGGTCAGTGAACTCGAGATGAAAAACCAGAAAATAAATTCGATTACCCAATTTTAATAAAAAGCAAACAGAGCCAATAATATTCTCAGAATCAGATTCTTAATTAAAATTCAGGTTTTTCGGTCGAATCGATAGGAACAAATCGGAATTGCCTTTGAAAGGTTTTCGAATCTCCTTTAATAATGTTGTTGTTTTCAAGCAATTACAACCGTTTCCTTGTTTTATATTTTTAATAGATTTAATCAATTTCGGAATAAGACTTGCATTAAAACGGGGATACTGGCCTTTAAATTTTAATTTAACTAATTTGAACCTGAGGAGTGTTTCCTAACGACCATATGATTGTTTGATGGACGTGCTGCTGTGCTACCCCTGTTTTTCCCTTATAAATCGATCTGGAAACATTTTAATCAAATACTTGACTGGGGCGAAAGATTAGTGGAACTAAACTGCTTAGAAAAATTTGAATTTAATAGTAGTTCTTGATTCTTTTTACTTTTAACTACTACTAATGACTAGACCTGAATAAAGAATTCGTCAAAGTGATGAAAACTTTGAAAAATATTCGATGTGAAATCGCGATGCAAGGAGGACATTCAACATATTCTTGCGAAAACCCTGAAGTGAAAAACGATTTCTATTTCCAGTTTGATCAACATTTCAGACTGAAATAAATAATGCCTGTTTAAGATACGTTTCAGAGAACCTCCCATACTGAAGAATGTTCCATAAATTGTGCTATTTTCAAATAAGTAGTTTAATTACAAGATTCTTAAAAAAAGTAACACACTACTTCATGACAACGTTTAAGCAACCGTTAGTGATTATCTGTGGAAATTCAAACGATTTTCAAAAAACTTATATTAGCATTTAACAAGTTATAGTTTGTTCGGATTTTATAACCGTGTCCTAATTTATTCTATGTGACTTTAAGGAAATGTTCTACATCAAAAACTAATTTTCAAAAATCTCATACACTGTAGTCCAAAAGTGCCTAGCGGAGGTAGCGGCTCTTAAAAGTGTCCTCCTTCAGTGATTCTTTAAATTCCAGTTAATTGGGATTACATTTTTTTTAAAGAGGTTTAAGAAGAGACAACCCAGAGACTAGAGATATACGTGGCTAGGGATGGGACATCGATGGTAGCCATCGATGTTGACATCGAAAGGTAGTGGCGATGTTAGGGAAACATTGAAGGCAGAACATCGATGTTTGACAACATAATTTTATTTTACTACTACTATGACATTTTAAAACAATGCATTGGTAAATAATCGACTAAATTTATTCGACTTATAGGTTATACTTATAGGTGCCACATTTTTCGGTTAACTGATTGCAAAAACAGGATTTTTTCGGGTGCAGCTGAAAATGTTTCTTCTATGCCGCGGTATCGTTTGTATCGGCTCTATCAAAGAGTTCGCAGAAAATGTTTCTATCTAGTATCATCATCAAATATCCGATGTTTTAATTTCAGAATCTAACATCGATGTTTTATCGATGTCCCAAATTTCCAACATCTATGGTAAAAATATCGAGCATCGAACGAATTACATCGATGTTTGCAAAACATCGATATTTTTCTCCCATCCCTATATGGGGCACATTAAAACTTTGACAGGACGTATCTATTTAGAAGGTAGCTTTGAGGCGTACTCGTAAACTTTTCTTGAAACTCCGTAATTTTTATGTAACAAACTACATCTTGCGAATTTTTGAAAAAGTCGATAGTTTTCGAGTCATTTCAAAAGTTTTCAAAGAACTTTATTACTTAAGAGAATCTTCTTATCAACATTTAACTCCACTATGGAGAATTTTTGAATGTGCGTTTCGTTCGTTTGAATGTACATTTTCGCTTTGTTTTAGGTCGTAGAATATTCCCTCAAAACCTCGCATAGGAAAATAATAAAGATCATCGTTAATATAATCAAAAATCATTCAAACACCCAATCGATTCGGTCATGCGATCATGAAATCACTCGAAAACTATTGACTTTAAAAAATTTCAAGGAGTTCGATTTTGGAGAAAAACTATACAGTTTAAGAAACACTTGCCGCATTGCTTCAACGTAGTGGTAGCAGTATAAAACAGTTGGACCTGTAAAATTTTCGAACGTCCCCGGTATCTCTTTTGAAAGTTTTTCTGATTACTTTTTCTAAATTACACACCAGTACACAATTTATGAATTTATTTTTTAACTAAATGGGCTGTAATTAGGTTTAATAAGGTTGTGAGACTTAAAAACAACAAAACGTAGTACAAGCGTAACAAACATACGGAGTTTCAGGCCTTTCTCCTGTTAATAAATTTAAAAATTAAGACTTGGTAAAGGGAGTTTTATGAACTGCTTCTTCCTCTAGTTTACACTTTGTCTAGTAGATTTTCTAACTTGCAAAATAAATTGTTAAATTGGACTGTTTTAACAGAATGTAATTTCTTCCAAATTTAAAATACTTCTTATAGTGTCTTTATTATAACTATAAACCCGCATAGAATATTGATTTCATTTGAATAATTCTATATTTTTTAAATCCTCCATGTCCATATAAAAGTATGCAATTTCAACGCTGGTTCTTTTGGATACCGTGGGCCCATGGAAAATTTAATACTCACGGTGTTTGCTGATATCTTTCACATAAATGACTGTGAATAGTTGTTGATTGAAAGGGAAAGTTTTTGATGTTTTTCCTCCATTTCAGGTAATTTCTACTATCTGTGGCGTTCAGCGAGTAGCGCCGGAACGATGCTTAGCGTACCGGCGCCCTCAGCCCCTGTACCGCCATTGGCTGATCCAGTGCTTCCTCCGCCTGCAGCGCAGGCTGCTTTCGCCCCACCGGATACTGATCAAGCACAATTTGAGGCGGATAAAAGATCTGTTTATAAGTAAGTATTTGAGGCTACTGAATTTTCTTGTCATTGACAAAATGGCTCTGATTTTCAGGCACCCGCTGTTTCCTCTCTTAGCGCTTCTTTTTGAGCGGTGCGAGCTAGCAACACAATCTTCTGAACCTCAATCTAGCGACGCGTTTAATTTAGATATACAGGCATTTGTTCAGCACCAGGAACGGGATAGAAAGCCTTTTTTAGCCAACGAACCTGAAATAGATGGACTGGTACGTATCGACACTGCTTTAATATCTACTAGATAAGAACAGTAAACAAATTATTCTGTTGAGTGAAATTTTTACGGGTGTCTGTTCAATTTATCCATTATATTGAAAATGTGTGGCTCTAAAAGACAATTTTTAGTCCTATCAGCTGTGCTTAGCTTGAAATGGCCAGGACTTCAAAATGTGCGCAACTGGTTTTCTACATTTAATTCGAAACTCGCGAATTTTGCAAGAAGACTAGGCACATTCTGAAAATAATGTTTGAGATAAAAAAATTACCCATTTCAAGGTTTTATTGCGAAATTTTAACTATGGTTTTACAGCTCAATCGGTTCTCTAATTTGATCCAAAGGCTGTGAGCTGTGAGCGGTTTTCAAGACCCTTTTTAATTATGATTTTTTGTATTTTGCGTAGCTACTAGAAACATTGGAAAAATGATGTTTGATATAAAAAGTGTGTATTTTAAGTTTCTATCCTGCAATGAGAAGTAGAATTTTGCAGCTCATCCGGGAGTAAAATTTGAGTTAAAAACACGGTTTCACGACACGCTTTAATTTGAAGCTTTTGCATTTGGCAAGAGAACTAGACACATTCTGAAATTAATGTTTGGGATAAAAAAAAGTACTAATTTCAAGTTTTATTCCGAAAATTCAACAAGTCTTTGCAGCTCAATCGGTTCTTTAAATTTCAGCAAAAGGCTATGAGCGGTTTGCAAAACCCGCTGTAATTATGAATTTTTCAATTTTGAGTAACTTCTAGTACGTTGGTAAAATTATGTTTGCTATAAAAAGTGTGTATTTTAAGGCTGTATTCCGCAGTGACCAGCAGAGCTTTGCAGCTTA
Source organism: Dendroctonus ponderosae (assembly GCF_020466585.1). NCBI lineage: Eukaryota > Metazoa > Arthropoda > Insecta > Coleoptera > Curculionidae > Dendroctonus > Dendroctonus ponderosae. The sequence goes on from NW_026018715.1 coordinate 3,501,200, forward strand.
TCTGAGGGCATAATTTGAAACTTTTGCATTTTGCAAGAAAACTGGACAGATTCTGAGAATAACGTTTGGGGTAAAAAGGTGCACATTTCAATGCTCTATTCTGACATTTAAACTTGAGCTTTTCAATTCAACCGGTTCTCTGGTTTTGAGCCAAAGGCTAAGGCTATTTTTTAGACCCGCTTTAATCATGAATTTTCGCATTTTGCGTAAATACTAGAACCATTCCTAAAATGATGGTATAAAAAATGTGTATTTCAAGGCTCTATCCCGCAGGAGGTCTGAATTTGAGCAACAAACTAACAGCGGTTTTCAAGACCTGCTTTAATTGGAAACTTAAGCATTTTGCAATAAAACTAGACACATTCTGAAATGATTGTTTGGTATAAAAAAGTATGCATTTCAAGGTTTTATTCCAAAATTTTAACTTTCCAAAGGTTTAAGCCTTTTTCAAGACAGCATTAATTATGGATTTATGCATCTTGCGTAAATACTAGAAATGTTTCTATAATGATGATTCACTAAAAAGTGCGCTTTGGAGCTCATCTGGATATTTAAAGTTTAGCTAAAACTAAGAACGGTTCTCGTAATGCGCTTTAATCTAGAATTTTGGCATTTTGCGAGAAAACTATGAATATTCCGAAGATAATTTTTGGTATAAAACAGTGCGCATTTCAAAGCTCCCTCCCGCAATGTCAATTCGAGGTTTGCAGGTCATCCGGATATCTAAATTTGAGCCAATAAAACATCGGTTCTATAGACCAGCTTTAATTTCAAAATTTTGCATTTTGCAAGAAAACGGAAAACATTTTGAAAATAACGTTTGGGATAAAAAAAAGTACATATTTTAAGGTTTTATGCCGAAAAGGTTCTGAGCGGTTTTCAAGCCAGCATTAATTATGGATTTTTGCATTTTGCGCAAATACTAGTAATTTTTCTAAAATTGTGTTTCGCATTTCAAGGCTCTATCCCGCCGTTCCAATTAGAGCTTTGGAGCTCATCCGGATGATTAAAGTTTGGCCAAAAGTAGAAACATTAGGATAATATTGTTTGGGATAAAAATTAAAAAGTGCGCATTTCAAGTCTATTCCGAAATTTCAACTGGAGCCTTGCAGCTCCAACCGATTATGTAAATTTGGACTAAAGGCTAAGTGCTGTTTTTAAAACTTGCTTTGATTCTCAATTTCCGCATTTTCCGCAAAATGTATGTTTGGCAAAAAAAGTGCAAGCCTTAAGGCTCTGCCCCACAATGACAATTGGAGGTTTGCCTAATCCAAACCTAACAGCGGTTCTCTAGACTCGCTTTAATTTGAAATTTTCGCATTTTGTAAGAAAACTGGAACGACTGAAAATAATGTTTGGGGTAAAAATAAGAAAGTGCGCATTTTAAGGCTTTATCCCGAAATTTCAACTAGAGCATTGTAGCTCAACGGATTCTGAAAATTTGAGCCAAAGACAGAGCGGTTTTTAAAACCTACTTTGATGCAAAATTTCCACGTTTCCACACAAATATTGTGTTTGATATAAAAAAATGCGAATTTCAAGGCCTTATCCCGTAATGATAACTAGAACTTTGGAGTTCATCCGAATGTACAAAATTTCGCATTTTGCCCGAAAACTAATAACATTCTGATAATAATGTTTGCGATAAAAAAAATTCGCATTCCAATTAGTCTTTAGGGTGGACACTTTATTATATCTAGGATATAATAATGCTACACCTGGTTCTTATTGTTTCAATTCTATCGCGTATCATACCTGTGGATAGTGGATACTGTGGAACTATGTAAACGCCCCAGGATACACAAAAGTAGTTTACATATCGCATTTATTGACGGCAGGAAAAAATCGAAGTTTGCAAACTATGTGAGATAATAATGGTATCACATCAATAATTATGTGTATAAGCAAGGATTGGATTACAAAACTGTTGTGTAAACTTGAAGCAAGTGTCACATATCAAATAAAAACCGCGTAACAAACAATATCTTAAATTCTAGTCTAATCGCACCTTATGATTATATTATTTATTATTGCGACAAGCGTTGGCTTTCCCACAGAACTTTGACAAGAACATTTTATTGCTGCGTAGCGATTCTCAAGTGTTGAAAGCCCCAAAGAAATTATTTCGTAAATTTGATGTTATATTTAATTAGTAATCGCTACGCTTCCGAAAACATCGAAAATCGACGATATCTTGGATTTTTTAAATGGAAAGTCCCTATTTTGATTTCATATTTGTATGCAGCATTAAATTTTGAATTTAAAACATTCATTTGTCGACAATTATCTGTCACAGTTTTTGACATATGTCACATTTATTGCAAAAACCTGGGATGCAGACGTTTATTTGAAAAATCATAACTCCTGAACCATTCCTATTTTTTTATTTAATTTTCAAAAGTTTGGACTACATTTTGCATTGATTCTGACACGTTTGTTATTCGTGCGTCTGTTGCGGTGTTTTAAAATTAACAATCAAAAAATGACTGCATTACGATTTCTGATAAAAAAATCAAATTTACAGATTAATTCTATAGCCGACCACTTGATAAGAAAACAGTAATATGTCTTCCAAAAAATGCCAATAACTCATAAGCAATGAACGTACACAATGTTAATAAGAGTGGACTTAAAATTCAATTTTACATTCATTTTTCAGAGTCAGAAATAGTAGTTGCCATTTAAAAAGTGAAGTTTTTGTCATTTTTTTAAGGTCTACTTTGGAAAATCGCAGCAGAAGCATTAAACATAACAAAAGTGTCAGAATCGATGCAGAATGTCTGCCAAACCTTTCGGAATTGAATTAAATAATACCGATTGATTTATTTGCAAATGGTTCAGGAAATATGAATTTGTTAATGAACCTCTGCTACCCTGTTTTTTTGCAAAAAAATGGCAGCATAAGTCAAAAACTGACAGATAAGTGTTGACAAATGGACATTTTGAACTCACAATTTAAAGCTGAAACTGTTTTTAAAATAATACGAATTTAATCAAAATCTAATTTAATTTTCACGTGTCAAATACTTTAGAAGTATTTAAGTTATGTAAGTGTAATTTATAGTGAAGTGTAACAAGTATAATATTTTATATCCGAATGATAATAAACTTGCCATGTTATACAGGGTGTCAACAAATTGAAACTAATCAAACAAGAACTTTAAGTGGCTCTAACTTGATTGATTTAAATACAACCCCATATTTTTCTAACTTAACAGGAAATGCAATTTTTAATTACCTATCGAATGGTATTAAGATGTTAATAGCTAAGTTTTTGTCTTTACAAAATACGTCAAATAGTCGTTCTGTGCACCATTTGGTGTTGTTTAATTTAACGTTTAGGGCTTTCCGAGCAGATTACGGTCGACATAATCGACCCACAGAGCAAACAATTTCGTACAGTGGAAACATTTGAAGACTTGATCGGGTTACTGATATTGTCAGGCCTGTGCATGTTTTCCCGACGTGCTCAACATTTGGGCTTGTCTTACGGCTCATTGTGGCGATTTTGCAATTGGATTTTAAGCTCCATCCGTACAAAGTCCCACCTGACTCAAGAACTTAAGCCTCAAAATCATGCAACGCAGAACATACGCAAATTGGGTGATTGAACAACAAGCCGTTGATTCTTCAGCCATGAAGCACATTTTTCGCTCGGTGGTTAGGTGAATAAACAGAAGAGCCGTATATGGGGCTCTCAAAATTTGCCGTTTTCATTCTTCGGCTTCTCCAACTCCGAGCCTGTTAAGTTATAAGTAACACACAGTATCCATAGACATATTTTTTTAATATCAAATTTAAACACGATTTCTCGAGGATTGCTTCGTTTCAATCAATAATCACTTTAATCTGTCGCTATTCTTCAATTTTAATTTGTTTCACTACATACATTTGAGTAATTTTGTACTTCATAAAATTTTATGTCTTTTGCATTCACTTTCTCCTAGTGTCTTCCTATGCTAAAAATTTGCTTAAATCCCTTTGTTCATATTTTAGGTGTTCTGCACCGTTAACATGAAAACAGAAGTTGTCAGTACTATCAGTAGGCCTGACTAATTTTTAACAGCCAAAGTATAAAATTGTCGCGGAAGTTTCCATCTAAGTATAGCAATTAATTCCTGAGCAACCATTGAGTGTTACAAATACAAGAAAGTTGTATAGTTAATGGCTGATAATGTAGTAAAACTATGATTTCAGTCATGATAGTCAGTAATAATTATGATGATTTATTAATATTACATTTTGTTTTCAGATGATAAAAGCCATACAAGTTTTAAGGATACACTTATTAGAATTAGAAAAAGTGCAGGAATTGTGCAAGGATTTCTGCAATAGATATATATCGTGCTTGAAGGGCAAAATGCAATCTGAAAATTTACTTAGATCTGATTATCCACAAGGTATAGTAGTGTTTTTTCTTGTATCTATATCCAACTGATCCTTTTCTGTTTTCAGATATGTTGGGAAATAGTATAATAAATAATATTGAATCCAATAATAATAGCATGATGTCGCACGGTAATTCGGAAAGCGGATCTGCCTCAAATAGTCCTCCTCAGTATCCGATTAGTCCGCATCCAGTAAGTATATCATCCACACATATGCTTTCTAATTCACAGATGCATAGTTACGGTATTAAAATGTTTATGTTTCGTGGCATCACCCAATGTGAAACTTATACATACATTCAAAAGTGCTGCCCCTATAAGTTATTTGGATGCTTTAAAATTTTGCGAAAACTTGTGGACCCCGCTGTTTTAAAAAGGTTTCAAAAATCGGCTAACTGGATTTAGTTTTAACGAATTATCAATTATAAAAATAAAATTATAATCCTGATGCAAACATTTTCAAAATAAAAAAATGAAATTTTTAACGAACGACTGAACTTCTTAACAACGCATTCATACGTCTATGCATTGCAATACTTAAATTATTGATTACTTCTGAGTAAGATGATATCTCCCCATTCCTCTGTAGCAGCAACAATAACTTCTTCGGTATTTTTTGGTGGATTATTCCGATTGAAAAATGGCTCTTGATACATAATCCCAGACGTGCTTTATGGGATTCATGTCAGGTGACATCGCCGGCCAATCTAATCTTCTTCTGATGTTTCGGTTTTCCAATTCTTCTTGAACAGCTCTGGTGCGATGTGGCCTGGCATTGTCATCCATAGAGATGAACTGGTCTCCTGATTCATCACGTCTTCTTCATTCAACGCGGTCTTGGCCTAAGAAATGCAAGAGGCGACCGGCTACTAGGGATGGTCGGTATTTAATGTAACCGCTAATATAACAGTGTTCCAAACGTGTAACTTGAAACCGTGGTTCAGCTAGCCGATTGAACCGGTTTTTTTGAAATTTGGAATAGCGGTGCGCACTTCGGACACCGTCCAGCGTCTATCCAGCGGCAGCCGTTTGCCAATTTAAACCGTTGTTTTTGGAACCGTCTCATAAAACCGAAACAGTTGTGCGCACCTCGCACCAGCACAGAACCTATGCGACGCCGTCGAGCGATCTATCCAGCTGCAGCCGTTTGCCGACTTAAACCGTTCTTTTTGGAACCGTCTCATAAAACAGACACAGTTCTGCACACTTCGCACCAGCTGAAGTCGTTTGCCGATTAACAGGTTGTTTTTGGAACCGTCTCGTAAACCTGAAAAAGTGGTTCGCGTCAGCACAGAACCGATGCGGCATCGTCGAGCGCTCTCGCTCTGTCCAGTTACAGCAGTTTCAGTAACCATTTGTCAACGGAAAAAATGTTGTATGTAGTTGCGCAAATAATAATAAATAAAAATATATCTGTTTTCTTGCCACTTAACAATGTTAGACATTCGTCATGGATTTGGTAAATTAAAAGTATTTTTTAAAACCATTTATCATCTTAAAACACTAGGTTGATGCCACCTGAATCGTGTGCTATTTATTCACAATTAATTGATAAACAGATAAATAGAGATAATTGGTGTTTGATGTGGTAACATTTGACAATATAGGTAATGCTGCCCCAACAACCCACTCTATTAGATAGGCCATCGGCAGCACCCATAGAAACGCCCCCTTACTCGTTGCCGCATTATGGGGGGCCCACGCCTCCGTTGCAGCAGACGGGACTGCCCGCTCAACCTTCACCAGTGCCACAAGTTGCTGAAAGCCTAGTTGTACATGGATCAACGCCTTTATCGCAAATAGGTTTGATAAAATCTTCATAGGTATCTAATTCAGGTTGTAATTTGCGCTGGTTTAAGGGGCTCATCTTTGCCAGCCGGTCAATGCCCCTCCTTCAGATAGTTCGGGTCCTTTGTCTCCAGCTCCAACTACCCCGGGAGGCAGTAACGATGACTGCGATAGCGACTTCTCGCGAGGCGGAAAAAAGCAAAAACGAGGGGTCCTACCAAAACATGCGACTAGCGTAATGCGCTCGTGGCTGTTTCAGCACTTAGTGGCAAGTATATTGCTTTTATCCTGGCCGTAAAATGCCCGCAAAACGTCTGGAAATTCATACTAAGCATTAAGTAAGTTTAGATGAAGCGGTTCATTTATAACCCTCTGAAAGTATTTCAGCGAAGTCTGTTAAGTCGATTAATTATTGAGCAATGAAAGGCTTTTGGCATCAGCAGAGCCGTCATGAGCTTTTGAAATACGCAAGTTTAGATTTCGAAACGCGCTAACCTCAGGCACCCCCATGACCGGTTTCGAGCCTATTAAGGCCTAACCCATCACCTGGGTTCAGCCTGAAATTAGCGATTCCGAAACCTGCCAGAAAGAAGAACGGTGCCACCCAATATTGATAAAACAGATGGTCCCAAATCTTAGAAGAAGTACAGGCAGCTCTGAAAAATGCTCAAGACCAAAAGGCTTGGGTCCCGATGGAATTCCGGCTGAGATATTAAAGTTGATCGAGAGGAAGAATCTAGGGTGGCTTGCAAGAGTGTTCAATGTGATCTATGATACGGGCATCATACCCACGGAATAGCTGAAATATGAATTGGTTACCCTCCCCAAAGAGCCTAATACTAGGAAATGTAGCGAGTTTCATACAATAAGCTTGATGAGCCATCTATTGAAGATAATGATAATCCACAGTAGATTATTTAAACTGCGTGAGGAACATATGTCTGAGAACCAATTCGGATTTAGAAGGGCTGTAGGGACTAGAGAGGCTCTATTTTCGATCCAGGTGCTGTTTCAGCTATACAGGGATGTAAAGGCGTTTGACCAAGTGCGACACACGAAAATGATGGAAGTTCTGCAAACAGCTGGCCTGGGTGAGAAGGCCCTCGAAATGATCAATCAAAAATCTCTACTCGAATCAGAGGGCTTGTGTCAGGGTAGACAGAGA
>NW_026018715.1:3509539-3510835 GCF_020466585.1 Dendroctonus ponderosae
TTCAGGCTCTCTCGAGATAGTTTTATAATACACTGTGTGGATTTCGGTTTTACTGAAATTAAAATGTAGCCAATTTCTGAGTCTTCTTATAGGCATTTGCTGTTGAAAAATATGATTTTATCTTAAGAAATTGCAAAATTATTATTATTGATGATACTTTGCGAAATGTTTTAAAACGTTCTTAAAATTGTTATTAAACGGAAATGCAATAAAACTTGCCTTTATCTGAGTCATGTTGAACATCCCATATATTAAATGTGAAATTTAACTAATAGAAATTTGTGTTGCTTAGCATCCGTATCCTACTGAGGATGAGAAGCGTCATATCGCGGCCCAAACGAACCTAACACTACTACAAGTGAACAATTGGTTCATCAATGCAAGAAGACGAATTTTACAGCCAATGTTGGACGCCAGTACTCCTACAGGACAAGAGGGAAGTCAAACCAACTCTTCCGGTAATGGTGGCAAAAAGAAAAAGAGTCAAAATAACAATCGGAGATTCTGGCCACAAGAGTTCGGGAATATGCAACCTAATCTAGAAAGTGGTAAGTTAAAACATTTATCCTTTGCTATTATGTGACATGTAACATGCCGCAGGATATTGGCTATTCGCGAGTTCAACTACCGATGGGCGCGCTGCGAAACGTTCAATCGCGAGACAATCAAATTTGCACCATATATCATCATCGAAGGATTTTAAGCCCACTCTAACTTGATCAGTAAACAAGACTTTCTTCAAGTCATCYAAATCCCAATCCACGTGTTCTCGAGCAAACTGAAAGCCTTGCTTGCTTGTGGGCTATAGTTTAGAGARGCCCTTTTGCGGGATGTTTGGCACTCAATACGRATTGATTGAGCCTTACCGTGTTGGAAGAAATTGCAACATTTAGGGCATTTMGATTTTTTATCTCATTTYCTGTGAGAAATCGATTTYTTAAAGCTTGCCTTCCTATAAAACGATCGTCCACTTGGTTTGTGGATCTTGGTCAGCTTTACCCTGGTAGTCTAGCAAGACATCGACCAATGGTGGTGGTGGGATAAACACCCAACATTTGGGCGAACTCGACTCGAAAATGACAATTTTGACCGCATCAAACTCACTTAAATTTCTTCCTGGGAACATTTCAATCGAATACACTTTAATAAGTTAGRAAAAAGCAAGAAAATTGAATCGAAAACAGTACCACACTTGCTGAAAACAATGATGAGATGTTGCAAATGACAGAAAACAAGTAGAAACTTGAAATGAATAGAAAGGGATAAAAAAATAATTGGTATTGTACTATGTTACCA
>NW_026018715.1:3510885-3514688 GCF_020466585.1 Dendroctonus ponderosae
ATTATTGAAGCTTTTGATTATCACAGTAAATATTTATGATTTTAATAAGTTTTTGAATAAATTTGAATAGGAATATTTGAATAATCATATATCATATCATATATCTAGGAGATTGCGTACTTGAAATGTCGAATAAAAAAGTTTTCAAGCGAAACGGCTCTGAGGATGCGAAACATCATGTTCAACATGAAAGTATTCTTTTTCACGACTTAAAAGCCCGAAAATATCACCAGTTTCAAGCAATGTTCGCGAAATCCTAACTTTTACCTTATACTTTCTTACATATATGCTGATTTTGCGGTGCATATGGTCACACTTTTCATATATAGTTTAATCTATTCACAAAAGAATAACTAAAATCTAGATACTTTCAAGAAGGAAAAACTTCTCTATTCTCTTTAAGCTGTAATAATTTTATGTCTACTTCCTATATAGTTAACCTTGTAAAGAAAAGAGCCAAAAGTGCTTTTAAAATCTGCTAGTAACATGAATCAACTCAAATCAAAATATGGTTTATTTCCATGAAAAAATTTACAAATTTTATGGACAAAGCGAATAAAAAAAGCAAAACAAAATACTACAACATATAGTACGTACAGTACAGTCAACAATGATGAAAAATAAAAAATATATATCACGTATAATCGTAATGGACAGAAGTCGCGTAAAAAGTTTTTAAATATTTTTATCACTCAAAAAAACAGTGGAAAAAATTTTGAAAAATTATGCATTTTAATGCTTCAACAAATTGCATTAACGTTCAATCACACATCAAATTTATTTTTATTTATAACCGAGCCAAACTTGTCCCGTCGCTTTGGACTCATTGCATTTCGGTCATTTTTATTTGAATTAAGTTAAACGTGATATTATTTTGTATTCATTTTACAGGGATGCTTTCAAGTTCAGATGATGAAGGTGATTCGTATAGTAGTGACGAAGAAGGCGGCGGCCTTATAATAGATGCTCCTCAGCCTGCAGAGGTAAATCAAAACGGCCACCAAGCAGATACCAATTTGGCGGTGTTCGGTAATGGAGACGCCGAAGTCAGCAGGCAATAAAACTCCAAGCCGTAGGGAAACAATATGCGAAAGCCAAAAAATATAATGTTCCTTAGTGGTAAGTAGTTTTACTAGGTTATTGATTTCAGTTGAAATACTACCAAAGTTTTACAATATTTTTTGTTATTTTTGCAGGTAAGAAGAAGCTTTCTAGTGAAATATAAACGAGTTTGAATGTATTTGGKGTTCAAATATGTTACTGGCGATAATACAGTTTGTTTTATTCAACTCACTCTAAAATKTATTCAAATMAACAAACTCAAAGCTTCTTTTTCTTCATCGATAGTACTTTACTCCATTAATTAATTAATGTTTGAAATATTAAGTTCAATACGGCATTGGTAATTYACGCGGATTAGCAAAAACGTCGAAACGAACACATGTATTTATTTCATGAATAATGTTTGGATTATGCGACGTGACTAAATGTAAAATCGCACAATTTAAACAGATGCATTGTTTTCTACAAATGGAAAAATAAGCATAATCTGTTTCCTAATGGTAAAGATTATTTATTAATCATTTTTCATTTTCTTAGATTAAATGAATTATTTGAAGCCAATACGATTTATGTCGCCACTAAGCACCATAGTTGAATGTTTTCCAAATATATTCAAACATGATACGAGATGTAATGCTAATATTAACATTCATAAGGCTGATTCTAGGTCATACATAATTCCAATCATTTTTTCTGTGTTATTTAATACGTGATATCATTTATAAAATTTAAGTTGGTTCTTTAAAATGGCAATTTAGCAGTAAATAGTAGCAGGGCCGGATTAATGCTATTTTATCAGACAAATTTGAAAGCCTCTTTCGGCCACGATGCAAAGAGACTGTAAAGTTGCCATTGGAAGTAACTAATAAAAGCTTTCCCTTGAAACCTGTATACGTAATATATACCTCAATATTTGATGCGGGTGCCGATTTGGACAAAACTAATGCCAGTATAACCAAGAACAATAATGTATAAGGTATTGCTATGTAATACTACCCACAAAAACCCTATAAAGCTTACCTAGTGAACATAAAATGTTTTTAAATACTGAAAGTCAACTGGAGATTTGAAAATTTTAAATTGAAAGTCATCAGTGCTTATATTGCAGATATTTTTTATGAAAACGTCAGTCCCAATCTCTATTCATTATAACATAGAAATGGTTAGTATTGGACATTTTAATTTAATGGGTTTTGATCGAACCTTCAAATCAATATTCAAAAATCATATAATCAAACATTTTTCACCATAAACTGCAATTATTCCCAAAATTCCCAATTCTCAAATCTCACTCAACCGCAAAATTGTCCAGTATTTCAATAGCAAGGCGTTTGAGGCTCCAGGTTGTCATAAAGAATTAATTTTTTCTTCACCGTACAATTTGCTGGTGAAGTAATGCCAAATAAGTTTGGGACACTCTGTATAAAAATACTACTACTACTAATAATAATAATTAAATAACTTACTGATTGAATATCGGATTTTAATATTTCTTAAGATTTTAAAGATTAAAAAAAAATAATAAAAAAATTTMCAGTCATTTTTCATCAAAGGCTGCGGAAACGTTTTTCGAATATTTATGCTTACCTACTGTCATTCGGAGAGAAGTCGGACGAAAACTACCAGAGCTTTTTTTTGGTGGCTGGAATCAACTAATTTTTTTTCRGTTCATGYACTAATCCGTTCTAAACATTTTTGGTCTCTTWGGAAAATTTTGTAGCATTCATAGCTTTTGCGCAAAAAAAAATATTTCTGTTTCCCTGTTATTTAACAATTTTACAGGTCAACTGCAAACGTCGTAGTAAGCTATTGCTTACTACGTAAAACAACCCAAAACAACCAAAAAAATTGAAAACGCAAAAAACCGACTAAGTAATGAACGCTGTGCGCCTAATAGTAGTAAGAAAAAATAATCAAAACGAGGCATATATTTGTGTAGAAAAGGCAATAAATTTACAGTAAAAAACCGCAGAAAAATTATGCATTTGAGTGCTAGCTATAGAATTAACGAGGAAGAAAAACAACCCGATTTCTAAGAGTTCTGGAATTTGGAAGCGTAAGTCGAGGAACCACATCCAGCAGCTTTTTTTATGCAAGAAAAGGAATTATAGTTTGTAAAGCAATGTTCTGCAACACTTTAAAAATATCCTCAAAAGCTATTACTCTTGGGTTCAGATTCACACCGATCCTAATGCAACGAAACAAAATGATTAGAAGCCTGAAGCTCAATAACCTTCAGAATTTAGCATCCAAACAAAAATCTTCCAGAACAAACAAAACAGCAGATTATGTATATCTTGCAAAAACGGCCAAAAACACCGAATCCCTCCGAGATACAATATCTACAACACAGTTGTTTAAWAAATTTCTCCAGGTTCAATTTTGTGGATTCAATCCGTCGTAAGGCGTAAAAAAATGGGCGCTGTTCAGAATAAAAGAGCCGCATAATATAAACCTAAAAATTCCGATTGAATTTAAGCTGGCACATTCTGAGGAATTATTTCTGACAATTGAGGAAAAATACACAATTTTCAAAAATTATTTTATTTATTTATTACATTATTATGTTCTTTTATAATAAATTGTAAAGCGTTTTATAATTTTTAACTGACTGACATGGTCCGTCTTAAGCCTGCTTTTGGAAGCGTTCTTGTTCGAATCTCACGAAAAGAAGAAGCGAGTTTTTAGCAAAATATGTTCCTCTGACGCAGGAACAAATCCACACAAAGTTTTATTAAAAT
>NW_026018715.1:3515687-3574398 GCF_020466585.1 Dendroctonus ponderosae
CTTTTTATACAACAGTTTATCGCTTGAGTTTCCACTGCTCAGCCACTGTTGTTTATAAGCTTCTTGTTTTTTTGTTATTTGTTCTTCAAGAGTTGTATCCATGTAATATCACTGTGGTATGTTGTATGGTGTCTACTCTTTTATCACCAATAGCTTCACATGCACCACAGTGTATGGACCCTGTTATATGCTTGTATAGTTGTTCCCGTCTCATGGCTAAGATACTCGTCCATCAGTTTTTTTTTATCCAGTCTAGACTGGTAAAGCTTTTGAGTACTGGGTTTGGTTTGGTCCATTTTTTGATCGTGTGCTTGCTTTTATGGCCTAGAGTTGAGTTTGAACGGAATTCTAATTCTTGATGTAAGTAGTTTCTTCGTTTTTATTCCTTTTTTCTTATCGTGTAAGGTGGATTTTGGAATTTTATAGTTTTCAGCAGCCTGTTTTTTACTGCCTTGTCGAATATCTGAGTGCGCTGGCGACGTTCTCTTATTGTAGTCCTTATAATTAATACCGATTTTTTTATACTGCCTAACCATGGTGTCCGCCTTCACCTCTATTAAACTTCTTTTTACTAAAATGCAATTATTTAAGACAAAAAACAATATTTTCTATTGAAATTGCCATGGGTTTACTAGTAATAGAACACACCAGAAAAATAACTCATTTGAATTTTTTATTTTTGGTATTCTCTTTTGTGCAAGTCTGTTAAAGTTTTCAAATTCCAAGAAAACAATTCGATTCATAAAATACTCACCCTGTGATCCACGGGGAATTTATCCAGCGAAAATGTATACTACTAATAACTCATCAACTTAATTGACGGGAATATAACGGTTGGGTACTTTTTATGCGGTGCACCAAATGATCTTGACGAAAATATTGACCAATAACGGTCTGTCCGACTTCACCCCGAATGACCAGTAGGTACTTATTATTTTCATATCTACATTTCTGTTGTAACTTTTCTCAAATACAGCATGAAAAGTTTAAAAGAAAAGTTTTAAATAAATTATCAGTTGTACCAGCTGGAAATCCTTTAATTTTTATATTGTAATACACAGATGAGGTGTAGAAATTATGAGCATGAATCAGGATCCACTTCTTCATCGGGCACCACAATACGAAGCACTTATATGTATCTAGATCTTCTTCGTCTCAGCCTATATTCATCCACTCTTGAATGTAAGACTCGTCCAATGATCTCCACTCTTGTCTGCTTCRGGCAGTCTACATTMATCCCTTTCCTGCTATCGGTTGGAAGTCATCGCGATGGAAMCCAWCGCTTTGGGGGCCTTYCCACGCTTCTCTTTGATGTTCTCGACGMTAATATATTACTCTCTTTGTCCGTTTGGAATGATCCTGCCTTGTCACATGACCTGCCTGCCCATCGCCACTTTTGCTGTRYTACATKACCTGCYTTGCCAMMACATCGACAACCTKTGTTCTCCCCCGAATCTCACAATTTCTTACGTGATCTCTCTCAAGCTGATCACCAATATGAYACGTTTGTGTTATTCTGAGCCTATCTATCTACACTTTTCCCYGTGASAGTTACAGTTTCCATACCATACCATACCCAGGCTAGGCGCAAATTGAGACGCGTACGACGCGCGCGATGCAGTACAGCATARSGCGCTTTTTGTKSTCAGTGGAAWTTAWTTWMWCAGCGYMACGMTGTSGWTGAGCCACAGTTCYTCGTGCGCGGAYSRCTCKSGCYWCGCKGWRRTYGACGCMACAGTWMWKCSTGCAATACATAAGCAATCATTCTATCGCCCACAAATTTCAGATATAATTTTCTAATTCAACACTAACAGAAATTCAGCATTTAGAAGTTTACAGGCCCAACGACTGTCTGCTAAATGTTTAATATTATTTGAACAAGAGCGAATATTAATAAACAAGACTGTAAGAAAACTTTCCAAATAGAAGTCATTTTTCAGCACATTCGATACCCAAGAAGCTGGAGTGAACATCGCAAATAGGTTTTGTACAACTATTACAACTTTTTCTAGTTTTCGTGTCCCTATTTCTGGGACAAAAATAGCACCGTTTTTGAGGTGCGTTCGGTAATGGCGGCGTAGATCCTACTCTTCCTGCTGATAAAGGTTCATCCAGCTTTCTCTTCAGGGATCTTGAAACATATGATATACTTTTTCTGGCATTAATGTGCTCAGTTCTTAGATTTTGAGCCAATTGTCAAAAAATTCTATGTTTTAGGTTAATTTCCGAAGACTGTGATAATTATAGGTAACTTCATTGTATATACTTTCCTGACTGAGTTTCAATTCCAAATCAGAATTAATTCCTGGGTTTCAGTCATTTATTGTCTTTATTTATCAATTATACGTTTCGGTGTATTTTTCCACCATCATCAGTTTTTACGTGTAGCGTTGTTGCTGCTTTAAGGTTTAAAGCGGCAACAACGCTACACGTAAAAACTGATGATGGTGGAAAAATACACCGAAACGTCCAGGACGTCCTCTATTTCTGAAGGTTTCCATGTAAGATACATACCAGGAGAAAAAAATTGTCTTACATTGATGTACAAATAAATAAAAAAATAGGCGTTTTTTACTGTTTATTTCTAACCACATTAATTAGTTTTATTTACTATTATTTGAAGTATTTCCTCCGTCATAAATAAAACTATGCTGSGAWCGTGTGCACCMTGCGCGCCTTACTAAGGGTTAATTGAAATAGTCAKAGGACACCAGGAGTTGTATGATAYAAACATACAACTTTTTAAAACTTACATAATCTAAATAAATATATTTTCTTTTTCAATTATTCATATTGACTGCARACGGAGCYGAAATCCCACGAAAAGGTGCCTTTATACTTAAGCTCTCTAAGTTCCAGTCGCGCATGAAAGAACGCTTGTCTAAAGAAAAATACTGGCGTACGCGAAAGCTGCACGTTGAAAAATGCAGGCTTTGCGTTGCAGTAACGAACTGTAAACTTTTGCACACATTTTTGTACATCGTGCTGTTCGTGGGGCAATTTACCGTGTGAGATCAGAGTGGTCTCAAATCTCTGGTATTTTGCTTAGACAACAAAAATTTGAAAGTTTCACCGTCCATACGAAGATAATTTTTAAAGTCCTTAGAACAGTATTGTCGTAATTCATTTATTAATGACATATGCCGATATTTATTAGTATCTTTCCTCCATTTTTTCAGCCAGATTCTCTTTTTTTTCTGTTCTTCATCCATCAAATTCATATACACACCTAGACACAGAGCCACTTTCATTTTTTTGCCTCATTTTGTACATGTTGAACCGAAACTGTGGTCAATCCTTCTAGAAATTCTAAAACTCCACGAGCCTTAGCTTATCATCTCACATGCCAGGCACGTGGAAAAGAGTTGGTGATTAGAACGTTGCAATTCTAGCGACACGCTTTTGGAGAGTAAGTGTAAAGGTACCTAAACTGTCCCGCACTGCGTCTCAATTTGCGGATCCCAGCGCTACGCGTGAAGTAAGTTTGATTCAAACGTTCGTGTCGGGACGCCTCATGCGCGTCGTACGCATCTCAATTTGCGTCTAGCCTTAGTTGTTACTGAGAAAATGCAGGAATAATATACTTTCCTTTTAAGATTAATAGGAATGCTCTGGGACTTTAGAATTTATCCCAGTTTGCCGGATGATGCCCACCTCAATCCTATCCTTCTAGATATTTCCGCTGCTTCATTTTCTTTTCGCAAATTGATGGTGTGGCCGAAATATACATATTCATCGACAATCTCAAGAGCCTTCCCTTCTAGGCTGACTCTAACATCCTCATTGGTAATTATTTTTGTGTCGCCACCAATAACCACGATATCATCCGCAAAACGCAGGTGACTTAGTAGAATCCATCTATATTTATACTTTTATGTATCTAGTTAGGTCGTATATTTTCTTTTAGATGTTTCCCCATTCTGTAGATTTTTTGCATCAGAGCGCATTTGCTGAGAATATAAGTCACCACCACGCAAGATGAAATATTTTTTTTACATATGAGAGAGAAAATTCCTTATCTTCTTTGCCTGATCTCTGAATTGTTATTTTTCATCTGCTTCAATTTCAGTCTCTGTTTTGACCACTTTCAATTTTGTGATCCAAGTTGCACTGCAGGAGCGAATTTGTGCACATGTAAAAAGTGTTTTATACCGAAGACCAGCTGATTAAATTGAAAACAATGTGAATAAATACGCACATTTTCATACATCATTTTATCAAGTCTCTGGGTAAGCTTTATGTACTCTTTATACCTCTCTAGTATACGTACTTACCAAAAACAGAAGTGAATTGACGGAAATGCGCCGTTAATCACTTGCCATATACCGTACCAAACGATTTTGTCCAAACTTACCACTCCGTAAGATAAGTTAACGTTGATTGTATACGCAAAAAGAACAAAGCTAAATGTGTTTACAATAAAGATGCTCATTCAGTATTATACGTGTATAGAATCGTAATATGTAGCTGTTAAGTTAAATTTAAGTTGAGTATTGAAGGTATGTTACTTTACTTGCTCTTAAAAGTCAGCCATTAATTACTTACAATATTTTTAGCTGTACATTTTTGCAAGCGTTCTCCATCTTACTCATTTTCTTCTGATGCTCAGTATATAAATTAATTAAATAAAACATTCATTATTTCACTCTCCCTTGGTGGCCCAGTTTATATTTCGTTCAGGTTACCAATCATTCATACGTAATGCGTTTAGGTGATAGTCGTATCATTGTCACATAAATACACTGTTAAATATGACAAACTACTAATTATAGATGTAAAAAACGTACATTATTTACTCTTGCGCGATGCAAAACAAAATTGATTTTCGAATACATTAAGTTTATCTAGGTGTAATAATGTTTAACTAAAATACATACCTGTCAAATTATAATTGGACTATTTAGGATTAGGATATCTGAAACAAATTAATTAATTAATTAGTGTACTCAAAAATCCAACGTTTAATCATCTCATTCGAAGATTGATAGGATTAGATATCTAGATCCCATAACTATTTTTAATGCTTAGTCCAACTTTCTTTGACTATTAATAGAATCTTTCTAATTGAACAGACACTTCCACATTTTCAGCTTATGTTTTAATGGAACGTTTAGTTCATAAACACATTTTGCTTGTATACAGGTAGTCCGATAATGGCGAACTAAAAATTTTAGGCGCTATATGCGTGAGCAGGTATTGATTCAAGTTGGTAAGTGTTCAAAAACTGAAACGATTTATTTTTTAAATGGTTTTTTGCTTGTTTACCGCCATGCTTATCGGTCTCATACTTTCATCTCCGATGCTTTTAATGTTTTTTTTTGTATTCTGCGATTACGCTTTTAACACAGGAGCCTATTCTTTTTTTGTTATCTTAATTTATATTTTAGTCCCATTGTCACATAATACATTTCTACATTCTTTTATCGCTTCCTTGAACACGTCTTGTGAAATGCCTGCACCAATAACTGATCGCATGTCTTGCAAAACTTTATTATTTGATTGTTTCAAGTGCGAAGTATTGCTGTTTGTTTCTATATTTTTTACAAGGGCCGAAATGAGCATTGGTGTGAAGTCAACACTTTTTTATTTTTACTAATAAATGCACAAAACAAAATAACCCATAAAACACGCAAAAAAGGTGTACTTGTTCCACTTTTCAGAACTAAGCCATTTTCGAGTAAAATATTCTGTGAACACTGTCTTGCAGTATACTAATAACAGTTCACATGCACGAAATTGAACCATTTTTACAAAGTGCCTTGAAAGCAAATGCTGTAATAAAATTTAAAGTCTTATTACATTCGGTAATAGTTTTATAACAAATTTTTCAAGTAGTGTTCTAGTTGAATGCGGATTAATTGCGGTGCAGTCAAGAAAATATTTCGACCTTTTTTTCTAATTTCCGCACAATTTTTAACAATTGGTTCGGTTAGTTGCTCAACATTCGTCACGGTGGTGCGGTGATAAAGTTCATCAGATTTAAATCGGGCGATCTAGGAGCTCACTCTACACACCAGCCTCGTGCTATCCAGCATCTTTCCGGGCGTGTTTCATTTAAAAAATCATGAAAGCATAATGTGGCGTAGCTTAGGTAGTAACCTGGGTAGATCTGGGTGGAAGAAAAGGCCAAAATTTTATAAGTTACGACACTATTTTGTTTTTGCGCTACACAGCCCGTTTTTCTATCATACGGTAACAGAATTAGAAACCCGATTTACTAGGCAGAATCTGAATTAAAAAACATTGACATTTTTTCCACAAAACGCGTAGTTTAAATATGTATTACACATTGAGGCGCACAAAAATGCAAAAATTTTGTTCATTACGCAACCTTTTCTTATAAATAACTTGAAAAAAGTTCCATCTTGATACTTGAAGAGCCACATGGAATTCCTAGTAAGGTGCACATCTCCTAAGAGCAATGCCAACTCATTTGTTAAAAAATATAAGTATAAGTGAATCTTGGTGGCAAGAACCGTGATCCAATTGAAATTTATCGAAAATATATTCAATTTCTATCGAAATTGGCTCATTTTTGAAAGGTAAGACTACACGATTTTTGTGTTTTTAAAGGTTCTTTCGTGTTGTGCATTACTAATTGCTGGTTGTTAAAAAACCGAAAATTAAAAAAGCTACAGCGTTTTACTTAATAAAAAAATTAACATTCCTATATTTCTTCGTCATTTCCATTCGATGTTACTCTTATGGTAATAATCTCCTGATTTTCACTTTTACTTAGTTTCATTTAACATTATTTTGTGAATTATTATTCATAGGTTCTTATTTTAACTTTATGCAATTAATTTAATATTTAAGTATACGCAACACAATTGTGATGACTAAAATTCCTTTTATGTAAAACGAGTATACGATTTTTAAAGTACAAAGGTTTGTGACATATTCATTTACATTTACATACATTCCACGTACATGTTGATTAGATTATTTAACTTGTTATTAGCCTAGTGTATATCTACGATTTTTGAGTACACTAATGCTTCAACGAAAGTATACTAATTGCAACCTATATACGTAAAACCCGCATTACAATAAATAGATTAAGGTCTTTAAAAATTATGAATATGTGAAATTTCCATCCATAATGTTACTAAATTTAAGGAATTCTTCGATGTAGTAGTTGTATATTTTAATGGTTTTAGGTTTATGTATTTGAGAAGAACACAGATTATGGCATGCCGTTGTCTTCGATTTTGATAGTAAAATCACCATTTTAAGTATTAATTAGAGACGTGGTGGAAGTGAAGCTTTGGAGCTTGAAAATTTACACGCACACATCTGACTAATTGAACCGAACTGCTCTTAAGTAATATCTTAGAAGCTACAATCTGAAAATCTGTGTTTTTCTTTAAACAATTCTTCCAGTATACGTAAACTAGTTTGTAACTCTGTATATACAAATCTAATAATGCAAATTATACGGTATCGCATAGTTTTATTTTTGTGGTAACACAGCTTCAGGAATTAAACAGTGACAATTCGTTAGTTTCTCATATCCGAAATAATGGATCAAAGATGCGTTGTTACTGTTGATATAGAGCTACATTGTCATATATTATGTAATATTTTAAATGTTTATTTGCTATGTCAGTCTGTGATATAATAAAAAAAAAATGGCTCGTTCCAGTCACCAATGAGCATTTTCCGTCATACTTACCTTTACAAATTAAGAGATTTTTTGTGAATTTGTATTTAATATCTGGAAAACTTGATTTATTTTCGCAGTTATTACAGATTTTTAAACATTGCCTTGTCAGTCACTATTGCAGTATTTAAATGATTCACAAAAATATCACTTTACGTCTTGTAAAATCATATTTACAAATTTAGACATATGGCTTCTTGTAACTATATTGTATACGCTAAAGAATACTCATTTCTGCTAGTATATTACAGTAATATAGTTCATATTAAAGGGTGAACAGTATTACAATAAAATACGACTTTTGAAGATATACGAAATAATGTAATACGATCTTAAACGACGAAAAATCATCTCGTTTAATTCGACACTTAAGGGAGAAAAGAAAATAAATATTTTTCCTTATGGCAATATTGGTTAGTAGGCTATGTGTATCTTTGATTATTGTATCATAATAAAAAATGAACCGATATGTATAATTTTTCTACCTACAGTACCTACTAACTTCGGATAATTTCTACGTTTCGACCTCTGATAATGATTCACTAAATTCACTAAACCAATCCTTGCTGAGCCGTAAAACAGTTTCTCCAGTATTACCACACTTTAGACCATACCCAATATATTTACTTACTGCTGAACTCGAGAGGCACATTATATTGGACATACAATTAGGACGTTAAGCGCGTTATTTTCATCTCGGAAAAAGGATCGTAATAATCTACGTTTAGATCTAATCACACTATCCATGTGACATGGCCGTAGCATTAAAATCCCGTGTATTGTTTTAACTTATGGGATGATTACGGACATAACATTTTAATCATTGACATTTCTAAACAGAAAAACTGTTTATAGAAGTGTTTATATTAGACGTAAAGACTTAATGTGTAAAAATAAACTATAACTCGATACAAACAAAATAGTTAGGGCATTGATAAAAACCATTAAATAAAAAAACAACTTGTAAATTAAAAGCCTACACCCATGACACCTTAAAGTTGTAAAACCTAATTTTTACAGCACACTTTTCCAGTTGATGCCTAACAATGTTTCAAGGTTTTATTCATACTAGATTAGTGTGATCCAAATTTAACTCATTAAATTAATTATTTCATTTAAATTAAGGTCGCTTAAATGTACCAGACCTTCATAAATATATCAAATAACAATAAATTGCATATAGTGACACATACATTACCATTTAGCCATATAATTCCAAGATACATGACTAATTTAGTTTTACATTTTATGTACAATCATTTCCTAAAGTACAAACAAAATTATATAAAGCTATTAACAACGAATAAATTATGAATGTTGGTATTTAAAAAACCCTTTTCCTGGGTTTTGCAATAAAGTGATTAACAAAAGTATTAACAGAACAGCTTTACATTTTCTTGGTATTAATAAATATATAAACAGTTAACGCTCGATCGATTTTTCATTAATTTTTCAAGCCCCCCTGACTTCCTTCTATTCTTGAAATTGGATACAAATCAAATTATCTCATTTTTATTAAATGCTTTTGCTCAATAAATAAAATGGAATTACTGGGGTTTACAGAGAAATGCCCACAAGAAATATGAAGATGAATAAGAATGATTAAAATATGGTTTATGGTAAACAGATGGTTTAATTAATTTATGATATAATTCACATGTTTATATCATAAACATACATATAAAGTATATCTAAATACGCAATGTATGTAAATGTCCTGTATATAAAGTTTGCTAATAAAAGTCAACATATTGTTATTACTAAATAAAGCCAAATAACAAACAAATAAAAACATTGTTTTTTTTTTCATTTTTTCGATAGGCGGTTCCAAATCGACAAATATTTTATATTCGCCATAAAAAGTATTCACTCATTCAACCATTCATCATTAATTTCAAATTTTATGGGAAAAAACTTAACATTTCATGGATGCTAGACTTTGCGATATATTTTTTGTTATTAAAATTGATTTATGGTTTAATCGGTCTGTGTAGTTGACCTGCACCAATTTTATTATTATATTATAAAAAAAACTATTACTTCGAAAAAAGTTTTGGGAAGAAGTTCCTTTAGCTTTAATTACAAAATAAAATGGTCTCACTATGTGATCCAATGGTGAAACTGAAAACAAATTTTGAAATTGTGATAATAATACTTAATCAAATTATTTGAATTAAAAATAATATGTGGGTTCAGTATGTTACTATACTACATTTAACAACTTTTTTATGTCTTCGGAATTTAATATGAACGATTCACATTTTCTCACCAGCAGATTTTAATGAAATTTAACATATTATGTTATCGCACGTAAATAAGGGCATAACAAATCTAAATAGTCCCATGAAAAAATGTTTAAAAAGCTTTTCTCACTCTCCCTTCCAACTGATATCAAAACAAATTTACATTCTGAAGAGACGCTTGCCTTGCGTTAATTTACATTAGTCAGTACTGCTACCTTGCTGGTATCTCGTTTACAGATTTTCAGATATGGAATACTCAAGAACGATCTCTTTACGGAAGTTACCGTTCATCTATATCAATTTCCATTTTAATATGAGAGGTTATCGTACTCAAGGGAGCATCTTCCAAAGGGTCTTCCTCGTCAGTATTTTCAGCGCTACCTTGATTGTGATCGATTGGACTTATCGACGCAATTTCGATCGGGTTTTGAATTATTATATTTTTCACATCGAGTACGTCCTCGTCGTCGTCTTTGTCTGACATTGCTATAAAATATTTGAAATTTTATTATTTGCTACAGTTTGTTGTTTGCGTGTAAATACTTGCCTTGATTCTCATCTTCAAACGAATTGTCCTCAGAATGAAGCCCGTGCATTTCGAAACTCATCTTGGAATTCGTATGATCCAAATTTTGTATCAACTGCGAGGCGACAACAGTTTCTTCGTGGTCTCCGTCTTCAAATAATGCATCATTGTCATCTTCAAACAAATCTTCTTCTAGTGTCGCTATAAAAAGTGTCGGCAACGTGAATTCCAACCACCCAGTCAGTTTATGGTATAAACTGAATAAAACTCTATTTTTGAATTGTTTTTTAGATTCTTAAAAATACTCTCAATTGATTTTATTAATGCTAACCGCAATTAATTTATCCGACGATCCGGGTTTGAAAAAACTCTTAAACAAGAGCATATTTTTTTTCGATTATGGTTCAAGCATCGTTTTCTGATGTCTTTATCACAAAAGGTGATATAATCATGGATTTCATAATCATTAAATTATACCATATTAATATATATACCATTATACATAATTAAACATTAATTATTAATTTAATTTTTGTTTTATGAATGTATTTGTCCTTTCTGTTGTCAATTATTCATATTTATTGTATCTCAATGTTTGTATTTACTACTTTTATTGAAATAATATAATGAAAACTGCAAATTAGTCGTATTTAATACTGTTGCTAATAGTACTTATTCAAAATGTACATATAGATATATACTTTTTCAATAAATAAATTTTTGAAAAAAAAAAACAATTTTCATAATTGAATATTGGATATTTTTCTTAAACAGTGGAAAATGTATTTATTTATGATTTGAATTCGTTCATTGCAATCGATTTCGGAGTATCCGATAATTAGAAAACAAATGAATAAAACATTGGTATCGAATAATTCAAATTTATTAATTTCAAATTACAACTATCGGATAATTCGATAGATCCAATCACGGATTGAAACATCGCTATCGAATGATTCGATAGTTCCCATCACTAATATGTATACGAAATCACGCTCCATTTTCGCAGACTTGTATGGAAACACTTGGTTATTTTTAAGTTAAGAAAGTGAGAAATGCCTCTGCGATAAGAGACAGATTTACTCTAAGCCGAATTTACGCTAAGCAAAGTATGCATCTCAATTTCGCAGCAATTTGCAATTAATTAAAAATGTTTGCTGTTTCTCACAGCATTTCAAAGGAAAAGCAGTTGTCTTATTTTCTTTTCATAAAATTTGAACTACGTAATTATGGTGTTTCTGCCATTTTTCTTGCTTCTTTACTTTACTTTTCTAGCAAATGGCTCAAAAATATTGTTTGTTTTACTTTTTGATCTAGTTTTATTCAAATGTAGACAATGAATACAGTTGAAATTTGATCATAATGGATTGCTTATAATAAAATAATGCATTGTATTTTTGCATTGTTGCAATTGATAATAGAGGTGATTACAAAAATATTATCCGTAAAAAAAGCTAAAAAAGAAAAGAATCAGAAAACTAAATATGGCAAAATAATTAGGAAAACGTACCGAAGCACAGTACTATCTTTTTCAAATGACGCAGCATCCAATTAAACATAAATTTTCAATTAGTTTGGGTTCAGGCCCGTTTTACCTTTGAAACATTCAGATAAGGTCAGTTCCGATCAGCCAGTAACTACTAGTAAATGAAAATGCATAAAGTGCTCGCATTCATGTTCAAATTTATAGATATGAATATGTTTGAGAGTTAATAAGTGAGCCAATTTAAACCAACTACAAAAGAATATATTTTTTATTCAAATGAATGAAAAACTGCAATTTTTTGATCAGAAGCGATGATCGTAAAGAAGCACTTTTCTCTAATATTCATTTGTTTTACTTTTACGCACCGTGACAGCTTTCGACATTTTCGATGTCATGGCACTAGGTGTTAACACTCACCAACAGATTGTGTCGCGACAGACTCTCGTCAAAATGGCTCCTGTCTGCATGCAGTAGCGGATGTGTTAGCAGAAGTAATTATTTTGAAATTTAAGCAAAAATTTAAAAAGCTAGTATGAGACAGTAAATTATGCGTAGAAACAAACTATGGGCATCAGAACCTCTACTAAGTGAACGTTTTTGTCTATCCTGATAATCGGCAATTGATTTATGCCATAGACATGGGTAGGATTGTTAATATTCCAGAAATGTAATCAAATCAAAAGGGAACATGATTTAAAACCAAACAAAATGAAAATGCCAAAGAATGATAACCTTCAAGAAATGTCAAAATGTCACCGAGACATCGCCAATGTCACGATGTCGCAGTGGCGTATGTCAAACACTTTTGATATGTGACACCAACGTCATGACATTATGACATTGAGACATTCGGGTGTTCAGATAAAGACATAGTAGTGAAAACTACCATTTAAATAGCACAAATTTCATGCAAAAATGCAACTTATACAAACACCATACAGTGAAAGCAGCTGTTTCAAGGTTGGAACCAACATTTGCAGCATCTCTAACTTGTGGTGGTCGACACGACCTTGAATTTTCAACACATTTTCTATATGCTTACAAAAGAACGCGTTAGAAAAATTACGAATGTAAAAACCTGACATTTGAAAAAATCTTATTTATATAATTTATTTATAAAAATATTTTATTAATATAATTTATTTATCACTTCTGCAAGTCTGCGTTTACGCTGTTTAACCCTTTTACCATTCATACTATAAACGACACTATTAACTAGAAATTGACTCTCGGTTTTCTAAAATGACTTTGTTATTCAGTTCTAATGACTTACCAACAACGACTCGCCCACGACCCCGACTTCTTCCAAGTCGCCTGCCTCGGAAACAACCACCTCTCATATTTTTAAGCCTTGTCAAATCGGCCAAAATTCGTCTTCTAGCGTTAATAAACCAATTCTCGACTTGTAATAGGGACAAATTCGTTTCTTTCATCAGTTGTTGCTTTTCAATATCTGTCGGATAAGGGTGCTAAAAGTTCAATAATAGTCAATATATGTGTGCCATTGTTCGCTAAATAGTGTTGAAATGGAATAATTTACTCAAAGATCCGGTCTAATATACAGGGAAGATTTTATGTATGGAAACCGCGGATTATTTTATAAACTAAAAGAGCTAGAACATAATGATTAATGCAAAAATTGAATAGTTATTTCTAGTGTGTTTACTTAAAGAATAATTTAGTTAACAGCATTAGCCAAAAAGCAACGGCAAAGCAATGTTCCTTTTTCTTAAATGGAACACCCCGTATTGATAATTGAACTATCCTCGACATTCTAAACAAAAATCGTATAACACATTACATGCTTAAACTTAAACGTTTTGAGATTCCGTTTCGAGGTGGTAAAATGTTTGCTGTAATTTATTTTATTTTAACGAACTCAATATACTCACGTCAGTGTGGTTAAATAACCATCGTTTAAGATGATTTTTCGCTTTTGTTGGTAGATGTGGTCGTTTAGCTAAAACTGAATGTGAGGGTGTCGCTGACCCAAACTTTGCTACAAATTTATTTAAATTCAGTACACTATCATTTTGTCATCTGCAATGGGGTAAATCAATATATTCTTATCAAAATTGCCTTCTCGGTGTATTTTCTGGTATAATAATAATTTACTCACTTAGTTTTATTAAAATAGATATAACTAAAACACATAGACGAATAGTCCACACTACTCATTATAATGACTTATATAATTTTTCTTTGTCTATGAATTTTCTCAAGAACAGGGTACTTTCGAGTTCGCTCGTTTCGGGATATTACGTCTATGTAAACCGCAAATCTCCGTTTTTTCTGGATTGCAAACTCTTGACTTGAAAATGGGTACTTCTATTTATCCTTTTCTTTACTTATGCCGCACTCAAAATTCATTCAAATAGCTAATAAAGATTTCAAATTAAGTAACTCAATTCTAGTATTTATAGAGCACATGTAGGCAGAAAAATTACTAGGTAAACAGAAATTCCATCCGAACAAATACCTACCTTTTTGACACATCTGATTATGTTTTCTCAAATTCTGCAATGTTTTGAAAGGAACATTGCAAAAGTTGCACAAATAATCCTCTTCGTGAACTCTGGTTTTATGGGTGTGAAGCGCAGGTACATTAGGGAATTTTTTATCACAGTGATTACATGTAAAACAGCCATGCTCGTCCTTTTCTATTGGCGTGTAAGTGACCTGTTTTCCTGAACCGGATGCTTTTGATCTACTCGACGTCTCTGGTAAATTTCAATCGAGTATTATTATTTGATTCAAAGCGATAATGTAATTAACTTACCTTTTCCTGGTGTTGCTTCGTATTTTATGTTTGTAATCTCGATTTCCGATAGATTCGGCAGCAACACTTCCTCTCTTACAGTTAGAAGATTAGATAGAATAGACTGGTTTGAAGATGTGGTATTCCCTTCTCCTTTTGGTAATATTGGTAAAAGCTTTGGACATTCTCTAAAGCAAAACCATCATATATTATACGGGCGGTAATTTATCGGAAAAAACGATTGCAGCGAAATTGTTCGCAACATACTAATATGTTGTATTAGTATGTATATATACAAAATTAATTTGGGTGTAGATAGATCATCCTGTCGTGTGAGTTCTTTCCGCCGGATTAAAAAAAACTGGTTACACCAATGAAGCAAAGCTTTAGAAGTAATTAAAAATACACTAAAAAAATAGGCGCACCAGAATATTTCGTAAAGTTCAAAGCACTCTAACTTCAATTCCAATTAACGGATTTTATAATTTTTTTTTAGTTGATAGCTTAAATCTCGGGCTATTATCTCAAGAGTCAGAAAATTTTGATTCGCTATTTTTCAGGACAAATAACAAAGAAAAAACCTGTTTTTTATCAGTTTGTTGAAACATTCACAAATCACACACACATCAAACACCACATTCTGTCCGTTGGTTCAATAAAATGTTAAAAACATAGGCAATTAGTAAATATGCTGTAATTTTGTTAATTTTTAAGATAAAACAAAATCGCAGTTTCAAAAGTAATGACAAAAAGAAACCAAAAAAGGGACTATATTATTTGTAATTATTTGTAATGGAAAGTGAAAAATCAAAATTTTTAACCTTTGAGATAATAGCCGAAAAAGCAACCTAGAAATTAGAAAAAAATATATTGAAACCGAGTAATTAGTATACATTTTTTAAACATTCAAATTTACTAAGAAAAATAGATACGTGTCGTTTTTTCGAAGCCGAGTGTATTATATACACTTAACTTCCAACTGTTCATGTTTAAATTTAAAGAAAAAAAGCGGTTGGTTTCATTTTCCAAGTACGTAAAATAACTCAAAGATAAGCAAACGATCAAATCATTTGTGAACGATTGCAAACTTTTAAACTCGATTTTAAGAATGATCACTTGGTTTTCTAGTTCCTATGTAATTCTATACAGGTGCGTATTTAAAAACATAAATAGATGATGGTGCCTCCATAAAGAAACATTTGATTTTAAATATCATAGAACATTCTTGAGCAGCGTTTCATATCTGGTAATGTGAAAAATATTTTAATATACCTAACTCTACAAACAAGCTCAGAAAAGGGATCCAGGCCAATGTAGTTTTCTCCGAAAGTGGTCGACATTTTCAAACTTTTAAAAGACTAGTTCAGCATGAAAATTGGCAACTTCGTCCTCATTTAACCTGATTGGGTTTACCATATTCTAACATTTGCAAATTAACTTCTTACATTTTCCGACAGGAGTAGTCACAGAAAGGAAAAAAGAAACCACCCGGCATTTTCACTGTATCTCCGGTAGGTATACAGAGCTGATACAGAGATTGATTTGTTCAAAAATAACATTCTTCATTGAAATGTAAAAACGCTTCAACCAAATTTAATAAAAATTCTACAACTTTGGTATTAAGCCATATTTTAAAGTAGATTAATGGTCATTAACAAACAAAAAAATAATGGTCATAACAAAATATAACCATAGAACATTACAAAAGTTGTTACAAACTTAGGCAAAATTTACGTCTCTATATCCGTGATACTTCGTAGATCCTTTGAACGTTTTCCGCTAGGAGGTCACGTTTCGCCGCAAATCGCAAAAAACCGTTTTCAACCCTAAAATTGCATAATTTTCAGTGTTTTCGTGTATGCATTTTAGTTTTTCTTAAAGTTGGAACCTCAACTCCATTTTCCTCCTACAGTCCTTGTATTAATTGTCCTGTTATTAAATTGTTTTTACTACATGAAAATTTATATAGGCACCGCCGATAGCACTAGTGGTATTTGTAATCTTACAAATATTAAACCAAAGTCACCTTTAGCCTAAAAAAGTTGAAATAGCTTTGTTTTGCATCATTTTTGATCAGGAAGACAATATCAGTGTTATTGTATCTTAATATTAATCCGGGATTATCTGAAGACAGGGAGATTAATAATTACTTAATATTAATTATAATTGGAAAAAGCAATTGAATGGATTGGCTTTCCATCAATCATGGAAGAACATTTCAACCCAGCGGAATGGCACCAAAAGTGCAATAAAATGATCGCAGTATTTTATTTGCGACTATATCATTCTGATATACCTTTTATTGAAAACAACCTGAAAACTTTTGAAGTTGAACAATATTGTTACTACTTTTGGTCACTCGCAGTGATTCTAAACGCTATTTTCTCATTGTAAATTCTAATAATTTCTTGAATTAACGAAGAGATAATATATTTAAAATAATAATCTCTACGACAGTAGGTATTTAGAGTTCATATACAACTGGATTTCAAATTATTGCATCCCTTCTATGTGAGGAAATCAATCATTGAGTTGTGTCAATAATTTTAAAAATATACAGTGATTATAATAAATTATAAGTGATTTAGAAGCAAAGAAACAGAGTGCATCTTAAATACAATATTAACTGATCTGTTGCATTCCCAAGCATTTCTCCGCATTGGATAATAAACCAAAACCAATTTATGGTGGTAATAGACTTACTTTGAACCTTCAGCTTCAAATTTTGCAGGTTTTGGTAAATTTGATGAGTCAATTTCCAATAGATTGTAGGTGGTAGTTTCTGGAGGTTGACCCTCCACATACTGTCTGATTTTTTTCTCAACTAAAAGGCATCGTGATTTGAACTCATACGATAATTTTAAAGCGTTGCGACAATTATTGCAAATCACAGGATTTGGAATCAGATCCAGAGCCTAAAAATATGTCATCAATACTAGATTGAATGGAGGCTACACCCTAACTATATGGAGACTTGGAATGCAGAAACCTGTCATAATATGTCATGTAATTTACCATTTCAGGAATACATGTTGTTAATTGATCTCTATAAGGCATGAATCCAGTGAAACTTTCGACTGCGTTGATATTGAAGTACTTGGATCCTCTTTGAAGCTTGACCAGGCAAAGACGACACACTTTTGTCATTTTGTAGTTATTCCCTTCAAAAATGTATCGGAAAGGTTTCGCACTCAGTATTTTAAGCGGAAAATCGCTTAAATATTATATAATCAATATAAACAACACATAGCCTTTCACTGCAAAAATTTGACATTTTGATTAAATGCCAAAATGATATATCGACATAAATGTCAAATGGCAGGACACCATGAATTTCTCTCATGTTTGTGTCAATTTTTTAAAGGTCAACGAAGGATAGCTTTAGTCAGTTCCGATGTGTTAGACAAGAATGGACAAAAACTACGTAAAAAGTTTCAATTATTCCTTCTTATGTACGGAAATAAGGTTTGAGCAATTTTCATAACTTGGATCAATGTGAAGCTAGAATCAATCGCGTATGCGGTGACATTAAAAGTAGTGGATTATGAAGGTAGTAAGCACCTAAATAAATTTTAAAATATTCTAAATAACTCGAAACTAATACTTTGAAATAAACAAATTAAACTATTATTGCTAATATTTGTACATTAATATTCTCTTAATAAATCTCTTAATAAAGTTGTAGTTTTCACTAAGGAATTTTCTGGAATGTAGTTTGAAGTTACTTCACTTAATATTTTCAAATATTGCTCTTTCATTAAAGAAAGAGTTGTTAGGAACGTAAGGCAAAAATCTTTTTTGAAATCTTGGACTTAACGAATTCCATCTAATCAATCTTCAGCCTTTCTCAGTGTTGTCACTTCTATAAAGTTTCAAACTTGTACGCTTACAAAATAACTAAAAACCTTCTTATTACCAGCTGAAAATTTAGACTAAGCGAATTTCTGCCGTATTTTAACAAAACACGTTTTCGTTTAATGCAATAACTGTTAAATTCAAATTGACTCAGAACTATTTTCTACTAACCTAGGTCTAGCTTCAAGTCAGTGTTGTTGTGTAAAGTTTATCAGAAAGTGTCACTTTTAACTGTTTTTTGTTTAAAATTCCCAACTAGGGCCAGTTTAAACTTTTTTTGGATCGTATTTATGCTAATTTTAAGTGTTGGTTGTGAAGTGTACATCGAGATTAATTGTTAAAATTTTCAGTCTACGTAGTAAATGCTAGTTTGTTCGTGTTCCAGCCATTCAACCGAAGAACGCATTTGGATTAATCCAGGTAATAATTGAATGCTACGTTTTCAGTTTTGCTATTGTAGAAAAAAATACGGAATATTTTCTAATTCATCGTTTGCTTCAGTCAATTTATTGAGGCAAATTAACCCCAGAAACATCTATTGCCATCAACAAGTGGTTAGCTATGTTTACACTGGCGTTTTAGGGGTTAGCTTTTCTATCTATTGTGGTATTATATTAAAAACATCTATTAGTATAGTCAAAAAGTTGTTTATAATTAATGTTTTGAGTTTGCTTTATTGATTAGCAAAATGTATACCCATGAAGAAATATTACCAATCAAACCTGGAAACATTACACAATACGGTCAATACGTTATTGCTACTTGCATTAAGTAGAGTAATGGGGCATTTTGCAGGAAATTAGTTATGTTCATTTACAAGTAGTTTTGCATAATTATTCAGCAATATTTAACTACTCATACACTTTAATACATTCAAATTAAGAAATGTCTTATTTAATAATTTCTTGCCTTCATTCCTACTAAGCTGAACATTTAGTCTAAAACATATCAGAATTATCTGATATTTTGGGGGATTTTGGATTTTGGATTATATAACAGGGTTGCTCATTTTGTGCGTCAAAGCGTGTTAGTAAATATGAACTTTAAAAGAAAACACACTTCATAGGTTCGAAAGTTTTGATGTTTAAAAGATGCGCATTTAAAACATTTTTAAATTAAGTATTTATGCAATTTTAAAATTGCATAACTATTGTTTTTTATGGTAGCCCTTTTTTATCAATTTTGGGTTTATCGCTAATCTTTAATGAAAGTTTATTTCAAATGTTTCATCTGAAAAATTTACAATTTTCGAATTATTCGAGAAAAAATATGAAAATTTTGACAGCTGCTGGGCTCCACAGAAATTGGTGCTGAATCCGAATAGCTGCGAATTTCTAAATCGTTTTTATAGGCCTCCAAGAGGATTTAGTAAGCTACGTGCTGACATATGTTAATTTGCGAAAATATCCCTATAAACCGCCCAATGTGCATCCAAAATTGCATGTTTGTTAATCTCAATAACTTGTCTATTTCTAATGGAACTCCAATTTATTTTTTTTGATTTACCGTCAAATTTTAGAGCTCTAAACGGTTTCTAAGTTTTTACGGTTTCTACTCTCTCTGAATGTAACAAGCACGCCAACAAGTTATTAGGCCAAATGTTGAAATTTTTTAAAATTTCTCTTTGATCTCACTTGATCTGGGCAAATTACTTTTAAAAAGTATTTAAATACAATAACCAAATACTGCCAACATTAAAAAAACTAATTAACTACTAATTAATGATTAGAATATGCCGGTAATTGGTTAACAAATACTTTTAGTAAAGTATTTATATACAAAAAAGTATTTAACTTCTCAACTGCCATATTATAGTACACCAACATCACTGATAAATCATATATGTACTATATTTATCAAACTACAAAAAAAATATATTTTTTTAAACATTTAATATCATTCAGAAACAATACATAATAATATTTACAAAAAAAATAATACGTAGCATAGGAACTGATGAAATAGGATAACAATCAGACAAAAACTATAAAAAAAGGTTAAAATGTATTATTTAATACCAATTACCATTAGCTTTTAATAGCACTAGGTTTTAAAAGTTTTTGTCTGATAGTGCATGGCGGCGAGGAGCATTTATAAAAATGGCATAAGAAAATATTCTCTTAACTGGTGCTGAGGAAGGTAAAGTGGTATTATACTTAGATTTGTCCAATATTTCCAGCTCAAAACTGGGATCTTGCAGTTATTGCAAAGCTGGCAATTCACTAAGCCCATTTGAATCATAATCATTGGCTGATGTACCCAATTCTTTGTCGTCAAACGCAAAGAAGTCCATGTTGAATGAAGAACTCTTCTTATCCAGTTCTGGAAGAGGCGTTTTTTGAGTTTCAGCTGTCTCATTAATTGCCTTTAAAAACATTTTTTTTAAATGATCTTTTGGCATTTGTATTTGTTTCCATATTCCATATTAAATTTAACTATTTTAGTTTAAATCTGGGATGGGTTATAGATGCAATAATTGCATCTGGCGTGTCAGGATGTAAAACCAAAAATTTTTCGTTTTTTAATTTGATCAATTTAGATTTCATGCTGGCAATCGTAGGAATAACGAATCCAAACTAATTGTTTTTTTTTCACGTAATATATTGCTGATGCAATTGGCTCTAAAATTTTTAGATATTCCGATAAATAATCAGTCAGTCTCTTTTGAGACGTTAGTCCTTATTTCTAATTTGTCATAGGGAATTGTAATTTTGTCCTTAACTTTCAAAATTTGTTTTACCGAATCATACTGATAATTCCATCTGGTTGCTTCTGCCTAGCTTAAATAATGACCCAGAACATCTTTTATTATTTCAGCTGATTTTCGTCGTCCTGCTTTATTGTCCTGCCATAGTTAGGAACATTTATTAAGAACCAGAGCGTGCTTTGATCTGCGTGATAGAGTTTGGTTTATGAGTTTCATAAAGTCCTATAAAATTACACGAATGCGTTACGCTACGATGATGTTTAGGCAAATGAATTTGGGATTTTTCAACTTTTTTCTCACAGCTTTCCATTACTAGTTCTGTGTGCGAAAAATGATCTTCAGGATAAGCCATTGCACTATCAAAATCAGCACATGACCCGTCTGCATCCACCTCAAGCTAATTATCGCCAAGTGAGTTAATGAGAACTGCTGGTAACACTCCAAAATCTTTAAAAGCTTTCACGGGTTGGATGCGTTTTTGCGTTGATGCGGGGGGCATTTATGAAAGTATTTACACAAATTTTTCAAATACTAATTACTAATTACTTAGAGAAAGTAATTGACGGTTCAATTATAAATACTATTCTTGAAAAAGTAGTTAAATACATGGTATTTAACTACCAAAAAGTATTTAAATACCAAAAAGTAATTTTAAAATTTAATTCCTAACTACTTGCTCAGCTCTGGGCACATGTCGACTATCAAAAATGTATTAAATGATAAACTTAACATTATAAATGTACCTACTATTAAATGTAAATAATTACATAGACCATTATTTTTAAACAAATGCGGTGTTTATAGAAGATTCTGAAACTTCAGTTTGATCCGAAGACAACTGCAGTGTTTCTAAAAAAGGTCAATTTACTAACTTCTCGTAACATCTCAATGCTTCTACCATTTCTGTTTCTGTTTACTAGCTTGTGTTTTTCTAGTTTTGTGACTTGAACAATCAAACTACTAGGTCTTTCCAGCCAGATCAAATCTCGCTGTTCCTAAGTTGGGACAACGTGAGCTAATTAAAAACACGTATTTTTATAATTATTCGCGTATTTGACCCAGTCTTTGCTTAACTTTATATTTATTAACTTATTAGGATCTCAATCCTCTTTTTTAAAGCCCTGTAGGACAGACATACATTTCAATATCATTAATAGTACTACAAGAATCGTTAATTCCGCTCAGTATATTAGGTTAAACTTGTCAGCGTTACAGCGGATTTATGGTTAGTTTTGAAATTATGCTCTTTAAAACTTAAAATTGATATTACTCTCGTAAATGATGCATAAGTTCACCTTCTTTGGGAATATTTTAAATTGGTCAATTCTCCTTACATAATAGATGAGCGGAATTAACGACTCTGGAATTTTGTGAAAAACACTAAAAATCTTAAAGTATTTCTAATTATTATTACTAAGTAAAAGAGGCCAGAAAGTGAATCACCCTGTTTATTTAATAATAATAATTATATGTTATATAATATAATTAATTTTTAATGATTATTTATGATAATTATAAATACTGAAGTGAATGTAAGCTCTACAGTTCATTTTCAAAATGTTTAGCTAATAGAGCGCTTTTAAAATCGTAGCATTGTTTCTCTAAGCAAGTTAGTAAATGTAAAGTTGAGCAAACAACAGTTCATCAATATAAAAATACTTTTATTATGTTATAGGTAATTAATTTTAATAATTAATATTTAAATTTAATTTGTTCATGTTCTGATCTGGCAGGAAACAGCCTGGCAATTCGATTGTTAAGTCACAAAACTAGAAAAACAAGAATAAGTAAACACTCGTTTTAAAATTTTAATTACTTAATTAATCATTACAGCAACATTAAACATCTATGGAACAGCTACATTAAAATGTAGCTTAATTTTTTTTCTCACTGTGAAATTTATAGGTTGCACATACAACAAATATCTCAACAAAAGTAACGATTTACATGGAAAATAATTTTGCCGTATACATAATTCTATTATTGATTAAATTTGTTATTTACAGGTGGACATCTATTTTGCTGTACTTTTAAATGATGCAAAAAGATGTCTTCTCGACAAGAAAAAGCCAAATCAGGGAGCTTTGTAAGTAACTTAATTATTATATTTTACTACAAAGACTATTAGTCATAATCCATTCTAAGTTCGGAATTTAGAAAAGCTGGTTTTGGTTTGTTGATTTATTTATTTCGAATGTTAAAGATGAAAAGTTCAATTGAAATTGAATTATTCAATGTTTTTGTCTTCACTTAGATGGTAAATGTTTGGTTTTGTTTCATTTGTATTTTATATTATTCTATTTCATAGTAATATGATAAAAAGTATCGAATTTTTACATTTAACTAATGTTCAGTTTTTTTTAAGTTTAAAAATATATACAAAATATCTAAAACAGCTCATATAAGTGCAGTCTCGTCTATGTGCAGCCGTTAATAATAAAAAGTAACAAGCAAAGAAAAATAAATATTTTCTTTGCTTGTTAATTAGTAAAAAGTATAAATAAAGGGTAGAAGGCAAAAAGGAAGACATATTTTGTTGATCATTTTGAGATTCGATGACCCCAATTGAGGGAGTACCTTTATAAAATTTACTTTTGATATTTACTCGTGAGTATGAAATAGTCTGTAAAAAAACAATCAAAATTACCCTTCTCTTCGATCTTTGCTTGCTATTTGGTTTGAACACTAGGCCTGGATAATACTGTGTTGAGTTCTGAGTTGATGAGTTATAACTCATATTTCATAATTCATTTATTAACCTGGATTAAAGCTTTATGCGACCCGGGGCAGTAATTTTGTCATTAAAAAAAAGTTTAAAGTCAATTTTTTTAAATGTGACTTTTTCCCAGCGCAACCGAACCCGATTCGCACTGACAACGCAGCGCGTTTAGTTGGCGCATCAAGCCATTTGCGCAGCACTGCGCCATCTCCTAAAAATTCACTGAAGTAGTTGAACGGAGTGATTTTTGATGTTTCAAAACAAATTGTGAATTATACTCGTATGGGCACGTTTTGTGAGTTGTTTACACATTTAAATTTTTGTAATGTCCTTTTTATATGTGCATGTACGATGCGTTTTTATGCATGCCGTATGTTAATTTTGGAGAATATGTAAAAAATATTTTTAATTGTAAAATATCAATTAAAAATTGCACTTTTTCTTAACTGAATTTCCAGCACAAAAAATACAACAAATTAAGTATATGCCGAGTTTTCGAATAACATTTCTTCCTCGTTACTACGAATATTACTCATTATACTTAATAAAGTTTCGTCGGTTAAAATTGCACTTGATTTTTATAGTATGTATTTGTTGCCTCCAATAATGGTAGATTGAGTTTTGATTTTATTATCTATTGGTCAAACTTATCAAGATTAGATAATAAAATAATAGAATCAAAACCTTAATACATTTAAGAGTCTTGAAAAAAACTTGATTTTTACTCTTGCTTGGAATAAATAACGAAGATGTGTTGCGACCGTTGCATTTGATATAAATAAAATATGTTTTATTTTAAATTTTGAAATAAAATACATTGAAGTACTCGTCTTGGATATATTGCGATTCGGCTGTAATTCGCCTGTGTTGTTAGTGGAAATATCCAAAAAATAATTAAAAATTAGTGCTATATAATATTACTTAGGAAAATTCATACATTTAATCTGATTACTCTGTGTGTCAATAGTAAAAATAGTGCTTCGGCTTCATAAAATCTAAGGAATTTATATCGCTAATTTTGGCCAATGATGTTCTTATCAATTATACCTCGCTTTATCACGCTTATCTCAAAAATTATCACATATACACAGTTAAACCAAATAAACAGTTCTGTTAAATTTGCTTGTGACATCTTGGGCGGGTAATAACCATCGCGTAATATCCTTCCGTACCTAGTGCTAGTTAAAGTGAAATCAGTTACATGTTATGTATAATTCATTAAATATTAATAACGCAATTGAATTGATAGTGTCATTGCGTATGTAAGGTAGTGAAAGGGTGTTTTTGGTGCAAACATGGAGCCAGACGGCATAGGCGGAAATAAAAAGAAGTCAAAACTCTCTGGAATATCGTTCCGAAAGAAGCGAGCTAAAACTCAGATTGGAGTAAGTTTGATTTTAAGCATTACATTAATTGGGATTAATTCACTCGTCCAAAAATCAGTAATACGCGTGACTAACAGATTATCAATCACATTTAGTTACTCCCCACAAAGAAACAAGCCTACATTCTGAAAGGATATTGAAACATACAATTCGAATAAAATAGTTTTCAAAAGGCCACATTTATCTCTAATGTTTATCATAGCCTTGTGCTATTGTCTCAAGTAGTGCAGGTTTACACTAAATTATGATAATTTGCATTCATTGATATTTATTTGTTGTTGTGCCTATGTAAGGAACCTATTCAGTTGAACCATGAACGCATTTTTCAGTTTAAAAATAAGCCAGATTTGTACCTATACATACTAAAAACGCGTTGAATTGCATGGCATTATTTCAAGTATTCGTAATCAAATGCACAGGGTGATTCAGCTTTAATCTTGATAACTTGATAAAAAGGAATTGTTTCCGTTTTTCTCTTATAAGTTTTGAACCACTTATCCGATTGAAGTCAAATTCAGAATAAAAAATACCTACTTCTACTGACCCT
The DNA here is from genome assembly GCF_020466585.1 of Dendroctonus ponderosae. Classification (NCBI taxonomy): domain Eukaryota; kingdom Metazoa; phylum Arthropoda; class Insecta; order Coleoptera; family Curculionidae; genus Dendroctonus; species Dendroctonus ponderosae. The sequence goes on from NW_026018715.1 coordinate 3,541,577, forward strand.
ACATAGTATCCTCAATTTTTAAGCACACAGCCTTCGTAGAAGTGCAGATTAGGTGCATTGTCCTTTTGTATCGAAACATCAATAAGAAAAAATTGTCTGAATAAAACACCAGCACACTTGTTTTGTCTCTTAGTCTTTTTTCGCGATTTTATCTTATTTATAGAGTTTATTGAGATATTTAATGAAATTCGAGACATTGTAACGTCCCAGCCCAGTCGTCCCATTCACGTAAATTTGATTTCACGTTACAGCGAGCCATAGAAACTTTTAAAGATATGTAAACTGACCTTTGCGCAAAATAAGTTTTATTCATCAGAAGTGTTTGTGAACGGAATTTCACCTTGATCGGATCTCTTTCAGTGTTCAAAATTTATGAGAAAACAGTCGAACAATTTTTTAATTTTCACATTTCTACCCCAGAGACGATGCGATTTTGCAAAATATGTTTATATTATGTACGAACGTTGTTGTGACCTGTACTTTCGATTCCTGTAGGTATCAATATTAAACCTGAATTAATGCTGCCTTCAGCTCAAAACTAATAAGGTAATTTTATTCAATGTGCTTTTCAGTATTTTTAGGGAAAAATACTGTAGGTACTTCAAGCAAATTTTAGAGTTACATCAAGTAACCCAGTAAGCTCTGAAATGCTATTTCCGTTTACTCACTAGTTTTAGGGAAATAGGTATAGTAAACACCAAAAAACACATTTGTGTTTGCTATTAGGCCTGGGCAACTCAGTTAATTTCTCGAAGTGGGCGCAGTACTCCGCAAATGGCTTGGTGCGCCGATCCAACACACCGGCGCGTTAACTCAGTTCCGTTGCTGAAAAAAGGTTACTAATAAAAAATGTTGTTGACCTTTTTTGGTAGATGTTAAAATTCCAGCCTCGCGTCTCGTAAAGCTTTAATCCGCTTTAATAAATTAAACCGATGAGTTATAACTCATTAACCGATGAGTTATAATTATAATTATTTCAGACAGCGGCAACAACTCGAAAGCGCAACTCAACACAGTGTTACCCAGGCCTATTTGCTATTGAAAAAAAATTGATAGTTTCTGTATGAAATACTTCGTAACCAAGACTTAATACAGGATTGATGGCCAAATGTATTCAGATAGTCGATGATTAAGAAAACATATTTTACACATGATATTCAAAATTTACGTCTTTCCGCTGAAGGTGTTATCTGAGGGTAACTAAGTAGCACAAAACATGAAAAATTCACAAGGTTTCTACATTTWGATATAAAAAGCATCCTTCTGTTTTTGAAAGTAGCGAAGTTTAAAGGACGGTTTCTTTATACTGAATAATCCTGCACACGTTGTACGGGATAAAGAAGAGTGAGAACTTTTCTTAGACATTGATTACTTGGATAAATATTACTACTGCTAAAGTGAATATGCCGATGATGATGAATATGTTACAAAGATGCATAGTCCGCAAGTTTACCGTCCTTGTAGATTTTCGAACTACACGGTAGATGTGAAACACGGCGTGTTTTTTGTCGCAAAAATATTGTTCTTTTGAGAAAGAAAAAAATCGCTTTCAAAATTGTCAGTGAGGGTCAAAAAAGACAGTGAAAGTGGACGCAAGTGAACAACACAAAGCACAAGAACCGAATCAAGAATCCAAATTAAACAATGAAAATTATTGTGTTAAAGTTGAGCAGTTCTGTGACGCGTTGTACATTTTTGTGATAAAATTTCGGCACTGTCGGTATTTGGATTATTGCTTTGGAAACGATTTTTTTTATCTGTTCTTAACTGAAAAGAGTCACAAAACTATAGTTGCATCCGAAAATTATGCCCTATTTTTATTCGTTTTCAGTTTCAACTGTTACTTTTGTTGCTTCTCGAATAAATCAACAGGTAGTTACGTAATAATAAAAATAAAAACGCCATTTGCAAGCGAGCTCATGTACATTTTTGAAAATTATTTTCTGTCAATATCTTTTTTTGTTTTTCTGTGAAAATTAATTAAATTTTTAATTTTAAACAATTTTCCTGTACTTTCCGCATACCCCCAAGGAACAAATCCAGATAAATAATGCCAATTTTGTACCACCCTGTATCATCAACGCTCTGAGCCTTATAACATTTTTAAAACCCCAAATCGAATAACACATTATGTCTTTGAAAAATATTACTTTAAATTACATACTCCTAAAGTCACCGATGATTCATGAGACACGACATGCTGTTTTTAAATAAGAGATATATTTACTGTCTGAGCAAATTATAGCAGAGGAAAGGAAATGACAGAGTTCAATGGAAATCTTTGCGAATTTGCATAAGATGATCTCAGTTCGCGGAGACATCGTTTGAAGGATTCATTTGACTGAAAAAACATCGTAAACTTTATTTATGAACAAGATTTGTACGTATTTACCTGCGCCAAAGATGTTGTCCTTGGTTGAATGAGGCTGGTGCAACTAAATAGTTGATTAGGAGTGTCGAATGTGAATGAAAAAATACACGCAATATTTTATATAAATGGGTCAGTTCTGTAAAGATAAAACCGCAAGCAAATAAACAAATTTAAATAATAAAAAAGCTATCTAAATACATTAACATCAGATAATAAACATGAGCGGAGTAAACTGTTTAACTTATTGAATTATAATTGGATACTACTACAAACAATGTAAATTAATATACAGTTTAAAAAATCAGGTCGGTTGAAGAGAACAAATTTCACCCTATCAATGATATTAAATTCATTATACCTCAACACTTATAATTCTAATTTAATGAAAACATAATATCTAGTATTTTTGAAAATATTTTTTTTAAATACGAATTGTCCCCAATTGGCAGATCAAAGAGACCCCTTGTAGTGTTTAATTGATATGTATTTATATCACATTTTTAATGATTAATTATGACTTGTATCAACAAAAGCTCTTTCGAAATAAATCGGAACTATATTTTCCGGTAAAACTCACAGGGTAATATAATAATAAACCTTGTTTACTTTTTTCATAATGTGGCGACAGAAATTTCATGAATAATATCTGAATAACAAATGAGCCAAGATCTGAAATATTCGGATGGACGTGAATTTGAGTCATTCTGCATCAATAATGAATTATCTAGAAGGGAAGTAGACGAACCAACAGTTTTGTATGATACATTTTTTTTATAAAATGATTAACACAATTAATAAAGGAATGACTAAAATTTAATCAATATTATTTTTATCGCGATGATTCTTTTTATCGTAAGTGTTTACAAATATGGTGTTTTCAATATTGCAAAAACATATATGTATATTGTACTGAATCAAAAACTGAAATAAAAGTAACAATCATAAAGGAGTTACAAAGGAGAGACAAAAAAGGAGCCCAATTAATACAGTTTAAAAACACGTAATTTTTCTCATGTAAACCTAATCAAATAGACACGACATAAACAATAAACAAAAATCAACATTTTATAATAACTTAAATTAGTATTTATATGAATTTTATATTCCACAATTAATCGCTGTTTTATCATTTTTGTATAGATGATTATGTTGTTCGGTTTTTTCTTGTCGAGGGGTTTTCCACTGCTAGATTGTTTTCGCTAACACCATGATTATGAAATTTGAATTTCATAGTTTGTAAAGGATTTTCTACAGTTTTTTGATATGCCAATAAGTAAATAAGAACAATACCTAGAGGGTAAAAAATAAAAAAATATCCTTAGATTTGTTAAAATTGTTATTAATTTTCGAAAAAAATACATTTTTACTTCGAAACTTACTTCTTCTAACGAAGTAACGTCCTACGCAAATTAATTTAATGTTAATGTTAGGTAATTAATTTCAATATTTCAATTCTCTTATTGTCTTATTTCCTGTGATTGATTTTTTCTAAACAGGGATCATATTTATAAATAACCGAATACACAAAATCACGTACCAAACCCACATATAATTTTATGCGAAAAAGACCCGATCGCTGTGCTTACTCATGTATGCAAACTTAATCGTAATCATTATCTAATAGTGATAACCAGCTTTGTTCAGATGCCCCTGTGTAATTCGTTTCGTGTCACTGGCCTTAATTTAATGCAACAATCTTTTTACCGTTTTCAACCGATCAATTTGATCTATTTTAGTAAAAGAAGATTTTAAATAGACTTAATACTTTTAAATAGCAAAACTCACACCCACTCTACGTTGATATCGCATCATTTATTAACGTTTTGCTGAAAACATGTTATTGGAATTACATACATGCCTATTCTGGTTAAGTTTAGTGGTTGAAGCTGCAATATCTAGGGCATAATCTAATACATTTTACAATGATTAAGTCATTTCAATTTCTTCCGATAAGCCATCAGAAATAATAAAAACCAAAAAACACCATTTTCAATTATATTTGACAGTGTTTGTAAACAATTATTTTTTTCGGTTTGGCTTCTTTGTGGAAACTGTTACCAAATCAACTAATCGGGGTCACTAAACATTTTAATTTCGCCGCCAATAAGTTGCCTGATTATCTTTGTAGAAAATAACAAATTGTTAAGCTATAGGAGACCACATGGTTGATGACATCATTTTGAACCTCCCGCTGTTTTATAAAATATTTTAACAAACGAGATTGGATGAATAGAGTGGTTAGACCCTGTATATTTTGCAAAACATTGTTTCGCTTTAGCAACAAGGGTTTTAGATTTTTCACATTAAAACCCATGCGGTTTTTTCGTTAATTTGGTTCCTAAATTGAAACAAAGCATAGTATTTTTTTTAATTTGTAGGTAAAATAAGTCTCTTTTTAATTCATGTCGTATGAATCTATTTTTTTTATATATGACTAAAATTTTACTCTAGTAAGATTTAGAAAATAAGTTTTTGGGCGTTTAATAAAAGATCGAATTGAAATTTTTATTTTTTAATTCCTCGGTTACCTGTTAATCAATCTTTCCGAAAAAACTGCTATTGAAAAGAAAAATTTAGCCATTTGTGAACGTTAATGAGATTACACTCCTCTTACGTCGAAAAATGTTGGAGTTTTCAATAAATGTTGCGTAAATTCAAGCTGCGTAAGAGTGTGTAAGAGGTTGCAGTGTGAGAAGAAGTGGTTGAAGAAGGTTGAAGCGTGTGTAAGAAGTTCGATTATTGAAATAAACTACTTGAAACTTTGAAAAAACTCTAACACGTCCATAAAAAAATTCGTATCAGCCCATTCTCAGTTATTTGGGACAAATTTTCATAAATAATAACTTCCAAACACATCCTGTTTCAGTGGTAGCCCAGATTAATACGTTTAAAAATTTTTCACAAATAGTGCTTTTATGAATAGGGTATTTGCACATAATTTTTTTTTGGTTGAAACTTTTTCAAACATTAGCGTGCGAGCCGTTTAGAAGAATGAATATAGCAAATTAAAAAAATAATAATGCAATACTAGTAGTTGCACACTTAATAGGTGAACAACTGTGACAAACTGTAGCTGTGCGAACGTTGCATTGGGATGACTTACTTCTATACTTCGGTCTTAAATTTACTTGTAAGGGTACCGATTTACCACGACCAGCAAATTGTTCTGTTCTTGTAACGTCTTCTATTTGTTCCTGTTCGTGCAATTTCTCCTCTTCAGATGATAAATTTACTTCAGGCGTTTCAGATCTACTAGGTACCTATGTCTGCATGTAAAGCGTCATTCATAACGTTTAGTCTATTTCGTTTGAAAACTACGGCTCGTACAGGAGGGCCAATAGTTGGTTTTATATCTTTTTGGCACTCAAATTTATTTGGAACAGCATCTTTTTTAATTTTTTCCGTCCTCCCATCATTTTCCATGTTCGTTTTAAGCTGTGAAATAAAATTTAAAAAAATTGCACATAACAAAACAAAGGCGACATCTAAATTTAACAGACATACACGGTTCATAACGCGTTAAATACTATTGTTCTTATGTAAGCTTCCTTCAAAATGATCCTCATATATATAAAAGTGACTTTTTGCAGAATCATCTGTGTAGTTCCGCCGAGCTGCTTTCAACCACAATTTCCGTTTCTTTTTGTTTAATAGCACGTTTATAGATGGTTTTTCTTGGTGTAGATATTGCAGTACTTGTGCACTGTGGTACCATACAGTATCAATAAACCATTTTATTTTCCATAATCGAGAAACCAGCAAAGCGAAAGCCGAAAGTCACACTAGAGCACGACAACACGGATAAGCGCCGAACGTGGCGGAGCTGAAACATACCATGCGACGTCACATAGCGCTTAAGCAGGATCCACACTTGATAACATGTAGCATAACATTGTCACATAACAATGTTGTATGCTAGATGTTGAAATAACTGAGGTTCGTCCACACTTACGTTAGTGATTATGAACTCGTGGAGTGAAAAAGAAGCGCTGCTTGCTGCAGGGGCGCGCGTTAATATTTTTGAGAATGAAAAGAAGAAAAGGCGAGAAATAAGATTTTGGATTCGTCTTACCCTGAGGTCGACAAACATATACAGGGGGAACCGCCGCGATCGATATCTGACAAACTATAATTAAGATAAATTTGAAAATTGGACAGTGTGCCAAGTCATTGGGGGCAAGCGGTCTATAATATTTTCAAAATAACTACACTTCCGGTTACACCGGAACTAGGTATCAACTTGCTTATTTTAAATGGAACACCCTGTATATTATTACAATTTTTGAATTCTACTCCAAGCTCTAAATATCTTTCATATACAATATCATGTAGCCAAGTCTAACCTTTTTGATATATTTGGAATTTTATGTAAAAAATGACAGTTGCATCCACTCGAATAATTATTCATTTTTCCTATAAGGAAATTTGTCATACTTAATTTGAGTCGCGTTTATTGTTAAAAAGGACTTACTTTAATGGAATTTCGAAAACATTTTGAATACTATTAATACAAAGTGTTAAAAAAAAAAGTTTCAAAATACAGTTGAGAAAACCACCCAAAACCAATTTTTTCAAATGAAAACCACCATTTTTGATAATTTTGTCATATTCAGTACTAAAATAAGTGTAAGTTTGTGTAAAGATGTCTATGCAAAAATGTTTAGTATTCGATATATTGCCAATTTAATGTTTTCATATGGCTATTTTGCAGCACCTTCTTTTAAATCCTGTTACTGTAGCCAAAAGTCTCAATGTGCAGAAAATTAGTTTTGCATCTTTTATGAAAAATAAGTTATGGAAAATTAAACTTGATTTGCCAAAAAAGAAATAGTTGCCAAAAAATTCACATAGAAACCCTTATTTTTTCCTATTCAGATCGATGAAATGAGAAAAATTAAGACAAGTTTATAAAAGGAGCTGTAGCTAAACGTAACAGTTTGATAGTTATTTTCAAAAAATTCTCAATTTACTAAAATTTTTGATTACTCATTTATTATTTGCTTAATTTTTAATCACAATAAATGTTTTAAATGTTCTACGTTAGATGCAAGGCATTGTTAAACACGGCTTGTAACAGCTCCATTTGTAGCTTTTTGAATCTCTTCAGGGGAAAGAGAGTTGAAGGCATTTCGCACCCTTGCAATGCAAATTTCCTCGGTTTTTTATGGTGTAGCATAAACAGGATCTTTAATTCGACCCAAAAGATAAAAATCCATGGGCGTAAGGTCAGGTGACCTAGATGGCCATTGAAAGGGATCGTCATTGACAAACCAACGATCTTCAAAAAATTCGTTGGGTTTTATAGAAACGGCATTGGTGCTTGAGGGGGCGCACCGCACCATCTTGTTGGTACCACAAAATGTCCCGCTCTACGCTATTTATTTTGGGTTGTATTTAAGATTTCAACATACATTTCTCATAAAAATGAAATACATACATACAGTAATTATAAATTGCAATGAGCCATCCTCTCAAATTTTCGTTGTAAAAATAGACGTGAATATTTTCGTTATTAAAAATAGCACAAATCACATTAATTAAAGTTCCAAATTTCTTGAAAATGACATTCGCGAAAAGGATTGCTATTGTCGTTATTCCAGTAGAGCAAGTTTCGGCGATTAAATATGCCATTTTGAGTAAATTTAGATTTGTAAATTTGTCCGTCCATAAAATACATAATTACTCAAAAAATTTGTAATTTCTTGCATTTTTACCAAAATAGTTTCACGGAAAGAAAGAAATACGTTTTAAGAAGTCGGCTTCTCTCAAATGTTGAACGAGTTGCAAACAGTATGGTCTAAATTTATGTTTATGTGATAATCCACCAATCCCAACTTTCCTTAATTTTAGTTATTTGAATTTTTTGAGTATTATGCCTTTTTTCCTAGTCAAGTTTAATATTTCATAACTTTATTTTTATAATAGATGTTAAACTCGGTTTCTGCAAATTGATAGATTTAACTCTTGGCTACAACCGGCTAAAGTTATATTTAAATTGATTGACCTAAATAGGCGTAATGAATTTTTTTTTGGAAAAATTGATATTATTCCGCAACGGTTGAACTTTCGTACCCGGTTCATTGAACAAACTGACCTAAAACTTCTAAAACTAAAAATCCAAAAATGTAATAATATACAGGGTGTCCCATTTAAAATAAGCGGGTAAGTCCCTACTTCCGTTATGACCGGAAGTGGTACCGACTTGCAAATATTTTATCCCCAACATCATTACCTTAAGCCCTAACATCATTATATTAAGCCCCAACATGCGTTTGGCAGATACTTTTAGGTAAGCTCCCGAAGACTCACGCGGTTTATTTATCTGCTTTAAAATTAGTTTATAGTTAAGCATTTTGTTTTAAATTAAGACGTTTTGTATTTTCATACCAATAAGAGTTTTCTGTTTTTGACACATGTACAACTTTTTGAAAATTTACCACATTTTTTGAAATCATGAATAAAGTCTATCTATCCGATGTCAATTTGGTTTTGAATTGACGGAAATTTCGAACAATTTATGCGGTTTATTATCACCTGACTTCCATACTTAACAATAATATAATTTCGCCACCCTTCCATATTTTCTGTTTCATCTGCGTTGTTGCTTATTCGTATTCAACATTTTTTGTTCGTATTCGATATTCCAACCAATGGGGATATGCTAATATTGAAGCAATCAGTGTTTATTACTCGTATGTTCTAACAAAAAAGAATTAACTCTAAACAATGCTTATCGTTATGCTATCGTTTAAGGTCAAATTAAAATAGGTTTTTTTATGAACAACCGAAGCTCGCCCAAGTTTCTTCTTTAATAATATGCGAATATATGAAGGATATTCTGAATATTAATATTATTTTTGCACTTATTATTTGATATTTTCTAAGCCGTTCGAGATGTTTCAGTGATGTTTAGTACAACGTGCCAATTAATAAAGTCGCATATTTTCCATACAAACGGAATTTTTAGATTTTGGCAGTAGAGTGGGTACGAGCATTGACTTTCATACTTAAAAAAACAATTGTACGTTACTGGTTTTTCTCCAAAGCCAGACTATTTTTGAAATCTGGAAATATATTTTTGAAATTTGAATGTCGTGGGGTTTTATTTCTATGATGCAGGATTTTTTCGTCATTTAAGCAAATTAATGTAGTAAGAAAATATTACTGGAATACGTTAAACTGGTTCAGAGCCATTAATTATTTTGTGTTTATTGCAAATTTTAATCTCTAATTTTTGAAAATCCAGCTTTCATCAATTTTGGAAGAAAAATATGTAAATTTAATATGTGTTTCCCTATTTCTGTAGAAAGTAAAAACTTTTGTATTAAAATTTGATTTTAATCAAAGTCTAAGTAAAAGTCTATCTCTTTTGATAAAGTCTAAGTAAGTTACTAAGTTATAATACAGAATATAACTACCACCTTCCTTCTTTATGCTTTAGGAAAAGTAAGCGAGTAGTATGGAACCTCCATCCTTAGTATTCGGAATTAAGGAAAACATTTTGTCATTAATATAAACAGTTTTTAAATCCTAAGTTGACAATATCATATGATTGTCAGCACATAGTTCGGAAAATAAGAAATCGGTGCTTTATACTGAATTATACGAGTTAGGGGAATTACTCAGAGGGGACGAATGTGATTTTAAAATCAATTTGTTTGACAATTACAATTTTATATCAGAAAAATGGTACAGCAGTAACCAAAAGATTAATTGTCATGTATAATTATTAAGCAAACTATTGCAAAAATTTCACTTAATACAAAATTTTTACTTTTGCACGGTACGCTTTTTCCTCCATGTGGTTTTTAATTTGCGGTCATAGACACAACTTTTTAATTATCATCTTCAACCAAATATGTTTAGTTTTTACTTTTCAATGTTGTACTGTTGGTTTTGCTAATATTGACTAATAATTCTGCCATCTATTACATCTTTCTTGACAAGAGACTGCAGCCAAAACAAACAACAGCCAAATGTTTGACGAAAAGGAATGTTACCTATTTCAAAATCCTCATTTATTCAGTTTAGCCAGTTAAGCTTAAAGTTCATATCATCAACGCCTACCCTAATATCTGACATATATTTGCATAATATTTGCTGCGGAAAGTATTGAACGTATGAATTAATACAGATTTGTCAGCTAACCAAATCATCAGTCTTGAACTGAAAACTGTATTCAATATTCACTCGATACACACCTACTTTCACTTTAAGCATTTTTACAAAAGTAGTAACTTGATGCTTTTTCTGTTTGCGTCTTTATCAACTTAAGGGCCTTTCACCATCTAGCGTAGCCTATTTTGTTCTGATTCTGCTTGTCATTCTATAGCAACAAATTACGTACGTTGCAGAAGACAAAAGTGACTTTGCTTATACCATTTTTAGATCATTTTGAATCAGAAAATAGGTCTTTGTACTCCGTTAGAAACGTGCTTCCATTTTTTGGTTTTGAAAAATACGCCGTTGCTTATGCATTATAATACGTGTAAAGTGAAACTTTTTTTTTAAGAAATGCGCGTATTTTATAATTTGCATTTGAGCGATTTCTCGCTTTAGTTTTTAGACCCAAAAGCTATGAAAATTCAATTTTTTGTGCTTTTTTCATCAATTGTTAATTGTTCGAATTGAATTTGAATATGTCCACTGTCACGCCCATCGGATTTACGTTATATAGAAATAGATCAAGCGCATCTCTCACTTTTGGTAATTTGTTAATTCAGTAGAAAACATTTTGAGTAGTTCACTCAAATGTGTAAAATATATTGTAATATCGAATATAATTGTGTTTCATTTCCCACAACAATTGAATCAAGGAAAGAAAAGTTTGCAATAAATCAATGAAAATCCTGTTCACTAGATATTATTATGTTTACCAAATCCTTGGATTGATATATTTACTTAATCAAGTAGCGAAATGTGTCTGCTTTGAAATGAATAAATGGCTTGGGAAATTCGAAAACCCTGATAAGCATTTGGTTCTTCATTTATTTTGTTTTGGGCTTTTTCCGAACTCGCTTAAAACCACCGATTTAAAACATCAGCTTTTAGGACTTGTTATTTATGATTTTTTAAAAACATCTTTACATTTCTGATGGTTTCTCTTAGAGCAGTGAAAATAAGGGTTTTAGCTTGAATCTTCAATAGATTTTTGATGAATGGAAAATCTACTCAGAATTTGACGTAAAATCCCAATCTGTAAAAACATACAAGGTCCATTTAAAAATCTACAAGTTAGATCTGAAAAAAATTGAAAACATTTCCTTCAATCTGCTATAAACACCAATCCTTTATCTTTCAATGTAACAAAGTTAAAAGGGCGGTCCATTTACACTGAATAAATAATTATTCATAATAATAAATCTTAGAAGGGGCAAGACGCTCTATTTTCATAGCTTTTTAGTAAAAAAAAACACATACATTAAACAAGTTACAAGCCCGTTTTAAACAAAAAATATCCAAAAGTCGGCATATTATCATTAGATATAAGCTAAATATAGTTTTATTTTTATCCAACAGTATTCGAGATCAAACGTTCGAAAACGTCAGTTTTATGTTGCCAGGTCATATAAAAAAAAACATAAAAATAATATTTTTATGTGTGCCATGGTGTGGAGTACTATAAAAGTAAATATAAAAAAATGTTTGTTCTGTGATCATATAGAACGGGAAATTGTAAAGGCCAAACGGCGGTAATATTTTGAGGAAAATGAGCCCACAACAAGAGAAAACATACCTACATACAATGATATGGCCACTTATGCCGACTATTTTAATAAATTAAGACGTAGTATCGTTTCTGCTAGGATCAGCATAATTTAACTATAAAAGAAGCCTGAGCAGAAACGAGAATTCAGTCATTAGATGTTTGGTCAGAAGTCATAAGAGTTAAAGTTAAAAATAGTCTATGGTTAGGTCCATTTACTCAACAGTCTAAAGATAGCTTAAAKATAKTTAGTCTACGATTAGGTTCGGTCACATAAATTTCAAATCCAMATTATAAAAATTGCATTAATTTTGAAATAAAAGTGTTTTTAAAAACGCAAGTTTCAAATTAATCAATAAAATTATACCCATACAKACATAMATGATGAGAAATACTAGTTGCATAATCAAATATAACAAATACCAACAAAATTCGTTTAATTTAAGCGAAAWACACATTATTTTATTCTTATTTTTGACTAGTCTCATTTATTAAGTCAAATAACGTATATTTTTGCAGGCTTATTTTTCAAGCGTACCTACCAAAATTCTTAACTGGAAATGAACGCCTCTTTTGCAGAAAAAATATTGACATGCACCGTGTTTTTGAACACTGAATGTRCAATTAGAAAATAWTGTTTGTTCGCAGAAACMCCATTGGRTTGCACTGTTTTTTCGATCTGGAAAGTATCAAMTGTTAAACATAGCGTTAAWTTTTTCGGGCAATCYAACGGTTTTAATTTTTYTATTAWAAATTGAGCGTTTYAGCAAGAAACCTAAACGAGCTTTCCAACTGCTCGAAATAATTAWGAAAACATTTTAGCTAGAATTTTATTGATGAATTTGAAAGCTCGCTTTTTAAAACARTTTATTTCCAAATTAATACAAACAATAGATTTTAGTTGTAACCGAACCTGAACTATGACTTATGACTCGTATATCTTAAGMCGTCAGCCTTTAGACTGACTAAGATYGGCTGTAGAAAMATTTAATGMCTGAAKGCTYGTTTCTGCTGTGGCTTYTTTTATAGTTGAATCATGCTGATCATAGCMRAAACGATACTATCTTATTTTTCGTSTTATTTTTAAAATAATAGTCGGCATAAGTGACCATATAAWTGGRAACTTGAAMATTTTTTTATTTCTTTAATATATTTGCCTATCTATAGAAATYGCRCATACCAAATATCAGCCYYCAAATCGCAAAATKTAATTTGCAATAAACAATTAAAGTTGTGACCGCAGGMTATTCATTTGAAACGACAATGAATGCGCGGGAATGGTCGTGACGTCATAGCGCTAGTTCGATCGGACTGCGCAATGCGGGAATACGGCTTGTCGTTGAATTGTCTGGGTGTTTGACTGTTCAGAATTTCGTGCTGTGCTTTATTACTAATGGAAGCAACACAAAAACAATATTACAAATGCTGTATGGTGCCACTGTGCCACTATACAACTTTTAAAAAGCCAGATAAGCTATTTATTCGTGTACCACAAGATAAAAGCCGGCGTTTAAAATGGTTAAAGGCAATATSMAGACWGAGSTSACATGKWTACWTKCTSMGMAKWSSAMYSCCCAYGTAKSTGAMKAKCATTTTAMTSRAMGTATMAMAACWGRTYYYAGCYWWTGWCTRKYGYMTWACAGAKAGATWWTTTSAATTTGTATAYWGTTTGATTATCGGYTGCATTATAKTAATAGTAMATAAKAACATMAMAAATRRTTWTTTGCTATACTWGRCGATAAAACKGAAACARTAAGTATWTRYKAAKRWWAWGTTWCGTTTTATCGTCGMGTATTTACCTTAAATATCTATACTATTTGTCATGCAATATGAATATTAACACATRTTTCTRTGYAAGCTYYMATATTATTTATTTATTCTAGCTGGAAGAAGATAYKACATTTTGAKCAATRGRYACYRTTTGAATTTWTSGATAACATTTTATCGWTTYAAATAAGTWAAACTAACTAAKMGTYWRTTTTSTCKMWMAATMTAMCTGTTGGCTTAAAMACYGYGMRYTTCAGCAAGGGTAAAACTTTCGGTGTTTTTAAAAAAAACCAAAACAGCTTTYTGTTTGCAGRAATAATTGAGATTATTTCGTCAACGGAAYATTAATGAGCTATTACTGATTACACTTTATCTCAACAAAACAAGTGACTTATAGTAATMATATATAGAGTGACCCATCAAAAAGAAAGCAGAGGCATTTTCTGATCATTTCAGAGGACKATTATGGATTTCTTCACYTCCCTGCAATGAYTATGGTGACATTATTTTAGCTATTCGTTTAAATTTTGTTTTAAAGTTTTAATTTGATTCGACACCTGAATATTAGATGTTTTTTTATTCCTGGCGAGCAATAGCAAATGAGGAACCGGTACAAATCCCTGGTCAGTTTACCGGGTAGTTTAGTCAATATAACAAAATTTWAAATTAAATGATAAACATGTCTAGCATTCCTTTATTTGAATTCAGGAAATTTGATAAMATTYTACTTACCATCATGTCTACTAGCTTACATCTAATAGTAACTACTGATGATTTTCAGTTGAAATGATGAAAGTTAGTCAATCTGGGTATGATTAYAGCGAGAATTGAAATACTTTCAAGCAAAGTCCCATTCGGATCTACTTTCCGTTTAAAATTATAGGGATTTAACTCACCCAAACTAGGTTGTCGTGTGTCATAATGTGTCCACCTTGAATATAACATTTACGTGCCTGATAATTTTTCCCGTAGTACCCGTAAGTACCCGAAAATTCCGCTGATTTGTTTCCTATTGTCACACTGTATAATAAAACATTCCTTCGCTAATGAGGCAGATTAGTCGAAAATGGTTCAAGAAACATTTTTGGTAGGGAATTGAATAAACAACTTATCACTACGTGTTAAACCTTTGTTGCTTACTGAAGGGTCGTAACAATTATTAGCGTTTTATGGCAGTGTCGCCCTAAAACTCCAGTACTGCTTGCTAGTACTGATACTCCATTAAACGTGAAAATTATTGATTTAATGATGATTGCCTTATGGTCAAATGTTCTTCCTAAAATAAGGATGTTATCTAGTAATTAAAGTACTGCTTCAAGCAAGTTGATGCCATACACAGCGGTAAAACAGGATTTATTATTTCTTCTCCAAACAGCTTATTTTGCAAAAAAGCGCATTAGTGCCTTTTAAGCGCATATTTTGCATACGAATAATTGACACTCTAGGTTTAAATTCTCGTTTCTTAATCGAGCAGCTCTTCCAAGCAACTTTTGATTGTTTAACTTTAGTCACTTTAGTGTTGTCGATGTTTGCCTGGAAGCATACTTGTTTATTTTTCTACTGTTGTGAACTACATTATTATTAATATTATGATTGTCGGAACAACGTGATTGAAAAGTGTTGGCGCATTTGAGTTCTTATCGTATATTTAATTAGGTTTGCTGTTATTTCACAGTTAAAGTTTGTTTATAGTAGTGCGCACTCAATGTGATTTTTTTTGCGTTGATTAAGTACATTTGCGTTTGTTCTCGCCTACCTGTTGGAGACGTCTAAATCAATATTGGGGACATTTTCTAAGTAATTTTTAAAAATAGATAAACCAATTTCGTTTCAAAAGGTGTTCATAAGTATTTTAAGACTTGTCGGGTTCGATAAATTATTAGTGGTTTGGAAGTGTTTTCAGTTGTTATTTTTGTTTCAACTACAACATTAGACTGTTGGATGTTGAATTTGAACTGCCACATTTCTTAAACATTTAAATGTTCAATTTTAGTGAAGTAAGTAGCTGGTTGTGCTGTGATTTCGTGTGATTTTATTTGGGATTTGCGAATCTAAACTCAACTTTAACATGTATGGATATGTAGGTATATTTTAACTTAATTTTTTTGGGGTTTGGTCTCGGTTCAATCATTTTGCTGCAGCTAAACAAGCTTAAAACATAAACACTGATGTACAACTACAACACAGTTGTATTGTTCTTAATTTTTTGGTATGTGTTCCACTTACATATATGTAATTAATCTGACTAATCAATAATATTTATTAACTTTCACTGATGAAGACTCTTGACCACCAAAGCTTGCCGTGGCATAATTAACACCTAAGCAACAAAGTTAAAGATATTCAGTAATTTTATCGATGATGCGAACGAATGTGTGAATCATTTACGCATTCTCCTGTAATCTAAAAATTCCATTAAAAGTGTTCTTCATAAAAAACAAACGTTTATTGGGTCCTTGAAGCCCATTGTTTATGTCTCATATTGTACTGTATGGGTTAGGAAATCCTTAGACAATTTTTTGCCAGATTTAACAAAACCTGCATTTTATTACAAATTGCAATTTAGAGATTGCAGTTTATATTGCCAATTTCATGCCTTAGTTTTCCATGCATCCTAAATATTATTTTAATATCATCTACATCAGAAAAATGGCAACTCCTCAAAACGGGCATTGCAATCATTTTGTAAAATTCGATTTTATAAGTGAAATAAGCAAAACAATAATGAAGGCGACGGGAAATTCAATGTAATTTTATTCTTACTTTTTTCCTACATTTTTTTAAACATCGGTAATTATTGCACTGTTTATGATTGAAATGCGTTGCATTTGATCATTTTATTGCTTTGATTTGCTTTATATCAGGCATTTCTGATATATTGTAACTATAACTTCGTCTACATGTTTCCAAGTACAAATAGTTTCTTGTCAACAAAAAATTTTTTGAAAATTACGAACAAAACCTTTGCTATTGAACGTGTCAGTATGTGGATCAGTTGCAATAATGCAGTTAAAATTGATTAATTATTTCCAATTCCATTCAATAGTAGAAAATTATATATAATCACCGCTTATTCAAACTTACTTTTTTGTCACTTTGTGTTAATAGTTATCGAAATCCCAATAAAGTAAGCCCTTTTGAAGAAGGAATGCGACTCAAATTAAGCAAAACATATTCCCTCATACGAAAAATGAATAATTATTCTAGTGCCTGCAACTGTAATTTTTTACATAAGATTTTAAATATGTATATCAAACGGTTAGACCTAGAAATACGACATTATACATGAAATATATTTAGACTTTGGAGTAGAATAAAAAATCTAATAATATATAGGGTGTTCCATTTAAAATAAGCAAGTTGATACCTACTTCCGGTATAACCGGAAGTGTGGACATCTTGAAAATAATTCATCTCGCTTGCCTCCCATGACATTGAAATTTCTCCTTACTATAGTTTGATAGATATCAATCGCTGTGGTTGTCGGTGGGACACCCTGTATATGTTTCTGACGTAACCAGATTAATGCGGCATTTATGAAAATAGCGACTTTTTGGAGATTTCTGTTTTTATATAACTATTTTAGTCGCCATTTTTTCAACCAGATTGATTTACAAAATATGTAAATTCTTTTCACTTTAACATCATATTATAAGAAAAATTATTTTTCGGTCTTGTCCTTTTGGGTGTCTGCGTGAGCGACCAGAGCTAAATCGCCTTACGTACATTCGGAAACCGTTCCTTTATCAAACAGGTGCCAAATTTGAATATTTTCAAGTGAGTAACAATATTACAGAAGTTTGAATTTCAGTTCGATTTTTTTTTGTTTTTACTTAAAACAAGCATTTATAACATTAATCAAGTTGTATTGAATTTCAATAATATTTGTTCATAGTTCATGGTTTCAATAGTTTGCATTCCTGTCTTCTTTTACCTGGTTCGATATGTAATTATTATTTATTTTAATGATTGAATTCGTATTTTACATGCAACTGCAAATTATGAGTAATTTTTTTGTACTTCCAAGTAACAGGCAGTAAATTTTCGTGGCTTTGACTCACCTTGTATAGTCAGTCGTGTACATCAGCGGTATTTGTGTCAGTTCGATAAAATTAATGTAATACTTCGGTTGTCATTTAAAAATGTTACGACGATCATTTATGCTTAAAGTGCGTATGGTTTCGCATTGGTTCAAAACCGATTCCGTTAAGGCGAATAATTACGGTGAAACATATTAACTGGCATTTGGAGATATTGGATTTATTACTTTTTTGCACACAATTGAACAGTTGAAAAATACTTGCCTTGCTTTGTAGATTTAAATGTGTGTTCAACCTTAGTTGAAGTGTCAAGGATTTCTGTACACACATTAGATGTATTACTGTATTTAACTCTGGAATTACAATTACTTTAATTTACGTAGCATTTTTTTCTTGAGGTGTGAAGCATATTTTCGATAGTTCCTCGACGTGCGACTATCCTGCCTTAATTAGGTATTTTCCGGTAAATAAGACATTGTATAGAAAACATGTTTTAACCGTCAGAAGCATGATGTGCGATGAATTTGATGATGAATTACTGGTTTATGATCCACATATGCTAACTAATCCTTATTGTTACGAGTTGTATCTTCTTCTTCTCTAGTGCTTATCTGTTACCGAATATTGGCAATCATTCTAGCAATCATAATTTTATTTGTTTCTGTTTTTAATTGTAATTTGTTTATTGTTCAGTCAGGATATTCGTCTTCGTCCAACGCTTCTCCTGCCCTGCAGTTTTCCCTGTTAGATTAATTTTAGTAGTTTGTATTTGGTTTCGTTTCTCATGTGCCCCAGATATTCCAATTTTCTACGTTTTACTGTGTATATTATTTCTTTTGCTTTATTTAGTTTTTGGATATAGAATATATAAATAATCATTATTTCCTACAGAAAAAGGCTATCGACCCAATCGGTCTTTCTGCCCTAGTTTTTGGATTATTCGGGTGTTCGATATTTTGTCTACCCATGATATTTTGATGATTCTTCTATATGTCCACAACTCGAACGCCTCCAGCCTCTTTGTGGTTGCCTCCGTTAAGGTCCAAGATTCTACTCCGTACAACAAGATGAGAATACATAGCATCGGAGCAGTCTGAGTGTCAGTTCTAAATTCAAATTATGTGTCTTGAATAATTTGGACATTTGATTGAAGGTTGTTCTTGTTTTTTCAATTCTTGTTTTTATTTCTTGGGAATGGTCCCATTGTTCGTTTAGTACTGTGCCGAGATATGTGTATGTTGACAATCGTTCTACCGCTTTCTCATTGATGGTAAGCTTTACTTCTCCAATTCTTTCCTTACTCATTACCATGACTTTTGTTTTACGGGTGTTGACTTCTTGACCATATTTCTTACCTACTGCAACTACCCAGTCCAACAGCTGCAGTCCCTATGCAGTGTCTGCAAATATGACGGTGTCATCGGCATATCGAAAATTGTTTGTTCGTTCGCCATTTAGTAGTACTCCTGCTTCCGTGTATTCTAGAGCTTCTTGGAAAATTGCCTCTGCGTACATGTTAAACATGAGAAGTGACATATACATCCCTGTCTTAAGATTTGCACTTCCTCTGTTTTGGCATGGTTAGTTTTAACGGAAGCTGCTTGATTCCAATTCCAGAATTTAATAAATATTGAGCTCTTAATTGTGCGTGTAAATCTTTGCCGTCAAGTCGTCCACTATCTTGCAGAACTTCCATCAATTTGTTGTGTTGAACTTTATCGTATGTTTTTTATGTAATCGTTCCATGTTGATGTTATTTGTTCGATGTCTACAATTGTTTCGCTTTGTTCATTTTCCAATAGGTAAAATTACCTATTGATTTCTTCTTGAATTTTGCTGTTATTTCCTTGATCTTCTTCAGTTGAGAATGAGTTGTATCTACACTTTTTATATGGCTTACTTTGTACTTAAATATACCTATAATATTTTTCGAAAAGCCACATTTATAAAGGCTTTTTCGTATATATTCTCAAATTTTCTGTCAGTAGAAGGCCTTGTAGGAACAATTTAAATTTATAAGTCTGAAGATTCAAGTTATAAAATTCGTATATTTTTTACAGGGGGATTTTTCGCTCATTAGTGCTACACAACGCGATATTTCAGGAAATATAAATTTTAGAAGGAACTATTTTCTATCAAAGTGTTTGGTGTTTAATATTTAAAAATTATTTTCCAATATAAGACGTGCATCAGTAGCAAATATACAGGGTGGCTCATTTGAAAGAACCAGCCAAATATATCGTAAATTATAGGAATTACAAAAAAATTATGCAACTGTTGTAAAATTGCTAGGTGGAAACCCGAAGGTGGCTGATATCAACTTTTGGATAGATGGCGCTGTTAACGTCAGGTAGGGGACAAGGGACAAGTTCAATTTTTTAAATGTATTGGTATATTTTTTACTATGAAATCTCATTCAACAATTAACTCTAAATGAAAAAGTATTAAAGTACATATGGGCTAAAGTTTATGGATTTAAAAATACATCCTGAATTTCGTATTTTTTGTTTTCTACCATTCGTATAATTTTAATTTGCCATCAAGTGTGTTGACTCGTTGTCCATATCCACCTATATCCCGTATAAATATGTAAAAATAATATACTTAAATAATCAGAGATTTTAATCTTTAAATTTTTATATGACCTCTTTTTAAGAGGAGACATGCTCTATAATCTACTTCAATTTTATATATAAAGTTTCGAATATATGTATTGGTTATGATTAATATTGATATTGTTAATTGCATCCACTATTATTTTAAAGCGTCTAACTAAAGTCTCATACACAAAATTCTTTAAATAAGCCCAGAGAAAACTCCCAAGACAATGAGATTTGGCTGGTTCTTTTAAAATGAGCCACCCTGTATAATAACAAAATGTATATAACAAAATAAGTTTTTTTCATTATAAACCTTTTTTTGTTATAGATTCCACAGAAATCGCTGCTGTACTACTGCAAATTTGGAAATCGATCTTCTCAGACTCGAAGGGAACATGATAAGCTTCATATTGACCTGTTTTAATTCATAACATAATAATAATACTAATTTAATTAAATAAAACAAGTCAGTACTTAGCCTTTTAGGTGCCCTTGGAGCCCCAGATGGTCGATTTTTAAATTTGCATCGTTTGGAGTACAGCACAGATTTTTGTGGACCCAGCAGCTCATACTTTTCAAATCATAAAAAACGGACACACTTCATTGGTCGTAAGAAAACTAGTTTAAAAGCTTTGCGGCAAATCCGATAATGATAAGAAATTTGAAGATACATTTAAAAAAACTTATTTTGTTAATATCGACCTTTAATATATTTGTTACTATCGCACCTCTTACACACCAAAAACGGTGCTATAAAATATGTTCTTTTAAAATTCATATTTAGTGAAATTTGACGCTTTGATAAGCAATACTGTATAAAAAAGTATCCTAATATATTTAAAAAAATCAACTTGTTTAAACAAAATTAAGGAATTTAGAACGTAGTATCTACTATTAAATACTTGCCACAATAGTCTATTTTGGGTCAGCATACAACTTTCGTACTCAGTTAAAGTCTAAAGGCTTGTTAAATATTTAAATAGCAAATGTAGATAATTAGCACACGATGTACAACATGGGCTTATAACGAATTGAAAGCTTTGCCGGTCCCCGCATTTTTCTTTTGATATTATCGAATGTACATATAAAAGTTTCGGTTTGTTGTTTAAGCGTTTCACAAATCGTAAACGTATAAATTTATGGTTTTGTAAAAATTTTACATAACACTTTTTTCAGCGTCGTATTCGGGACAGAAACGAAAATACATTCCTCCCGTTTTTTCCCGAAAACCGTTAAGGTTTTCTCCAAAACCGACCACAAAACTAAAAGTTTTTAATCGAAAACGCAAAAAAGCATTATTTTCTGATAATTTTGTTCTTTTCTGACAATGTTTCAACCAAAAATTACAAAATTAATTTTGTTAGAAAATTCGCTTCATTCATCGGTTTGCAGGGAACTTTAGAAAACCCATTTCAGCTTCGAATATGGCATCAAAACAATTAATTTTATTCAGTTTTTTACCACAAGTAATTAGGATTATCGTGAAAAAACGACCATAGCAAAAGTTTCCAATCCAAAATTCCAAAAGTAATTTAAGAAATCCTCGCCCTCAACGCTCTGAAGAAAGTTCCTTTAAATTTTCAGGTCATTCCAGTTTTAACAAAGTTTCTATTAAGCAACTTCTACGCAAAAATGGCATTATTTTTTAGCTGGCTGAAACTAATTTTTAATGGATTTTTTAAATTCTCTTTAAATTGACTTAACACAATAAAAAATAGATCCCGATTGATTTATACCAAATCTGAAAATAATATTCGATTAAATCACTTTCTCACCTTTCAGAGAAAAATTGGTGAAATCAAACCAAAGTTTTATAGCAAAAAGTTAAGGCAAATTGAATGCTATGGGATATATCTTATACATTAAATGATTCCATAAAAAAGTAGAAACCAAGAGTATCTTATTTGTGTTTGTATAATAAACGCATCACAAGAATAAACTGCTTATGCGCCCCTTAAACAAATAATCTTGATCCAGAAAGGAAATGTATTTTTTTTAGTTAAGTTTCCTATCGGTGTATATTATAAACACTATATCGATGTATTTAAATAAATCGTGCTGCGGTTTTACTAATATTAACCCGGTTGTTTTATTTGTACATCTAATGAATGCAAATAAATTCAAAAGCTGGCCGCGCAAGCCGTATCAAAAATATAATTAATGTATTTAMATTTTCTGCCCTGRAAAAGGTTTACTGCCACTATTTAAATTTGTCTGGCAAAAATTCCCTAAATGAACAGAAAAAAAWTAATTATTCTGTATATCGAGAATTGTAACTGATCACTCATGTTTATGAATTTATTTATCCTATTTTCTATTTTAATCACAGATAATGCGGTTAGAATATATCACTAATTTCCGGCACCTTGGTTTTTATCAAATTATAGAGCGTTAGCAAATTTTTTTGTCGATATRTTTACCATAAGTTTACAATTTTCAGTTTGAAATATAACACAAAACACTTTGGAACTTATTAGTACATCTATAAGACATAAATACATTAGGATTTGCACTTTTATTGAATAAGCAACTTTAAGAACAGGATGGCCATTTTCCTGATTCTTGCCGGTGCAATTTGGGTTTTTAAGATAAATGTTATTTAAATAATGTGAGAATAATAATTGATAATCGAGATCTCAATGGTCTGAAACGAAAATATAAGTATATATTTTATATCGTAAGCAAATATGTCTATAACCATCACTGACTGATGGTTTATTGAGTTTTATTCAAAAATATCTACCAATTGGAGATTTTTCGCGTTTTCTACGTAGAGTTGAGCATTTTTGAGTATTTTCAAGATAATTCAGGATACAAAGTGTAAGCCTAAATGTTAAGATAACAATTAATAGTACTTGAACTTTGTCTAGCGAATTATCCATGTTTAAAAATGCTGGAATTCTTGTATTTAGAAATTGACCAATTATATTCTATATTGTTGAATTCGTTTGGAAACCCTCTAAACAATATACCGCATCTTCTATTTAAAAGCATTTCAAAGAGTAGGTTGGCAAGTCTATAACACAGCTTCAGTCATTAATAAAAGATTTTTTTATTTAATAGATGTTTCTCATACAAGTGATGCTTACATCTATTTGAGCAGAGAGTAAAATTGCATGTTACTTCCATTATTGCTTTTAGTAGTCTTTGAAAAAGATACATTTTGGACATTTTTTTGTTACCATTTTATTCCAACGGATAGGTTTTGGGATGAGGGCGTGCAAAACATGCGACCGTAGTTATCTCAAACTAACGCAACGGTCAAGTAAACGTTC
Source organism: Dendroctonus ponderosae (assembly GCF_020466585.1). Taxonomy (NCBI): domain Eukaryota; kingdom Metazoa; phylum Arthropoda; class Insecta; order Coleoptera; family Curculionidae; genus Dendroctonus; species Dendroctonus ponderosae. Next base: position 3,565,336 of record NW_026018715.1, read on the forward strand.
ACATGCTTTTTACATTATTGGCATATAAGCAAACCTATGTTACATTTGAATACATTCTTAGTGTAACACAAATATGTACGGAAATATTATTTACACATCGCATACTAACTAGTTTTTCGTGAGGTGTGCGTTCCTACTACAGTCAAAAGCAAAAATATTGCACATTTGAATGAACCCATCAATTACTTGTTTTGGGTTACAAATTGAAGATAATAAATTATGAAAATATTGAATCTTTATTCATTTTAAGTACAAGTTATAAATTTATAAGTTTTAAAGAAATTATCCCATATGCGGTCACAAACTTCAAGGTCAAAATAGCTACACAGTTTGTGTTTTTGAATCACTTGACTTTATAAMTTAAAGAAGTATGTTAACTGGAACTTTTTTCACATTTTTTATTCAWTTCAGAACGATATAACAGCGTAATAAAAAGTATTCTAATAAAACAACGGTGTTAATTTTCGTTTTCRTCACATAATTTAAAAGTGTAAAGTGTGCGAAGCCAAAAGAGCTAAAAATTCCTGTATTCCATTTAAGTTTTTCGTTATTTCCAGAGTCCAGAGTCTCCATATAACTCATTAATTGTTTCTAAACCCTGATTTTGTCCTCGGATGTTAACCGATATTTTTGCTTCTGTCGCTCCAATCTTTAGACTATAAAATTGTATGGCGTGAATCTCCTTACGATATTATTTCTCGAAGATTTATAGAATTTATTATGTATACCAAAACCTGTATTGTAATTCTAAATGTTTACACTGTTCTACAYCATCAGTGATAGTTACATTTKTTCTCTTGATAAAATATCAAGAGGTCTTAAAATGCATAAATAATCTTAATTTTTTAAACTTTAATAAAAAATCAATGGTTTTAGATTTTTGCAACAGCATTGCCAATAATCTACCTTCTTAATGATTATTTGAGTTTCCATCCCCAGATCCCACCAAAAGCAATTCGACAATATAATTGTTGAATCATCTTCAAGGGGCCATATACTATTGTACTCAGATGTATCGAATCATGTGAAATTTATGCCTATTTTATTTAACTTAATTAAAAGAGATAGGTCAACTGAGTCGAAAGCTTTGGCTAGGTCCAAAAACATAGCCATCGTACGACTACTTCAGTGCATTTATATGTACATACATACACAGTGTCAGAAAACAACTCGCATAGCACTRTTTCTTGATATTATGATACTTAATTGGTTTCTAGCTAAAAACTTACATCATCTAAAATTAACGTTTTATTTTCCGAAACTTTTAGCTAAATTTGARATAAGTAAAATCAACTTGTAATTAAAAAAAAACAGTCTATTGATTAGCTTAAAGATTTGAAGAATTCCTGTATTTTTTAAATCTGGAGGTCGGTCAARTCTACCGGTCGCACTTTTTTTTCTATTTGTTATAACAACTCTTTGCTTGCCAAATGCTAAAAAATATAAATTTTGTTRTCCGACTCTCCGCTTGGCTATTTTTACTTCATTATCTACAGATTCGGACGAATAATTCCCCCAATGGGTTGAATATATAATTTCTTGCCTATTTAATCTTAAATAATACTAGAAAAATGCATTGAAAATATGTGCATGTACCGCATAATATTTATTACATTTTCTTAATTAAGGAAAATTAGAACATCAAAACTAAAGAAGAATATTTAGTGTGTAGTTCCTTTTTATTCTAACACAAACGTTAGACGTTCGGGCATGAAAAATATTATTTTCGAAAAAACTCTCAATTTGCCCTATTTTTTCAATAAAATCTGATTTAACTGTTAGCTTATTATGCTATTGTCAGTTATATTATGCTGTCGAATTTTTATTTCCATGTAATAGCAAACATTTTCTATATAATTTAGATCCAGAAATTGGGCAGGTGTTAAAGCATTAATTGCACTGCATAATCCTCGGAATATAATGCTTAGGATTTTGGATCTTTGCCATGATATAATGGAAAACTTATTCCGCATTTATTCCCATTTAAGACGCAGTTAATAGCAAAATAATTTTAGATATTTAAATAACCCATTTTGTACAAGATTAATAAAAACTAATCCGCCCACACCAAAAGAGGAAATACACCCCCAAAATATAGCAAACCATGAGAGATGTGTTTCACTGTTGCACAGCAATTTTTACTTTGAAGTTCTTCATTTGGTTTACGCCACACCATTTGTCCTCTTTCAGCCGCAAGTATGTTAAACTTCGGCTCATCACAAAGATAATTCTGAGGTGAACGGTTGACGGAAACAATTTTTTTTCGTTTAGTTGCAGCTTGTCCAACATATCCATTAGCGTAAATGTGAATATTTTTACCAGTAAATTTTTGTACTTTAACTTGAAATTATGGGACACTAACTTTAGTCTACTGTTTTCTTACTGTTTTACTCGTCCCGTGGCAAGACTCTTCGTTTGCATTTAACGCCTTTGGATGGCCTGGTGGTTTTAAAGCAATCTTCATTTTTATAACCCGAAATGAAGTTTTTACGTTCAAATTTTCCGATGACAGTTTCATTGTTTTCATAAATTTGGTTTCTTATTGCGACCCATTTTAATTGACCCGAATTTAACCACTGAACTGACGATATTGAGAGACTCCTAAACATGTGAAAACGGGCATCATTGGCAAAATACTATTAGCGGCATGTCCGAATATATTTTTGGTGCATTAAAAATGTAATAATTCCTTTTCCATTTGGTTCCTTAATTATTAAAATATTTTTCAACGCGTGATTGTGGTATTATTTAAGATTAAATAGACCAGAGATCAAATATGCAATCAATTAAAAAATAATAATAACAAACATTTCATATTCGTGGCAACTTTTATTGAGGATATTTTTGTGATCCACTGCTTCTACTCCATGTTCAATTCAACAATATTTTCTTGGAGCAGCCAATTCGTTTCTTATGGGGTTCGAGACCGGAGGTTTTGCAGGCTCTATCAGTCTATCAATCAAGTAACGGCAGCAGCGATTATTACAAATGTGTATTGAATGCTTTTGCTTATGACTGTAGAAGTGGCTTCGTAAAATAACAACTTGTAATTGTATCGGCAACCTTGAACTAGTCAGCAAAAACCAAGCAATTATCCAAAGAATGTAATTGTCTGCGATTCGATCAGAGGTTTGTTTCGGCTGCTTATTTTTTCACATTCCCGAGTCTCTATTGTAGTCAAATAATTTTTTGTTGTTGCTTAATTCTTCCTGCTGCTGAGTGCTAATCGCCAATTATGCAACAATTGCTGCAGTAATTATTTTCTATTTGAATTGTGAATAATCAAGCCAACTACATAAGTGCACGAAATTACGTGATACATTATCTGGTTCTGCTTCTAATGATTGCTGATTGCCTTCCCTTTATGGTGCCGACTGTGTACAGAGCCTCTCAATTCTGTTTATTACCCAATTAATCGCGTAGCTTATCAGAATAATTGCAATTGCTTGGTTGGCAATGTTAATCAACTTTTTTTAATAGAGATTATTTTAAAAGTTGTATATCTGCAAGCTGTTCATATATAAATATACGTCATAAAAAAATTGGCATTTTACGGTACAAAAAACGTTTCGCTCTTATTATCAGCGTGAAGCAATGATTGCACTTATGTTTTAAACCGAATTTAGTAATCTAAATTTTCTGCACGAAGGCGTTTAGATGGTAACTGTGGCATAACCAGCCACGACATTCGCAACGGTTCTTCTGGCTAAAGAAATTAAACGGCATGGCTAAATTGCACCAAAAAGAAATCGGTTTTTGCAAAATGCACGTCCCGTCAAAAACATAATAATAATAAACAAATAGTAATTAAGTTAACTGCGTATTGAAACAGTTAGTTTTTATAAGTTGGCTTTCCAAAACTGGCTTACGCACACCATATATGTTTAGGGTTAATTACATTCCGTCCCGTATTTCCGGTACGAAATGTTGATATTCAGTTCACGAACTCAATAAACACGATCAAGCATTATCTAAGCAACACAATTTATAAATAAACGCAAATTATAAAATATGTTTATTGTCTATTATAGTATAGTCTTGTAGCGAAATTTAACGTAAATGATTCAATTTTTTGAATAGTGTTTTGTAATAAATAGAACTTGTTCGTGGAAGATGTCATAACTCGAAAACTAGTCGTCTTCTTAACTACGAAAAAATCATACTTTTTCAAATTTTTATATAAATTAAAACATTTTTACGCGAGATGGAAATGAAATACTGAAAAATTGTTTTTTCGTCATTAGATTTTTTTATTACCTACAACTTTTGTATTGAACGTTTTCCGCTAGGAGATTACGTTTCGCCGCAAATCTAACCGTTTTCTACCCATAACTGCTTTAACATTTCACCATTTCTAGTGTTTTCGTTTTTAAATTATATTTTTTTCTTAAAGTTGGCACCTCAACAACATTTTCCACTTAGTCCTTGCCTGTTATTAATTATTTTCATTATTATCAAATTCGTTTCGACACCAGCCTGATTCCTGGGCGAATTGTACAAATTCTACAAAGAAAATTTAACGATTTTTTAATAAAAAAGGAGGATTTCATTAGTTGAAAGACATTTCTTCGGTTTTAATTGGGGAAATTGTACAAAGCTCAATTAGGGATCCGGCAATGGTGTGAAAATTTAGATATGCACCTATAACAAGTGAAGACATGGAGAGAAGTTTTCCACTTGCAAAAATATTCTTAGGCTGCAAAATTTTACAATGGGACAAATAATTTCACTTATTTGTTTACCGGTTTTATTTAGAATAAACATTGGTTTTAGGAAAACATGCTTAGGTTTTTTGAAGTAATTAGAATCAATCTATTTAAGAAAACTTTCATTTATTTTATTACATATTTCATTGCATTAAATTTTATTTGAAATGTTTAAATCGTTATATTTTTACTCCACTGAAAGAATTTTGTTCATTTTTAATGGTTTTTTACATATTGCTGCGTTTTTTGGAAGATATCAATTTGCTTATCAGGCGCTTTTTTCGACAATTTTAGTGCTTTTTAATCCGGAATCTAGTAATAAAGCATGATAAATGTTATTGAATCAACACACTGTCCCTATAATAAAATATTGCCGTAAATCAGCAGTTCAGGGTTTATATAAGTAATACCTTTTAGATGCTGCGAATTAATTTAATAATTATTTGCTTTAAAGTAATTTTTTATTGAAAGTTGTAATTTATTTTTCAGTTGGAGACATGGTTCAAAGGGGGCACGGCAAAACGACCAGCTGGCCAAAGACCCAGCTCGCAGTTGGGTCCAAACTCAGAAGCCGACATTCAGGTAGATGAGGACTACGCCAACAAGGTCGAATTAATGTCCGAAAAAGACATTAATGCCAAATATGAAGAAATGCTGGTATGTATAAGTCCCCTGCCTCCTGCTGGCAAATCATAGCTATTCGATCCACTATTTCAATGTATGTTATTTAGTTTTTATTACTTAAAATCTATTTAATTTGAACGTTTCGCCCGAAACAAAAAATACTTTTCTGTCTCAATTATGAGTTTGAAATCAATGCATTAAGATCCTCAAAACTATTCAAGAATTAATAGGGATATTGAATATTTTTCTGAGTATTTTTATTGAGCTTTTTGTTCTTGTGGTTCCACTGCCCAAATATACAGTGTTTTGGAAGACGTGAGAATATCCATTATTTTTTATTAACTCTAAACTTATGGTTAACCCTTTCGCTCATAAATTTTTATTGTTATAAAGAAAAAATTGATTTTTTGAAAATCAATTTATATTTTTTTGTAAATTTTTGATGTCAAAAGTTTTTCTGTATTTTTTTTTGGTTTTTTGGTTTCTTGATGTACACATTTGTGTACATTGGTAGTCAATGGTACAAAAAATAAATTAAACAAAAAAATTACTTTGTATTCGTATGTATTTGTATATATTGAAAAACAGTTGCTTTTTTTGTGAAGCACAGGTGAACATTACATTTTTGACATGAAATTCTTGATCGTCCTTTACACCCAGGCACTTTACAACTAGATACAAAGTCTTTTACATCAATGGATGGTAAATGGTCTAGTCTGTCCAAACGAACTTCGGCTATCGGTTCAATTTCTGGTGTTACTTTTAAAGTTTTGGGCGATGAAGGACCTGGACTATCAGCTGTTGGACGCCCCCCTCTTTTTAGTGAATGTTTTTTTTCCGCTAAGATTACAATAATAGAACCTGAGCAATATAGGCTCTGAAGTGCAGCAAATCTAGGATATCTCTATGTCATGAGCAAACATTATCAGAGTCCACTTTTTATACCTGATAAATGTCCGATATAAGGTAATAAGAAACTTCATCTTATCAACACCCCTATTTGAGAGTTATTCTTCGACTTTTGTGGAGTTTTCGCGGATGTGCTGACAGGTTCATCTTCGGTTGTTCTGGCCGCTCAGCCTCTTCCTTATCATCACTCAATAGCATTTTCAGTAATTTTACAAGGTAAAACATGTATATGCTACGTTCAAGATATATAATAAATACTGGTAACAAGTTGTGTAGCTTCAGGATCAAAATCAAAGACATCTTCATTGAATTCGTCGTCGCTAAGTCCAATGTCTGATAATCCGGCATCTATGAAATCGAATAGTTATCTTTCTGTTAGCGGGCGATTTCGACTCATTATAAACCTCTATCCTAAGGATCCTATAATACTCAACTGTCTACTATTATGAAAAAGAAAAAAGTACTGTTAAGTTTATCTTCTAATTTTACTCCCCTGACTCACAGTGTACACAAATGTGTACGTGTTTTTAAAGAGCAAAAAAATGTGCTTTCGAAAAAAAACTGTATCACTGTTTGCACTCACAAAACCACATTTTATTAATTTGTTTCTAATTTGTCTAAACTATTTCCACCACAGACAAAATGCCAAGAAGATCTAACAGATAATGTTGCATATGTTACACCCTCAGTGACCGCCAGCTGTTAGAATTAGAGAAATAAACTTTTGTAGAAAACCCTTAGAGGGTGTTACTTATACTACATGTAACATTATAATGTACACAAATGTGGACACAATGAACAAGCAGCTAAAATACTTTCTGAATTTATGTAAGGATACCGATAATTGATGTACACAAATGTGTACACAGTGACCGAAAGGGTTAACGGGCTTTGAATAATTTTATTGCCATATTCTGCAACTGTGGTAACTTCTCCCGAAACTGTTTTGAAACCATTTGTCGACTGCGCAGAATATTTGTAATTGTACTCCATTATTTTTATTCGTATAAATAAAATGCAAGGAACTATTTTTTTAAGCGCAATTTTCACAGCGGAATGTGACACAAAAATTATTCAAAGCCCGTTACCCAGAAGTTTGAAGTTGTTAAAAAATTGGATATTGGAACCGTTTCCCAAGCACTTTATTTGGAAATTGAAAGATTCAACAGCAAAAAAAACTGAGTCATTCTAAAACCAATGAAATTATCTAGTAGCAGTGAAGGACAGAGTCGTCTACATGCCTGCATGCGAAAAGATAGACCCCAAAGAAAAATAATAAATATTCTGTTTAATTTTTGAGTAGTGTTTCGATGTGTGTGGATTTTGCAAAGTTCTTTATTGACATTTTGGTGATAATATTTTTATAAAATTAGGAGATGTACTCTATGTACTCTCGATGTAAATATACAAGACGGACCAGTTTTGATAGGAAAGATTTATCCATTTACTGTTTTACATAAAAAATAGATATATTTGAATAACAAGCAATATTTTTTTTGTTGAATACTTGCTTTTTATGTCGCTATGAAAATACGAATTTAGATGTAAATGCAAGATGTTTCACAGTATTTTGATACATTTTGGTCATTTCTCGTTTGAAAACGGTTATAAATATTGAAATGCCGTTTGGACATAAACTACTTTTACAACGTTTTTTCCAGTCGACAAAAACTTAATATAGAACAGGAAGCCACTTTGCCTGCAGATCAGTTTGATTAGAGAGCCGTATTTTCTGAAAACTTCGTGCGGATAATTAAAGTATCTGCTGGTTATTTGCTTTAAATAGATTTTTGATTTTCCGAAAATATTGAGTCTAATAAAAAAATCATTGGATAATTAGTAAAATTTCTGTCTCAATTTCACAATATCTAAGTATGAATATGAAACAACTTAATCTGTATTATTTCAACTTTAAATGCAGCCTCTGTAATGCATTTTTTTGTAATCATGTTTAGGTTTTGATAGTTGAAAACTGACGAATTTCCGCATAGGATTAAATCCAACTGCACAAAATAACAACTACTAAAAAGGTATAGTGCTCGGAACAATTTTCGTTTCATGTACCAATTTGCGAATCCCGTCACCAATACGTATAGAGAACGGAAATATTTAAAAACGGCTTTTCGATAGGGAAAGGAAATTTGCTAACCGCGCTGTTTGTAAGTATTGAGTTACATTTGGAACTGCGCATTCAATGTCCAGTTCACTTTTTAGTGGTTGATCCTCCAGACAGAGCACACAAAACAAATTGTCGATAATTCTGAATAACCGATTAAATTTTCTTCGAATTTGTCGAATTTCGTTTATTTCTGTCTAATGTTTTGCTTGGCTTTTGCAAAAGCAATGCATTTGTTTTTATTCTCTTCTTCAATCTATTTCTTGGCTATTTCAACAGTGAATCAGCATCACGATCAACAATAAATGCACTTAGCGCAAGCAATGATATTGCAATACGTTTCATTTGGAGCTTCTCCACTGTGAAATTTATAGTAATAAGAAGAGTACATAATTAATTTAAACTAGAAGGAATTTTTTTGTTCATTTTTTGCATAAACTGCTGTATTATATGAAAATCCGTTTTTTTATTTCTGATATTTATGAAAACGTTATATGATTATTCCTTTTTTTTCACGGGGCACATACAAATGTACACTTTCACTTTGTATATTTGCAATTTTATATAATCTTTTCAGTTTATCAGTCCCAAGACAAATCATTAGGACATTTTTATATTTTTCGTTCGCCATTTTGTTCAAAAGCAGAGTTATTTACTTGCTGGTTTAAAAGGCTTGTTTATATTTCGAATCATACATTTTCTAATCAA
>NW_026018715.1:3575126-3625604 GCF_020466585.1 Dendroctonus ponderosae
GATTACTGTGAAGCGATGCATGCTAGTATCTTTAATTGGAGATGCCCACAATAAAAATAATAAAAATGTAACGAACGCACAATTATAACGCGCAAATATAAGATATTTGTTTTAGGATGGGGTTTTGAAATTTCTTTTTTTAATTTATTGCTTTTTAAAATTTTATTGACTTCTTCTTAGAGCAAGTTTTTTATAGTTAGAAAGTCATATTTTTATTATCTCTATTTTGTTTACTCCCTAATTTCGAGAAGGCAGTTATTTGGAAAATAAATCAGATTTTTAAATAATAGCTATGAAATGCTATTCGGTAGATTTGACAGTAGTTTATGCAATAAAAAGTTTGTATAAAAAACTGAACATAATTTTCTAAAATGCTTTCTTTTAGTGCTAAAATATTAGACTACGTATTCTATTATTGATAAATCGCTTTGGATATAGTACCTAATAAACATTTATGCGCTTTTTGAATTTAACATTTCGCCCTGTAGCTTACTATTTCGAGACACAAAAAATGCGAAATCTTTTACTAAAGTTATTTTTTTCTAATTAAAGAGTCTATACTTTAATCTAGATTGAGGTTGATGGTTTTTCTAGTGATTATTATCTCGATTTAAGCAAGCAACTAACTGCAAGTCAATTTGATGAACATATTTTTATATAGCTTGAAATATTTCGATTCGCTTGAATTATTATTATTACTACTATAATTCACACTTGTTGAGGAAGATTTTATTTTTTTAGAGTGATATGAATTTGAATGATGACAAGAAGAAACCACTACGCAATGTGTCCCTTAACCAAAAGAAAAAAATGTTGGTAATGCAAAATAAAAATAAAACTGAATCGGGTAAGTGGTACCTTGTGGTAAAATGAAAACTGTTATTTATAAAAAATATTGTTTCAGGTAACAGATTCAATGACCCAGAAGATTATTATGACTACTTAGAGGCACATTTAAAAAGCGAATACATTCAATTAAATAAACTGTTAAGCTGCGCTGAAAGTTTGCGAGTAGCATTAGCGAATAACCCATTAAGTTGGGTTGAAAAATTCGGTAGCCAAGGAGTCCAGCTTATTCTGAAAGTCTTGGACGTTGCTTTAAAAAAGTAAGTTCTATCTCTACAGGATGATTTCAGCAGCTCAGCAAAAACATTACGAGAGTGTTACATACATTATGGACAAAAAGATGGTCTTGCGGCTATGGCACACCTTCAGCGAGTATTTATTATTTATATCTGTACTTTTGACTCCCTAAAACGTACTAAAAACTGCGCAAAAAGGAATTAGACTTTTACAAGACTTAGACAAAGCACCTCGAGTTCCCCATTGAATTTATATGGGGAAAAGTTGTTTATCCTTCAAAAAACCGGTCTAAATTTCGTATTTTCTAAGTACTTCAGGTAAGAGTTTATTATTTTATTTTCTACGCCAGTATCAATAAGAATATTGAAAATGTTGCAAGTTAGTTTTTTCTGTTCTTTTTTCATTACAAAATACATGGCTTATTATTAAAATGTTACATTGATTGGCAATAATGAGCATTGAAAGCATTTAATTTCCATCCCAGTCTTTCGATTTTCAAGATTTGCATTAATTTTATATGGAAAAAACCTGTTAATTTGCTTATCCTTTGTAAAATCGGTCCAAATTTTGGATTTTCATTATTGAAGCCATTTTTTCTTACGTATTTTGAGCTGATGAATCGAATGCTCCCATCGGTTTTTCTTTAAGTATCACCAAATCTTGTATCTAAGTCAACAAATGGTTATAAGCAGAATAACTTGAAAAATGAGTGAAAAAAGGCAATAAATTGACCTGTAAGGACCATAATCATTCAATTATATATTTTTTCATGTATTTTGAGCTGCTGAATCCAGTGGTGCGCTTATTTTTTTCTACGTAGCGATAAAACGAGTTATAAGCCAAAACCGTCAAAAAACTTGGAAAAAAGCAGATAATTTCCTTGCTTCTTTTGTTTGTTGCAGTGCATTTCCGTCTTAGCGTTTTCCGACATCTGGTTTCTCACCTTTAAAACGCCATGTTGAATTTTGGATTGTTAGGAAATCTTTCCGCCCACAATAGCACAGCTTCTCTGTTATTATTTCTGCACTCTCCCAAAGTTAACCACGTGTCAACTTCCATATTAAAATTCTCTTCCATGTTTAATTACGATAACTTGAGGAAAAGAGCGTTAATACGTCAAAATTCTCAATTAACGCTAGCAGTGATGCGTTGCCGTTGATATGAAAGACAATTTGAAAAACCACTGACTTGTTTAATTGTATTTAAGTTCAATAAAACTTAAATGATCGATAATTGTGTAACCAGATGAGTAAAACATGCAAAAATTTGTACACATACGTGGTTTTTCATGTAGAATCAAATTTCAGAATAAAAAATATATCTTAAAACATGTCCCCCTGCATATATATTACTTTCAAACTTGTTTATAAATATATTCTTTAAAAAACTGGGCAGTATCGTGTATAACAGTGTCGTAATGTTTTTGAGTATATAGTATTTCTATATCTTCAGCTCAACTTTCTCAACTGAATATAAGCGTGTAATCAATGTATTTCATATCAATAAATTTTTTAGCAAAGATGTGAAGCTTCAGAATGAGTGTTTGAGATGTCTCGAAAAGTTCATGAACAATACCACTGGAATAAAACACTTTCTAGCAAATGTCAAAGGACACGAAACTGTAGCCAAGTGTTTGGACTACGAAAAGCCTCATGTAATGATTCAAGCTTTGAAGGTATTTTTTTCAATTTTATTTTACGAAGGAACATGTTATTAATTCACTGCCTGTTGTTAGATTCTTGCTCCGATGTGTCTGATTTCTTCTGAGGGTGAGGAGGATGGAGCCAATAAAGTTTTGTTAGCAATTACGAAAGTAGCAGAACATGAGCGAAGAGAAAGGTTTTTACCAATTGTCAATGGTATTGCCAAAAGTGATAATGCAGACTTGCAAGTAAGTTTACATTTAATTTAGTTGGTGGAACAAACCCAAAGGCAGTATCAAGTTTGTGAATTATTTCGCCATGTGGTAATTGTCCTTGACATAAATACTATTAGAGAACCACCTACGCCATCACTTGCAGGGCAGTCCATACTTTATTCACAGTATGTTTTGGACAACAAAATGCCATTTGTTAATTTTTTATTAACAATTTTCAACATCGCATTTTTTGTCGAAGTCGAAACGATTACAGCAATCTTAATGGTATACTTGGTTTAATTGCAGGGAATTGAATTTCGAAGAGAATGGGAGGTCGAGAGGACCGGAGAAGACTCGAAAAAAATCAGAAAAGTTCACGTTTTCGTAAAAAATTTACAACTGATTTTTTAATTTTACGACCTCCAATTTTAAGTAATGTACATACTTTATGTGGGCAAAAGCTGTACTCGGTCGGAAAAATAGTTTTTGTACAATTCCGTGTTGCCGAGGTCTCATTGCTCCTGAGATTGTCCAGTTGAGATTTAAAATATGGATGTGGAAACTAGACATGAGTAACAACAAAACGTATATTCCGGGTTTTTTATAAACTGTTTTTAAGTGTGTGAAACAGGGTCTTGAATATTAGTGGAAACAGCCGCACGCACGAAAGCGGCCGAGTGGTAGGGGACGCTGCTGGTTGAGGGGAATTGTTGAAACAAAATTCTTGCGTATTCTTTCATCAATTGTTAAATCTGAGTCAAAAATCGATTTTCTCGTGTTCATATATCCCAGAATCAAACAATAAGTCTATGAAAAAGCTGCAGTAGATGCTGAAATAATTTAATGCAAAGAATTATAAGTTGCGCGTGTATACTTTTTACCTCAACCAGCAGCGTCCCCTACCACTCGACCGCTTTTGTGCGTTCGGGCGTTTTCACTCATATTCAAGAGTCATGTCTAGTAAGGGTGAGAATTGTGCGAGAACTGTTAATCCGACCGAGTACACCTACCCCAGTGCAAAATTTTAGCTCTTAATATTAAAAAGTGGCTACGTTGAGAATTGTTGAAGAAAACGGAAAGTCCGTTTTCCGGTTTTCTTCGAGTTTTCTCCGGTTCTCACTACCTCCCATTCTCTTTGTCAAAACATTTTGTTGTCCAAAACATACGGACTGCCCTGTATTCATGCAAAAAACACTATTATTTTAATCTCTATTGCTTGGTCTAATCATGTACATGTCCTAAATGTACAGCTGACACTATGAACTTAAAATTTTACATATTCAGACAAAAATAAAGTAAATATAGCCGCGGGGACAAAGCCACGCAACAAAATGAGTATATCCAATAGTGTGCCCAGGTTAAGTATTCTTGGACCAGTGTCCTGTATGGCCATTATCAAAATGGTACTGTGACATTTTTTGCTGAAAATGATCTGACCTAATTTTTGTTAAAAAAACTTTGAGACCATTTCGGCCATTTCTTCATTAGGAATTGGTTGCCAAATAATTTATTATAAAAATACATTATCGCTTACTACGACATTTACAACTAATGGATAAAATTGTTGAATAACACGGAAGTTGAAGCAATTTATTTGCGCAAAACCTACCAATCTTACAAGATGTTTCCAAGAGCACGAAAATTGGAAATGTTCGAAAGGGTAATTAAAAAATGATTCCACCTACCATGGAAAAATGTTGCAAATGTTTGCACCAAGACTATCAAGAATTTACCAGTTACCCAATGCGGATCAGCGCGGTAGCTCTATAAAAATATGAGCACAAATCCACAGCAGTATTATCAATTAAAATTAACCGTAGCATTCTCTCTACAGGCTGTACCAAATTAAGTGCGCACCATTGTTAACTTTGTTATTTATTTATTAGTTTTGTATTTATTATTAACTTTATTAGTGGAGATGCAGTCTTGGTTTAAATGGCAGAGCATTTATATTTTTGGACGCTGGTTGCAATGGTGATACTAAAATAATTAAGCATCGCATTGTACAGATAATTAAAAAAACACTAATTTTTAAATGGAACCCCCTGTATATTAGTGCACAAAATTGAAGTCAATTTAATTCTACGTAAAACTTTAGTAAGCAAGTATTCAGTTTGACATTTCAAGTTCGCAAAAATGCGTTTCTCCCGACCGTCGATATTTTTTGAAAGTTTCCCGCCAATTTCGGCAAAATAACAACACTTGAAAGGAGTTAATATTGGAAATGAACAAGCAGAAATTAACGTTCTGGCATATTTTGAAGCGTTCCCGATAAATCTGTGAGAGATTTGCGAACAGAAAACCCTTATTCCTTCCTGTAAATAAGGGCCTTCCCTTTTTGTGGAGTGATGATTCAAACTTTTCCAACCAATCCATGTTTAATAGGAAAAATGTTCACTATTGGAGCACGGAAAATTTATTTGGAATCGACCCCTGTTACCCACAGAGACGTTTTAGCGTTAACGTATGGTGGGCATAATAGGCGCAAAAATAGTGGGGCCAGTTTAAAAAAGGATATTAACTGGTCAGCGCTATAGCGAGTTACTAAAACACATTTTTGAAAACATTTTGACGAAGTTAATTTGGCAGAGGGGCAGGAAATATTATTCCAACAAGACGGCGCTGCAACTCATAATATGAGAGAAATTTTATGGTTAATACTTCGATATTTTGGTGATAGAATTATAGCCACCCACGGTTCTATACGTTGTCCGTCACGATCCCCTGATATTGCTCCATTAGTTTTTTTTGTGGGGTACTATCAAAGATGAGGTGTACCGGGAAAAATATCAAAACGTAGAAGAACTAAAACTAAAAGTCCGGCAAGTAGTCGGCAATTTAGGCGGTCGTCAAATGTTTAATGCATCGACTCTGTAAAAAGACGTGATTTAAATTGTAATATTCAGGAGGGGGGTATTTTTGAACACCTTCTGTAAACATGTTCATTTTCATTTAGTTTATTTTTTTTAGTTCATAGTTTTAAGACATTTTCAACCGCTTAGGTAGTTAGAAGTAAAATATATTTAATATTTTTAAAACTTGTCATTTTAGAAAAAAATGTTACTAAACTTTTTTGCTTAGAATTAAATTGACTTCGATTTTGTGCACTAATATACAAAGGGTTCCATTTAAAAATAAATGTTTTCTTAATTATCTTTACAATGTGAAGTTAATTTCTTTTAGTATCACCATAGATACCAGCGTAAAAAATCCAACTCTTTGCCATTTAAACAAAGACTGTATCTCCACTAATAACAAAGTTACCAATGGTGCGCCCTTAATTTGGTACAGCCTGTATATTACGAAAAATATTTTTTTAAATAACTTTACCGTCAATAGCCGCGGAGCCAGAATTTTTTTCTTAATAAAAGTTACGTATTATTTTATTTTGATCATATGCTTATCAGACTCATTGTATACATCAATACGATTAACTGGACTAAAATATATTCTTCTAATCGCTAACTATGCTAAGGATACAAATTCGCTAATTTCAGATTCAGGTATCATCAAAATAAAAGAAGTAATCGCTAAACTGCTTGTGATATCAAATGCCAGTGACTGGTTCAATAGAAACAGATTGGTACACAGATTGATAAAGATGAGAATAAATAAAATGGGTCCAAATTGATTTGACTAGTTGTTTTGTGTATCCAGTCTTGTTATAACCTATTTATAATCAGTTTGTGTCTTTTCGAAATATGTTTTAGTTATTTATAGTTAGTTCGGTTGGAAGTCGTTAGTGAGATTGTTTAGAATTTAGCGGATACTTGTTACCATCTTTTTTAATTGTAATTAATTGTAATTGTAATAAATTACATTGCTATTATGGGGAAAATTAAAATGTCTAAGATTTCCAAGTGGACAAAGAAAAAGTTGGCGAAATATGGGGTAAATATGTAATAATAATATAAGTTAATCTGGTATTAACCATTCAAATGCTTGCACTATTCCCTTATATTCAGCCACATAGGAATAAAAGTATATGGATAAACCATTAGAATCAAAATACCTTGATTACAATGATATGCTTGTTCAAATATTAGCCTATTTAGTTGTGTTGTTAGTAGTGTTGACAACCGTTACTTACACTATACAAAATTTATTATAATTTGAGCTTGTTGATATACGAGTGGGTTTTTAAAAAGTATAAACACGAATATGTCGAAAAGTATGCCGGCAACGAAAGAATCCAAAAACCCGAAAATATTTCAAAAATTTTAAAAGTTTAAATATTTACGGGACAGGAAAACATGATAAATACAAGAAAACAAAATTCTTTATTTTTAGATTTATCATGCTGGGGAATGTGAATACTCTTTGCATGCTTGAAAGGAATTTTACGGACAAGGTCGTCTTACTAATAGATTGTGCAGTGTTTGCATTATCGAATCCTTTAGGGGTTGGAATTAATTAAACCTTGGCGCCATAGAAAATGCATTGCGATGATAATTAACAACCATACCCGTGTTGGTTTGGTAGAGTTGTGAGTTAATCATCACCTCAATTATCTTCCTCTCTCATATTATAATGCGTAAAACTTTTATGGTTTTGGACCGTGGAAGCCAAGAAATAAGATTACAAAGTACAGTCTTAATTATAAGGGTAAATGGTTCATGGTTTATAACCAAAACACCGTATAATGAGCGTTAAAAAGGTCAGTGGTCTGACTTCAAACATCAATTAGATAGGGATGTTTATTTTTTATTAACATGGCACCGGGCGCTTATCAGTTGCATTATATACTACAAACGAAATGAAGGAATCTATGCTTTATAATATTCAGTGAAAGTTGTTGTGTTGCGGAGTAGCAAAAAAACTGAAACTGTCCCTCACTTCAGGGAAAAAACTGCCGAACCGAAGGTTTGATGAAAAATCAGGATTTCCTAAGGCCGTTTCTCTTCTCTAGTTTTACAATTATCATAAGTAAACAAAGCGGAGGATTGGGAAAGGGCTGTAGGGCATTTGAAATCGGGAAACATGTGCCAAATCCAAAAAATAACCAACGGGCAGACACAAAATACAATTGAATTGAATTGAAAGATTTTTTTCAAAAACTTAAGTCTTAATTAAAGTTCGCAAACTGTTTTCACACAGGGATGCCAGCTGATTTGACCGGAATCAGCAAGGAAAAATTGCAAGTTTGATTTTGTTTATTTAAATCTTAAAATCGAAAAATCGAAGTTAACCAAATGCGTTCAATGAACGGCCTAAGGAAGTTGTGTGTTAGGCAATTACCGAATTTCTGGCCCACTTAAGGGAGGATACCTAGATCCTTCAGTGGCTAAGGATGGATTTACCAAACAGTCCCTAATTGTTCCAAAATAATCGCGAAATACCAAATCGGTTAGTCAAAAGTCAAATCACCCTTAAATTCGGGAACCACCTGCCACTCGCTTAATAAAGTTTTTCTATAGCAAATCGTGGTCTGGCTTGACAAGAAAAATATCCGCATACTAAACGGCAAAAATCTACTTGACTTTTGTCTTTAAAAATTTGGAATCAGCCGGGTTCTGTCCACTCAAAAGTACTCTGAAGCGTGCTCCAGAAACACAACCTGATCCTTCAGAATGTAATCTGGAGAAAAAAAACGGGACTGACTGCCTCTCTTGACTCTGTGCAGGCTTATTTATCTCAGCAAAAAGGGGTTCCCTGTAATATAGGGTTCCCCTGCACGATACGCGCGTTCCCGCTGTGCACGAAATTTTTTTTATCAGCGGAATGTGGTTCCCCTGTAACTGGGGTTTCCCAGCACGACAGTATATTTTAGTTTTTCATGGAGATTGAAGCTGTGGTCTTTTTTCAGGAAATCTTCTATTTCTTGGCAGGCATTTTCAAGCCATAGTTGTTTGGCTTGTTTAATTGTTTAATTCAAATTTATTAAATTAATGACATTTTTAATTTAAACAGTTTTTCTGTTAACTTTTCTTAATGAGCCGGAACACCATGTATAATTGCAGGATGGTTGATATCTGTCAAGAAACTGAACTAATGTATAATTTAAATGAATTTTCTTGAAAAAATTCTGGAAGAATCATGCATGAAAAAACAAAGTTTCAATTTACGCATGATCCATGCATTTAGAGGAAACTATGCAGATTACTTTATTGGCTTGCATGTGGGTTTTCTTCATGCCAGATTTTTTAAACAGGCCATAAAATATCGGAAAGGAATCATTTTCGGACCTATGTCGGCATGAAGTTGTTTTCATATTATCTCCTCTAGGCTTTAGTCACCACAACTCTGAAACGCCCTAATATATTATGGGTATTGTTCCACCTTCATATGTTTTTAGTGTCTGCATTATAATATAACATAATTGCTGCTTTGGTTTTTTTAGAGTATGTGCCTTCAATTTATAAATGCCCTTTTATCCGAAACAGACGATTTTGAATTTCGGATGCATTTACGAAACGAAATTGTGAGAAATGGACTTTTTGATAAATTAGGTAGGTTTTGTAGTATAAAAGAGTGTTAATAAACACGTTCCCAACTTGCGGGGATTATAAAGAACATTGCGATAGATTTTTTTATATCAAAGATTATCTGTAATTATGGCTGGGTAAAAATACATCAGTTTTTTTGATAACACCAATTAACTAAGGAATATATGCACCTCCAGATAAATAAATATTCAAACGGAGTTAAATCTGGACCTTGCATTGACCAACCCCACCGAGATTGAGTTCATAAGTTTAAGAGTAAAACCCTTTGCAGAAAAGAAGAGACTTATTTAATTATCTAAAATAAATACCTAAGTCCTATTGTGCTGTAATTCGTCTAAACATTCTCCCCAGTTGGTGCGTTTTTTTACATTAGCTATAGTATATTTCGGTTATAAATCTCTTTGAATCTGCAATGTTCAATAGTTTATGGTATAGAGGATGCCCCTTTTACGAGCCTCATTATCGGAATCTTGCACATTTTTTCAGCTTTCTCTAATGTCTTGCTTGAACAAAATTATGTTATCTAAAAATGTCAAAATCAATTATATCGGCATAATAAAAAAAGTTGGTGATGGCGGTCGGAAATCGAAACGTTGGAATAGTCACATCTCCATCCCATAAACGGGAAATTTTTCGCATGAAAATGTTACAATCGTTTGAAATACGCCCGTTTGAATATATCCGTTTGTTTCGAATATTTTCTGTATCAATTCAAATTTTCCATGATTTAACACCGCATTTAGCAAAGCTCAAAAATACATAACTTTACCCCAATTTAAGCGATGCCTTTCCGGTTTTGTAATCCGAATCGTGAGGCTTGCAAAACGGACACACATTATTATATGACATTATATATGATTTCTATATACTGATATACAGAGTGTCCCTGACTGTACAACGCTTAATTACAAATTCCTTAACCGAAAGTAAGGCGATCACACTTATCTATATCTAATGTTGCTTCATTTTGCCGCTACAGGGCGCTAAAGTTATCAAATTAATATCGTTTTTTCCAAGTAATTTCTAAACGCCGAATTCTACATAAATTGACCTCTTTTGGCGTTGTGGTGATGATGTTGAGTGTTTATATTTTTGTTTCTCCTTTTTTTCTGCTTCTAGCTGATTTTCTTTTGAAACTTTTTTGCCTCTTGTAAAATTTTCGTCAAACCTACTGTGTCTGTACAAATAGCTATTTGCGATGCCTCTCAATTCAGATTTTTAATTATTCAGAACGAACAAAAAAGCATGGAAAAGTATTAATTCTGAAAAATTGAACTAATTTAATTATTTTAACAAATGTTCAAAATGTTGACTATTTTCCCTAACACTTATGTAAATTATTTCCTTTCAAAAAAATTTACTGTTCTTTGGGCATCGTGTCGGGCTTGTTTTTAAAATAATCTGGAGCTTTGAAATTTAATTCCAGTAACTCGGCTTCTGTAGCGACGGGCAAACACATTTGATTTAAGAGAGCATCACAGAAAAAAATCTGGTGGTGTTAAATCGGATGATCTTGGTGGCCAATTTATTGGTGCATCGTTCCCTCTTCCGAACCATCTATTATCGAACTTGCTCAACAGTAAATTCAGTTTGTCAAATGTGTGAAATAATTTGTTTAAGTTAAGTGAAGCATTGTTTTAAGCAACAATACAATACATTTGCACAATACAATACATTGCACATTTTTTTCACAAAAATGATGGTCTGCAAGGTGTAAATATTTTTTTGCACAGAAAGTGAAGAAAATTTTACAAGAGGCAAAAAAGTTTAAAAAGAATCGGAAGAAATCAGCTAGTGGTAGAACAAAAATTAAATTATTTGTAGCAAAAAAGCGCCCTGAGCGGCAAAAGAAAGTAACACTGGTTATGCTTAGATCGTCTTATTTTCGGTTAAGGAATTTGTGGTTAAGCGTTGTACAGTCATTTCAGGGACACACTGTATATTTTCTATGTTGATAGATATGAAAGTTATTGTACCTGTTAAATTTCAGTTGAATTGAAAAAAGAGACAAACCCTGTGATTAAAACCCAATTTGACATTTTCGAAAATCAAAAGGATGCCGATGCTGACGAATTGCACGAACGGTTTGACAAAGTCCGAATCGACATGGACGACATGCAGGACTGTTTCGAAGTGCTCAAAAATATCACTTTGGAATCGCCGAGTGAACCGTATTTCCTGAGTGTCTTGCAACATCTCTTATTCATCAGAGATGACTTTAATGTTAGGTAGACTATTTGAAAACACATTTTTATTAGAAATACTCGTTTATTTTCGCTTATTTCATTTTAGGCCAGCATATTTTAAGATTATCGAAGAGGTTATTTCACAAATTGTACTGCACAAATCCGGTCTCGATCCAGATTTTAAAAAGAATCACATTGATATTGATTTGCAACCGTTATTAGACGAATTAAAAGGTAAGTGTATTTTAATAAATTATCTTCTAAGGCAAAGTTGCGCACCCTATTAGTTTCAAAGTGAATAGCAATATATAGGTACCGAAAGGTCGAGACCGAAATAAAATCGATCGGTTTATGGTTAAAAAATGTTAACCAATCTTTCTGGTCCATTTGATTTAACAATCGTAAGAATGTCTGTAGTGTAAAACGGGCTTCACATTTTCCTAGCTTCGAAGATTATTGAAGCAAAAATTTTGCTCTCGAAATTGAACAGCTAAAGAAGGTTGGAATGTCTATTTGTTAGTAATAAACTTATATGCTCTGTTTGTATTAATACTAACACTTTTATACAGTGGTAGACAGTTCGGTTGCAAAAAAAAGTTAAACACCCTATATATATTCGAATACATATATTATATGTCGCTCCTGTTTTAAAAATCGGTTTACTACTTTAATTGCATTTAACTAGTATAATTTGTGTGTTGTTTTTAGAGCGACCACCATCAGTGGACAACGCGAAAATACAAGAGTTGCAAAAACACCTGGATGAAGCGTTGGAGGCTAAAGGCGAAGCCGAAGCCAAACTAACAAAACTGATAGGGGCTGTTAAGGGTGGTGGAGATGGTAAACTAGATCCCAGTTTGGTAAGTGCTTTTAGCTAGACGGTAGACTTAGAGATGTTTTCTCCTTTTATGTGCATTCTCTTTTGAGAGTGCCAATTAATATGACACATTCCCTATCCAGTTTACTATGAAGAAGGGCGTTTCTTTTGGTTTGTATTCACTCTTCTCTGTTTCACAGTCACGAATTTTTCCCGTCTATGTGCAGAGTGGTCCAGTCTCCAGAGCGGTCACTTAAAGGATTCATTCTCATCAAAACAATATGAGAACAATTTGAGAAACGCTTTGTTAAGGAAATCTCGCTGGTGCCACGGCTGTGGATACTTAGACCCAAAATTGTATGCAATAACTGCCAATGAAGGAGCATATTTTGCAATAAAAACTAAATTCTTTTTGATTGGTGGCGTCCGCATTAACACGTTTATGGAAGTTTTTAATGTAAAAATGGTGAGACCAATTTTCATAAAAGCATTCATAAAATCGTTGATGGGGATTTGGCGTTGGAATCGGGATTTGGCGTTGATGATGAACATCACAGATTGATGTTGTGTTTTTTAACTTTATCATTAAATGATTGTCAATTATTTTGTAATTTGTACTTGAAAACGATGAATTCTACAGAGAAATTCAAACAAAACGTTTTTCTGAACTGAACGAAGAATTGAAAAGTGATTTTTATTTATATTATATTAAGAATATCCATTAACGTGTTAGTACGGACACTACTGGTCAAAAGTAATTTAGTTTTTATTGCAAAATGGGCTCTTGCATTAGTAATTATCGCCTGTATCCACATTTTTTTCCTTCCGAATATACCTTATAACGCAAACTCATATAGCTTTTCGATTCTTTATCGCTCCCTTTTTCGTTCTGGAAACTGAATCACCCGGTATTTATTATAAGATATAACTGTTTGTATTTCCTTACTTCGAAGGGTACTTTCCCTTACTTGAGTTGTTTCAAAGCATCCGGCATCATGTACTTTCACATTGTAAATGCTGCAAGTTGCAAGTCCCCTAATGCCTTCCCGTTTCAGTATCCATGTTTACATCTTTGCATCCTTATAAAATATTGCACTGAGAATTTTTCTATTGATAATTTTGAGAGACAAAAATGCTTGGTATGTCGCGAAAACCTGCCTCAACAGTTCAAATTCTCCTTCTAATTTTTTGCAGTGTTCTATCCGAGTACTTTTGTATCTATCCAATTAAATCCAACCGTCTTGATAAATAAGCACCCTTTATTTAGAACTAGCGTCTAAAATGTAAAAAAAACCTCCTTCACACGTCGATTTACTGCGTTAAAATAGTAATTGAATTGTTCGTGTCTACGTACCCTGTCCATGCAATAATAAAAATAATAAAAATGGTCAAGAGTTCGGCTTCTCAACCGTCGCGGAAAAGACTGCATTATTCAATTCTGGCCATCTACACATTGTTATCATGTTCCATAGTATAAATGACCGTTTAATAAAAGTAGTTTGACGAAAGCTAAGGTATATTGTCCCATTACGGTTTCCTGGAGATACGAGTAATATGGTCAAATGATCTCATTTCACTTTAAGGTTTATTTTAGTTATGTCGTCCTGAGATTGAGGTAAAAGATGCACTCTTCGAAAAAGCATATGTAATTTTAAAAGGTTAACTAGTCCATTAGTCGTCCCTTCTGTAAATTTCAAGTAACAGTCAGGATCATACTTGTTCAGTTCTTTGACTAATTGAAGTTTATCAGGATGGTGATATTCTTTTAAAATCTTCCTTACTTACTTAATACTTATTTGAAGATTCAAAGTATTGAATAAGTAATATGCGGTATCTAGTAGACCTTAATTTATTACATGTTATTATTTTGCTGGGATTCCTTAAAAGTCAAGCTTTGGGCTTCCGCTGTTATGACTTCTAGGCCCAGTCTAACTGTTTTTCTCTCAGGAATTGCTACAAAGTGTTACTCACGAAGATCTACTCCTTGTACCTCCTTAACTCATTTCAACACTAAGGTTGTTAGTACCTGATCTTATGGATAATATTGCCGTTGATTTTTTCGTTTTTGAGTTGCGAGATTTTCGAGTGCTCAGTTTTAAATTAACATTTTAATTTCAGATAGAAAAGGTAATGCTGCCCGGAACGGGAAGTGGGGCTCTTCCTCCGCCACCACCGCCTCTTCCTGGGGGTGGCGGAGCGCCACCGCCTCCTCCTATGCCAGGAATGGGTGGGCCACCTCCACCACCTATGCCAGGATGTCCTGCTCCCCCACCTCCACCGCCCATGTTTGGTGGACCTCCACCACCTCCTATGATGCCTGGTAAGCTGTCCTTTTTTTATTTGGATGTCTTTAAAAATGCGTGTAAATCGAGCGCCAGTAGCATTTTGTCTATTTTCGAAGCAAGTGACTTAGCGAGTTAGTTTATTTGCATTCCTACTTAATCCTTGTCAATTTTAATCAGGCATTTCAATTTTATTGATTACTATTTAATTTACTTGAATTGACTTATAATTGAATAATTGCTTTATTATTATGAGGTAATTTCATTCTAACTTGTATATTGTACTTTTTTGGCCAACACCAAGAAGAAAACATCTAGAAAATAACATCTAGCTCGTTATAATATGGAAGCGATTAGTCGCTATAATGTATTTGAAATACGTTATTAAATTTGGTGCTATGAATCGTAAACAAACAATTGTTTATGACAAGAATTATGAGCTCGACTATATTTTGAATTTTGTGAGAACTACATTATGTATGCGAAAGTTGATTTGCTTAAAGCTGGGACACACCGGTAAGAGTACCTTCCGTCGATACCCAAACAATCGGATCGGAAAGGGGAAGGCACACATCTCGACATCTCATACACGCTTCAGGCTTCGTTCCGATTTTTGGCTCCGATAGTCACATACAGTTGCCATTCGCTAATCTAAAGGAAAGCACATTGCAGCAATAGTTTTAAAAAATGTTTTAACACTTTAGCAAGTGTGACTGTGACTTGGCTATGGTGGCACTTTGATTAGACAACCAGGAATAAGAAAGACGAAGATATTTGAGGGACAACAGGGAAAGGCGCTGATTTTTTGCTCTATAATGCTTGGATTTTAGGAAAAAACCTGCAGAAAAAATGTGTGAAGAAGACACATGTCTTAAAAAAGTAATATTGCTCTCTGGCCTGATAATGCAATGAATTGAATGCCAGGTAGCCAAGGAAACAAGGTCCAGACCTAAAAAGCCGAGTTTAAGCCGCGGCAAATTCCTTATTTATGCCTCCCCAAACCGTTCATATTCGCACCGTTTGAATATCGGCAATGGCGTCCGCGTCTTCTATAATACGAGAGCACTACAACTTTGTTCTTCGTCTAACTTTACCACTGATCGCACTGATCAATACCAATCCGATCAATTTTGATAGAGACGATTATAGTTTATCCGATCCGGCGAGAATCCCCGAGTCTTGGGTTGTCGGTAAAGTTGTAAACTTTCAAGATGCGCTCGAAGAAATAACGATTTGATGTTGTACCTATTTAGAAGTAAGGTCTGCATCCGACTAACGGAACCCGAATGGTGTGTAACCGGACAAAACAGGTTTCATGTGCAAGTGATGAGATGCTCGTGACAAAATAAAATTAAAGTTGTTTGTTTTTTCTCAGGTGGAGCTCCGCCACCCCCACCACCGCCAGGTATGGGCCCCCGGCCACCTGCGCCACCTGGAATGGGTCCACCACCTCCTCCATTCGGTATGGTTCCAATGCCAGGAATGAGGCCACCCGATGTTCTGCCCTATGGTCTAAAACCTAAAAAGAAGTGGGAAGTGAAAGGGCCTTTAAAAAAAGCCAACTGGAAAACTGTAAGTATGCATAGATTTATGTTTGAGTCGTGTTGTTTGATTAATATTAATATCTGTTCATTATAATAATGAGTTTTGCGTTCAAAAGTGTGCCGGCTTTTTTCGTTCAGTACCCTATAACTAGTCGTTCAGTGCTGTTCGTTCAGTTGAGCTTGTACTGACGATGCATTATAGTATTGAATCGTTTATCGTACTAATGACTGCAGGCGGCTCAACAATTTTGTTGAGGGTATGCGGTATTAGGGCTATATTGTATCATTTCATTAATTTGTTCACGTTTTGCTTAAGGCAGTAGTGCTTGAACTTTCGTCTTTAAAACTGTTTATTTTTTGTTTATTGTGTCCTTAATTAGAAGATAAGTCCAGTGTGAGTTGGTCTTTTTTAAAGAAGTGTATGACAAAACTTAGGAAAGTGCAAATTTTGTTTCTAAAAACTGTCGCATAAAGGTGGATCAAGTTATAATTTAACTCCACCCATCCATCAACCAGGAATTACAAAATGTAATAGATGGAAGACAACTACCTAAACAGTCAGTTACAGAAAAGCCAGATTCAAATAATACCAGTGCCGAACCGCGTAAACTTAAACAAGGCTCTCAAACTACAACAATCAGTTTCCGTAGGTACATATTTCAGAAAAGCCATAAGTGACAAGGAACGGAACGAAATATGTACATCACAAGATTGTTGAATTGCTTGTAAAAGACTATTTGACTCTTCATATTGTAGATAGTCAAAGTTTTAGAAAAGTATGGGGAGCTTTGAATCCTGATTACCAATTGCCTACTATATAATATATAATTGAGCACAGAAAAAGTAAAGAGGTGCTTAAATCTGATGACACAGTGAGTATCACTACTGACCAGTTGAAATTGATTAATGCCGAAAAATTTATATCCGTTACTGCACACCACATTAATGAAAAAAATGAGATAACGAGTATTTTACTAGATTGCTATAAATACCGGAAAAGTAATTCAGCAATAAATTTGTTCAAAGAATTAAAGCGTGTGCGTCAAGAATGGGAAAGACAATGCTGCCAATCTAGTAGCAGTAGTTAAGAGATCTGGATGGAGTCATGTGGCCTGTTTTGCACATAGTATGCACATAGAATTAATCGTTCAGGGCGCCCTAAAACATATTTCGGACATTCGGGCAAAGATAAAATGTATTATCGATTTAAAAAAAATAAGTCCAAAAACTATCGAAAAATGCCCATATTTGCTTTCACGTCCACAATTGTATCAATTATCTTGAACTGTAAACTATTAGCAACTAGGGCCAAGTTATAGGTATTTAAAAATGCTTTATCGTGACAAAAAGAAACAAACCAATTGTGCCATGATATAAAAGGTAATGAGTAGATTAATAGGTACCAATGTGTTTTCCACTCGCATTTCCGGTCCATATGTCAGTTATTAACAATGTATTGCAACAAATACAATTTTTGTCTTTTTTTGTTTATAACTTTGAAACTAATTTATTTAATATTTAAAATATTTTAAAATTAATTTAATAACTGATCATTCGGAATGCCCCAACGAGATGGTTTGTAGAGAATAAATATATCTACAAAATGAGAAGTCGAACGCATCAACCGAATAATTAGTTTTTTTAAAAATTYATATCTCCGTCATTTTTTGAGCTGGAGCGCTAAAGTTTTGAGGGAAAGTAGGGACTGTAACGTTCGTTATATGTGTCAAAGAAAGGTGCTGTGGAATTATTAGTTTTCTCAGAATCGCGATTCAAAGTTTGCAGTTGTCTCTTTCCGGCCGACCTGTATGCGCTACTGTAAGTCCGATTATAATTTCAAACCAACTACTACTACTACTCAACAGCGAGAGGGCGCTCGGCCGATTTTCGCGAAATTTATGACGGTTTTTAGCATGCTTCCAGGCATCTGATCGAAAAACTAAAATTTACGTTTTGTAGTGCACGATGTGAACTTTAGAACGGTTGTAAATATTGAAATTAAAATATCATTTTATGACTACGAATAATTTACAAACACTATACATTTTAATATTGCGAAACAAAATATAATACATTCTATATCTTCAATGCCCCTTCCTGAAAAAGAAAATCTAGAGACATAATTAGAAGCATCAGAAACCCGATAAATATTTGGAAGAAACAGTTTTAGAGAGAACAATGGATTCAATAAAATGGTGTGAAGATCGACAGACTATTTATTTTCGACTTTACAAGATCGTTAGAAATAAACGGTTCAGGTTGCACACAAATGATTCACATTACTTTACTTTATTTTTGTGCGTTACCACAAGAACTGAAAATTGTAGATACATATTATTATTTGCTTTACAGCCGTCCTCCTAGAGATTTAATTTAAATGGTTTCAGTTTAGTCCCTAATTATTTCTATGTTAATAATCGTTAAGATAATCATTTCGAATGGTAAAAAGTGGCAACTAAAATTTTTTTAAATAATATATACGTAATAACATGATAATAATACTTATTATTATAATACATAATATGAGTAGAATGTCGTTTATATATTCTACACGAGGAAAGCACAGTACAAAGCAACGCAAAACACGAGTCATGACTCCATATTAGAGACAACACACTGACCGAGACGCTCTTTAAAAAAGTGAGTCGTTCGAAATGAACGACTCATTCACGAACGACACGTCACTCGTTCATTAGGAAAGTTGTATATCGATAAATATTTCATTCAGATTTTCTTGCTTTGCTTACAGATAGTGCCGCAAAAACTTTCAGAAAAGTCGTTCTGGGTTAAAGCGAAAGAGGAGGAGTTAGCGGCACCAGATATTTTGAACGGATTGGCCGAAAGATTCTCATCAAAACCAGCGAAAGTAAATGAAGAAACAGCTGACCGGTAAGTTGCAAGATTTGAAATGTTGTGGAAGTGGAAGTTGGAAACACATATGTGCATACAAATGCACAAGGGACTGTTAGCAACAGCTCTCTTACAAGTTTTCATGACAATAAGTCTGTATTGAAATATGCGTCCTTACATACTTATGTATGTAAGGACGCATAACGTATGTCCAAAACTATTGAATTCAATCACATAGTATGTTATCAAAAATACTTATAATTTAATGTAGAACCTGATTCTAGATTTAAAAGTAGGCTATTCCGTTTAAAAAAATAAACTTGACTGTCATCATTTTACTTTGAGCTACCCTGTATACTTCAAAGTAACAGAAACAAATACTTTGGCAACAGTCTCAACACTTTTATATAAACGTTTTTTTTTTCATTCGCTATTTCTGTACCATCTACGAGGGGGTCTTGCTTTGCTGACTCACCCTGTATAATATAATTTAATTCGAGAAATAACTCACTAAATACCACTCGAGCTTTAAAAGTAACCAGATAATTTTTCACTCTAGCATGTTTTCCAGCAAATTATGGAAAACATACAATCGTGAAAAATTATCGGTAATTTCAAAGCTCTTGTGGTATTAATCCAATGCATCCGTTTGTACGATGATACGAAAGTGTTTCTATTGGTTGCTTTAAATATAAAACCAAACACAGTTCAAATTAACATGGATGCAAATAAAGTCTAAGTAAGACCAGCATTGTAAATAAAATTAGTACAGAATGTGATAGTGAAAAATGGAATGTGATTCTAACACGAAGAGGATGTATGGTGAAAAGGGCCTTTTAGGCCTACTCGATGGACCCATTCGGTTCCCCCACACAGAACTAACACGAACAGGAAGAAGTAGTTGGTAGCACTGCCACCACGATTACCTTGAATACTTTAAGTATAGGAAGCTTGTTGATGAAAGACCAATACATATAAACACGAGAAAAACATGTATAGGATGGGCCAAATTGAACACTTAAATGGAAACTACCATTACCATTTTATGCCAGATAGACAATAACTTCTGTCGGTGTCAACACAAAACAACTGGTATGGTACAGGCATGAGCAGAGAATGGGGGACGAAAGACTGCCTAAACAAATACTGCAATGGAATCCAAATGGGCGAAGAAAGCGAGGAAGACCAAGAAAGAGCTAGAGACAAGGAATATACAGCGAAATAAGAATTAGGGGTTTGAATGACGATTTATGGGCGAACAGAAACGAGTGGGGATCGGGCATTGGAAGGCGACGGACATTATAAAACTGATTTATATATATTTAACGTAACTTTTTAGCTGAGTACTTGATTATGATCATGTACGTTATAACTTCTTTCATTCTTAGTTATACAATTATTAAATTCGGCTTTCAAGATGCATGTTTTTTGGAACGATAGCTGAAGCGTTAAGTGACTTAAATAACATACATAATGGATACTTTTTTGAAATAATGTTTTTTTATTATCATTATTATTATTATTTATATATATTTCAGGGTTAGCAACTGTGGCACTTTAAAGAAAGTGAAGAAGCTGATGGTGCTAGACGATAAAGTCGCCCAAAATATTTTTATATTATTAAATGGTAGTCTGAAACATATGCCTTATGATAAAATTTGCAAGGCCTTACTTCGATGTGATGAGACTGTTCTATCAGAAAACGTAATAGAGCAATTGATACAGGTATGATTTAATTCGGCTTTTCCTAGTTCCGTTTTTTTATCGCTGTTCCTTTACAGTACTTGCCACCTGCTGATAAATTGAGCAAATTGCAAGAGCACAAAAATAGATACAAGGAGCTTCCAGAGGCAGAACAGTTCTGTGTTGAAATATCCGGAGTCAAAAGACTGTTACCAAGATTAAAGTCTCTCAGTTTTAAGCACCGATACAAGGAGCTCGTTCAAGATACCAAACCAGTAAGGATATATTGCTTTCTTAAAAATATTTACGACAAAATTCTAATTTGCTTTATTTTATTTATTATGGACATTTACTTTTAGAATATAGTAGCAGCCACCGCCGCATGTGAAGAAGTGATCAAGAGTGGCAAATTTTCCAAAATTCTAGAACTAATTTTATTAATGGGCAATTTTATGAATTCCGGCAGTAAAAACGGCGGTGCCTTTGCGTTCGAAATGAGTTTTTTAACGAAGGTAATTAAATTAGGGTGCAGCCCTTAGCTGTTACAATTAATGTAACAAACATTATTTTAGCTAACAGGAACGAAAGATGTAGATAACAAGTTAACTCTATTGCATTACATAGTTGAAAGTGTGGAGAAGAGATTTCCAGAACTTTTAAACTTTTATGATGAAATGCCACACATCGACAGGTAAGCTAGTAGATTAATTGTTCAACAGTCGATTACTGATTTACCTGCCTTAGAGCCAGCAGAGTATCGTTAGACACAATACAAAAAACCCTAAAGCAAATGGACAATAGTATAAGAAATTTGAAAACGGATTTAGATAACAACAGAGTTCCTCAAAGTGAAGACGATAAGTTTGGAGAAGTTATGGAGGTATTCAGTTTGCTTCGGCTGTATGCGCCTGTTTCTATTTCTTTGATTTGCTTAGGCTTTTTACAACGAAGCAAGGGAACAGTGTGATCTGATGCAGGAAATGTTAAAGAAAATGGAAAAATTGTATAGCGACTTAGCAGAATATTATTCATTTGACAAACAAAAGTATGCCTTAGATGAGTTCTTTACCGACCTGAAAACTTTCAAAGATAGTTTTATAGTAAGTAGGATTTAAAAATAGATGTGCTTCAAAAATAATTATTCTATAGCATAGATATAGCCCGTCCACTGTAACTCTGGTCGTAAGTCTTTAGTGGCCAAATTTTACCGCCATCTTTCAAATAATTATGCATAACATTTTTATTACTTTTTCGTGGGTTTGGCGCACTGGAGAATGCGAAAAATTGATAATACAGGATGACAATAAGAAAATGACCTCTAGCAAAAGCTTCATTAAATGCGTAATTTTCAATAAAAACAAACTTTTTCAAACAAAGAACAATACACAAATTGATCAAAATATGAGTTTTCCATAAGAACTAATTCACAGCGAGTTTCACCAAAATACATCGTACCATTCTCCCGATATTTCAAAAAAGATCATTTTTTTGAAGAACTTTGACCATCAATAGCTGAGGAGCCAGACATTTTTTGTTAATAAAAGTTAAGTCAGATCGTCTTCTTTTGATACAAAGAATATCGCAGTATTCTTTGGATCATGTGCTTACGGGACACCCTGTATGCACTATTTTTCACGGAATAATTTTGAATCGAATAAAGCAATAAAAACTTTCAAACTTAATATATATTCATGTCACATTTGCGAGAATTTGGTTGTAATTTTTTTATTGTCGCCCGGTACTACCTTATTTGCAGCGATGCAATCGACACAGATTTATCGTTAAGTTTTCCCAAGTCGCGTATTATGTCGGCACCCGAAAATTGCTTCTTTTAAAAATGAAATTCAAAGACCCTCAAGAATATCAAACTCCATCGATTTTCTAATTGGTATTAGAACGAATTTACGGCCGTTATGGAAACAATCTTTGACCGTGGGTTGATGACGAGCAACCAAAGTTACAGCGGACGGGAATAGTTTCAAATGCAGCTAGATGTAGTTTGGAATAAAAAATCAATTATTCATTGTTAATAGCAAGCCAAAATTGACAATCAAAAGGAACGCGATCTCGCGGAAAAGAGAGAGAAAATGCGACTGTCTAAGCTAAAACAGGACCAAGAAAAGGAGGAGAGAAATAAAAGAAAATTAATAGATATGAATCCTAAACAAAACCAAGAGGGTGTCATGGACAGGTTAGTTTTCTCTTTTTATTACACGGAAATTTGTAAATGTGTATCGAATTTTATCATGTTATTAATGTCCATGGTTTTTATACAATCGTTTTACAGTGCAATTTAAAAATACTTTATATTCTAGTTTTAAATTATTTTACAGTTTGTTGGAAGCACTATCGACCGGTAGCGCGTTTGGCCCAAAAGAGAAAAGAACAAGAGGTCCCAGACCTTTAGGAGGTAAGCTTGATATTTCATTATGCATATTTTCGTCATTAAATGCTGTTGCACAATATTTCAAACTGGTTGATACGTTTTTCCATCTTACATCTGATATTTTTTTCAAGACTGCATTGAAGTTGGTTATTTATTCGAAGGTAGGCTATTCTGTAAATCGGAAAAAATAACAAACATGTTTATGCTCGTTTTGCATTTAAGAACACTAATCCGTTACTAGTTATGGTTTCTTTGAAGTGATTTATCTAATAATCTGTTGTTTTTTTTTAAGCCGAACGAAGAGCCCAGCTTCAAAGGTCACGCTCCAGAACGGGTCTTCTAGGGGAACGAGAGTTTACAAGGTAAATAAAAGCTAAAATTTTAGAGAAACCCTTAGGATACGACTAAAATAATGCATTAACTGCAAAAGTAATTTAATATGCAAACTGTATGAGTTTGAGACACTTGAAAGTGGCAATCTGTAATTGAATTTACTTTTAGAAATCACTTTTTGTAGATATCGTGGGTTTAAAGCTAAAAGTGACCAAGTCCAAAAATTGGCGTATTTGTGTTTGTTGATCAAGTCATTTAAAAAAATTATATATTTTTATTAAAAAACTGACGAAGCCCCCCAAGGCCACACAAACAGGTGCATTAAAATATGCTTTTAATGGCCAAATTTCTAAAAGAATTCTGATATAATTTTTGGCTCGGTTTAAAAGTGCAATTACCAAAAATTGATATTTTAGTCTTGGACAGTCGTAGTTTTACCTTTAAACCCACGATATGTGTTTTAAATTTCAGTATACCAAAAAATGTTGTATATTATGAAACCAAACTTGCTTAAATGTAGTGCTCGGTAGGTCAGCTGAAATAACAAGGAGCAAGAATGGTCTTGTAATCTGCTTATTTTTCTATATCACTTTCAGATATTATTAAAAATTCAAGGTTTTTTAGCAATAATATTTGCAAACAGGATCCAGATGGCCACCAAAAAAACCTTTAATTTTGATATATACGGACACTAACATTAAAACCGTTATTGAAATATATTTATCAAGTTTTGGTAGGCGATCAGAAAATGGCAATTAAAGTGAGTTTTGCACTCAGGCCTGTATAAGATAATGCTACCGTACTTATATTTGTTATTCGTTCGAATTGTTCATGTTCCAAATTTCACGTTATCCCAACGATTGGTTCAAAATTGATGAGAAAAAAGCGGGAAAAGTCTCATTTCTACCCCTTCTATCTCCGAAACGATGCGAATTTCGGAGAAGGTGATTTAGGGACATTATTTTATCATGTTTATTCGATTCTTGAAGTTATCAAGATTAAACCTGAGTCACCCTTTCATATCTATAATATTTATCTATTGAAAAGTCGAATGTTTATCTTGATATTTACAGTATTTAAGCTTTACGCAATTTGTGTCTTCAGACGTACCCAGTCATTAAAAATAGAAGATCTTCCCAATTTTGCGCTACCCAACGGTAGCAAAAAATTACTCGAAGATTGCGACGAATATGGCTACTCCACAACTTCCGTGTTTTTCTGATTCAAGTAAAGTAATATTGTATTGTGGGTTTTTTAATAACATAAAAAGCTTGCTTTCATTAACTATGTTTAGGCTCAAAGCTTGTTTGTCACAATTTTGAAACACCGTTAACAAGCAACCACTTTTACGCTAAGCAGACTATACTATTAATATGATTAAAATGCTTAATGGTCTATGCTGTTTTTTTCAGACTAGAATACAGAAAGTTAGACTTTTTTAGACTTTGATTTTTTCGTTATGGAAAGTTTAAAGATTTCGGATTTTTTTGCATACAAACATCTTGGAATATATTTAGACTTTGTAACCGGGGAATAAATATATGTAAAAGAACATTTGGTCAATTTCTACTCTAAAACAAATATAGTATAATCTCACTAATCCGGCACTTCAATAGACCCATACGTAAAATAATCCGGCACCCCTCGCAAACAAAAAGACTCGAATCAATTTTATTTAAAAAAATTGGTAAAAAAGTAAGATTATTATCGTGTCAACGATACATAACTGGATAAAATCAAAAAGCGATTTTGTATCCGTCTGTTCACCATATCGTGTGAAAAGGCACCGAATCTGCAGTGCAGCCATTTATCCAGCATTTTAAGGACAAAGTAGAGGAACTGGGTCAGACCAAATCCATAATGCAGACGAGAGTGGTCTTGCCCAATAAAACATTCGTATCCTCTAAAGAAGCGAGCGCATCAGGTCGTAAAGTGAGTAAAGATAGAATCACATTCATGCCGTGTATAAATAATACTGAAACGCGCAAATTGAATTTGCGAGTGATTGGTAAACTAAAAATCCCAGAGCTTTCAAGAATATTTGTCTGCCAGTCTGCTACAAGAACCAATTAAAAAATTAGGTCACGAGAGAGGTATTTAGGGAATGGTTTCATAAAGACTTTGTCCCAGAAGTCAAGAAGTTTATTAAAARATCCAACTTGCCCCTAAAAGTTTTACTCGTACTTGGCAATRCTCCAGGCCACCCAAATGAACAAGAACTTAAATAAGTGATGGGAATATCCAAACCATCTTTTTACCACCAAACTGCACACCTTTAATGCAGCCGAWGGATSAAAATGTTGTCCAAAAAGTAAAGTCCTTGTAKAAAAGTAACGCWGGGCYATAAAGAATTTAATTTGAAGGATGTTGTWTTCTCWTTYGCTTCATCTAYGGCCTATAATGAATCCTGTATYAGAAACAGAAGAATGCGATCCTGAAGATAGTCTAYCTATTGCCGATTGGTTGCAAAATCTATCAGAAAGAGGATTGGAGACAAGTGAAGAAAATTTAAATTCTTGRTTTGAWTGGATCGAAGAAACAGAKCAAATTATGATAGATGAAGAAATATGTGAAGCAGTACAAGAAGAATGCCTTGTACAACCATTGGAGACACCAACTACTACAACTGTAAAAGTTAAACCAGATAAAGCATTTAATTGTTTCAAATCTGGGCAGAAGACGGCATATCTACCAAAGATATTATAATTCTTCGAAACATGCGAGAAACGGTTTTTAAGCAAGGACTGCAAGTTGCACAAAAGCAGACCTCAATTAAAGATTACACATTTTGAAACTATGAATGTATTTACATGCTAATCTTGAGATATGTTTCAGTTACAGTAAAACCTGTCGAACAAGAACACAACTATGTACACACATACATTATATGTATTCTCTTTATCAAATGCTTTATTTCATTAATTATGATTTTTTCTTTATAGTCCAGTAATCCGAACGCTCCACTAATCTAGTTTTCTCTAGCGTGCTATTCAATAGTGTCGTATTAGTGAGATTGTGCTGTAGACAGTTCTCCCGTTGCACAAATATGAACTCCATCCGATAATCAAATTCAACATACACCAAATACGAATGGTTAATTGCGGTTTTGTTATATCTTATCACAGTTTTGGAAGGAGGAGGATATTTGAAAGTATTTTTTAAACATGATCACACCCTTGCTTTTCAATCTTAGCTGCTCAACAAAATAAACGTTACACAGCCAAACTTGCATTACCTTTGGAACCGGGTAAATTATTGCTTAGAGCCATTTAGTTTCTGTTTGAAGAATTATTGGGCCCCATTTGTTTTTTGTTAGTCAACGCTTTGGTAAAAGATACGTGTTTCTGATAAATTATCTACCGAACGACAAATGAAAATACAGGTTTCTCGTTAGTATGATTTGGTACTGTACTTTATTTATATAAAAGTAATAGATGTGAGCAAAAAGTCTTGTAAAAAGAAGTTCAAGATTTGTATTAACAAAAACTATGTATTAGTATGATTCCGACTTGCTGGTTGCCTGTCTTCTGTTGTGTCGGTTATTTTTGGTTTTCTTTTTAAGTTTCTGTTTTAAGTTGTTTTATATTATAACATTATAATATAACTTTGCGTATACTGGACTGCGTACAGGTAATTTATTTACCTCTGCAGAATTACAATTAATGTGTAATTTATTTTCTGGTATTAAATAAATAATGCAGCTACTTAAAATGTATCTTTCAGAATCGAAATGCATCGTGTACTGTTTGACCCTAAGCTGTTTATTATCACGATGCCCATATGACATGATAATGTTATCTGTTTCTGGTCGAGTCTGAATAGGCTTATATAAATAAGCCTAATATATAAATTAACCTGCCTAAAATAATTTAGGCAGGTTAATTTATAATTTATGAGTTTTTTTAGGAATTTCTGTAAGACGTAAGGTCAACCAACAAATAGTCACATTTCGGTCTATTCTCTAGTAACATATGTTACACCCGCTCATGAGTTTTAGATCGTCGACTTTGACATGAGCCTTAAAATTTGCTAATCGGTGCAAGAGAAAACATTTATCACTGCAATACCAAAAATCAACACTCTTTTTAGATATATGAGGTCTGTATTAATGCCTGTGGTGTTGTAATGCAAAAACACTTTTTTTCCAACGAGAGCATGAGGAACTCTCACTAATTGTACAATGTTTGATTTGCCGCCCTGTGAAAACTATATTTAAAACACTTTTTTTTGTAAAAACACGCACTAACGGAATAATAGTTGCACTAAATAACGCTTATCCACACGTGTAACGTCTATTTTGATGAGCAGTTTAGTTGTTGGGGCACAAGTGCTTACAACCTTGTATATTTTCTTTCTTATCCCTTGTATATTTTCTTTCTTATCTGGTCTAAGAGATTTATTCTAACAAGTGATAACAACCGTACTCAATTACATATCTAACGTTTTTCGCTGGTAATTTCTGTAAAGCTTTCTTTGATTTTACATCGCTGAAATCAGAATGCTTTTTGGGGTGAAACACTTACACTTTTCAAGTAAATAGTTCCATACAAATTCCATGGCTTGGACGTTTTTACGTTTAATACTGCATAAAGTAAACTATTTAAAATACCTAACAATTTTGTTATATTTTCAGTGGAATTGTTAGGTGACCGGTGGCTGTAATCTCGAAGCAAGAAGACAACGAAGAATTTTATCGCTCAATCGATTAAACAACCAAGCTTCAGTTTCCTATAAAGAAAATTATGCGAGAATTGTGGTTTATTTCTGATCACTTTTAACTAATTCATGGCACTTACGATAAAAGCTTTATACTTCTCAGGTTGTTAATTGTATCCAGCGTCTCTTACAAGGTCTACGTTATCAGTTAAGTCCTGTTCGTTCATAATTAAAAAATTAAACTTACAATGTTTTAGTCTTCGGTATGTTTGGTAATGCAAACGCTTGATTTATAACATCTAATGATATAACTAATTATGTAACATGTGTAGATAGTCTGGAGTAACCGTATAATGCAAATTATTGTAAAACATACAGGGCACGCCAATTAAAACGAAACCGCGCGGTTTTCTCGGTTGATACAACAATTATACAAAAATGCTCGGACATGCTAATTTTAGTGTAAAAAGGGTAGCCTTCTATTAAACTTCAAGTATGCAATCAGGAAACCTTTCACCTCCAAGCTAAAGTTGACGTGTCCCAGCTTTTTTCAGTGACTGTTGTATCAACCGGCCAAACACATCTGTGCCGTTTTAGTTGCCGCACCCTGTATAACGCAATAATATATTCTCTCTTCTAAGCTACCTTTAGATGTTGAATGATGTAACTACAGAAAAAATGCGAAATAACTCTGTTATCAAAATGATTACAGTGAATAACTAGGTTACAAAGCATTTTTTTAATTAATAGTGATCAGATACTCGCAAGGATACGAAAAGTGATTTATATTGTGTTAATTTATTTTAAACATAACGTGAAGTGTACATATATTGTAACTATAAATTATTTGTATATTGCGTTTTTATTGTAAGTGAAATATCTTCTAGTTTTGATACAATCGATCAACATAAAGAAATATATTATTAAATTTCACATACTTTTTTGTGACGGTGAAAGCGCATTGTTGTTGAAGTATGTAGCTTATTAATTATTACGTCTGACATTCATATCAAGTATCTTTAAGTTGGCCTTAATAAAATGACTTTAATACTAGTTGCAGTTTTTTTCCATCTTTTCAGTTATTTATTATATTATTTATAAGGCTTCATTTGATTTCATATTATTTAAAACCTATTTGCCCTTTAAAAGCTCATATAGTTTCCAAATGAAATTCATGATTGTATGCGCAAAAGTTAATTTATGCTTTAAGTTTACATATGTAGTTTCCAAACACAGATTATAATTTACTATATTTTGACAAATTGCATTTGCAGTGCTAAAATATAAATTTATTTACTTAGAATTGTTTATTGTGTGTAACAATCATCAGCTTAGTTTTTTTGTACATATGTTTTAAGTTTTTAAGTTATAATCTGAGTTATCTCGATATATCTGGTACTTACATTGTTGAATTCGACAGTAAATTGTTTAAAACACATTTCCCATCAAGTAAGATCTAATCAAGACAATTCTAATGTATTAATTTAAACAAACCTTACACTCCAGTGGCACTACGTGCGGTTTTATGAGAATGATAATTCGCGCGAAGTAGCACCATCTCGCGCTATTTTGATACGATGGCACTACAAGCGATTATCCCAGAGAGCACAGAATATTACATACATATTTATTAAATATTTATATGTTTGGTAAATATTAGAACATATTATCCTAATTTTCATTGGTCAATTAATGGCAAATATTTCATAGCAAAAAGAAATATTTTTTAAATATAAAAAATATTTGTATTTAATATTTAATGTATATCCACGGTATATAGAAAAATTGATCGTAAATCCTCTTTACCACTAAAACCTTAGTCCCTAAAACCAGATTAGCAAAATTTGTCGAAAATAAATAAAAATATCGTCGATTTCATATAACGGTATTACTTAACTGAATTAGAGTAATTCAAACAAATATGAAATGTTGAATTTGTGTATACAGGGTGGCCATTTTCTGAATCTCTTCTGAAGTATGGGCAACTTTTACGTTTTTAAAGATAGAGAATCCGTTAAATGGGCAAAATTGGGCAGCATTCGAGTGCATATTCATTACCGTGTTCAAAATTTAGGTACCCGACTTCCTGAAATATCCTGAAGAGACAAGAAATCAACACTTTTTTAATTATCATATTTATCATATTTCACGTAAACTGCTTAACTTAGAAAAAAAGTTAAAATTGTCTTTGGTAGAACTTTTTGCGTTGAATTCAATAAACTAGGACTCGTTGTCACAGTCAACTTGACTTACGATATAAAAAATAAACTTATGTTTTTTTAAATGGTAATCGTAGTTGGCTGTGGGCCTTTTAAAATCCTAATTTTTTTCTGAATTTAACGATATAACTTTTTGTTGTTTGTATGTTTTTCTCCTTTTGTTACCGTAAAACTTCAAAAGAAGATAAAAAAATGTGTAGTAGGCGATGGAGACAAGAACTATATTATCACACAAAGCACAAAACAAACATGAAATAATTAACAGACACAATCATGTTTACTGGGCTAATGAAAATCATCATCTAATTGGAAATAGGCGAGATCAATGTGTTTTTTTTTTGTGAATATCTGTTGAGGCATTTTTAGTGATAAAATTATTGGTCCATTCTTTTAAAATCACAATTTAAATATGGAAAGATATTTACACTTTTTACCAAATGAACTTGAAGACATGTTTAATGGTTTTCCGTTAGCATCGTATCGAAAATCGGCATATTTTCAACATGATAGTGCACCTTCACACAACTTCCGAGTTGAATGTGAAGATGCCAAAAAATGCCTGGACGCAAACGGTCAATTGAACATTTAATTTAAACGATTCGTTCTTTCATTTTTGTTTTGTGCTTTGTATGATAATATAGTTCTTGTTTCCATAGCCTACTACGGATTTTTTTTATCTTCTTTGGAAGTTTTACGGCAACAAAAGGAGAAAAACATTCAAACAATTATATCGTTAAATTCAGAAAAAAATAAGGATTTTAAAAGGCCCACAGCCAACTATAGTTACCATTTAAAAAACCATAAGTTTATTTTTTACCTCGTAAATTAAGTTGACGATGATAACGAGTGCTAGTTTATTGAATTCAGGGCAAAAAGTTGTACTAAAGGCAGTTTTTTTCTAAGTTAAGCAGTGTACGTAATAAGTGATAATTAAAAAAGTGTTGATTTCTTATCTTTTCAGGATAATTCAGGAACCAAGTCGGTACCTAAATTTTGAAAACGGTACTAAAATTTAGAATCAGATATAAAATTGTTTGCTTTAATAAGACCCTGTAAGAACCCAGGTAGCAAGCACACGTGATTTTCACGAAATTATTATAAGATTGATTTGTGGGCGACGTCATTCGACCAAATAATGACTATTTTATGACGCCATAAAAACTTTTGTAAGGAAACGTTACAATCACGTTATTTTTTGGTCATACTAATCGAGTAACTAGTTAAAAAGTAGTAGCCATACGCGAAACTATGAAATATAGTTTTATGCCAAGATAAGTTTATTATTGAAAAGTACATTCAAATATGCGCGATTGCACCAATTCGTGTACCAAAACAATACGTAATTCATCATTTTAGGCAATTCGTACATTGATTGATGTACATTATGAGATTGTTTTGTGGGCGCTCCACCGAGCGTCACTGCGATCGATATATAGCAAAATATAATTCGGAAAAATTTCAAAATTGGACTGTATGTYGAATTCATTCGGGGCGCGCGTTCTGACATCTTCAAAAAGTAAAAAAAAAATTCTAAATATTTTTCATGTATAATATCCTATACTAAGTACCTAAGTACCACCGTTTTTTCGTATATTTGGAATTTTAGTAAAAAAATTGATTTACAGGCAGTAGAATTATTATTAATTTCTGCTATACGGAAACATATGTTACTTAATTTGACTCGCTGTTTAATAGTCGGTAATATTAGTGAGAAGTTAAAAAAAAATGACAAAAATCACGGATATATCGTTTATTAACCGGGATATGGATTCCAAAATCGATTTCCTAAAGACGTTTTCAAAAAGGGTGTTGAAAACACAAATGTTCATCGGATTCAAACGTTATGTGGAATACCGGGATGTCGTCAGAATCGACTCATAAAACATAAAATGCAGTTTATCGGCAACCTCCAGTTGTTACCAGGAAGTTGAGGCAAGAGTTGTACAATGAAACTGCTTGGATCGGAATACTAATAGGAGCCCCTGCAAGATACAGTTTATGGACTGCCAATTGAAGTGTTTGAAAAATATTGGTTTACAGTGAAATCTGTTGTCTTTACCGAACATGAGGTAAGATTAGGTGAAAATGGACGTTGTACAACCGGTGAGGAGTGAACAATCGACTGCAAACTCGTTTGGTATCAATGAGTCTCAAGACTTTGATCGCAAGTCCTCCCTACGCTCCCTACTTGATGCATCAAGTAATCTTCACTCCATTTTTGATGTGACGACGTGAATTATCTTCATTCATGTCTTGACTCAATAATTCAAAATTTGTGCGAAACTTATTTGTACCTACTCCAGAAACTAGACTTTGTGAAATTTGTTGGACTTGCAACAAGTAATTATTTTAGCACTGTAACAAAACGCAAATATATTAAGGAAATGACTGTAAGTAAATAGTTTCTTAAATTAGAAAAGTATTTAGGAAAAAGTCGATACGCTCTCGCAGACTAGACTACATTTTTTATCTCTACATTTATCAGTTACATTAGAAATTGAATGAATAAGTACCTTTACAATTAATTGTTTTTCTTCATACGTATTTAGTGGGCGTGGTCCCAGTGAAAAACTTTTCTGTTGTTTCATATTTTGTTAAATGCGTTACTAACCCATAGATTGCGCCACTAGATATCACTTCTGACATTGACAAAACCATCGCGTCAGCCATTTTGACTGTCACAAGGTAGATTTATATCTGTTATCTTTTGTGAATAATCGCGATTAAATGCACATTTCATTTATCTAAAAGTTGCAATGAAAAATGGTGTTTTTTGTGTGATAATCTGTGCCTGAGAATCGAGCTGCTCTTAAAAGTAATGTGAGTGTATAACAGTTCTCCATTTTCATCACTTTCACCCATCAACTTGACATTTGTGTTGAACCTTTCCTCTTGAACAAAAATATGCCACAAAAGGACAATATTTTCGACTTATTTCTCGGCTACCGATAAGATTAATTATCTGGCGCCCTGCCAAGGAAGTACCTTGCTTAACGATAAATTCAGTGTAAACATCAATATCAATGTGTAATAGGTAAGCATAGCCTAGAAGCACAACGTCTGAACACAAAATCTTCTCCTTGAACTAGTTTAATAACAAATTAGATGTTGGTGTCAAATGGAAATACAAAACGTATCTTGGAAACATACTATTTATATACAGATTTAGCATGAAATGTATGTAATTATCTGCCCCAAAGCCACATATGTTTTATTGGTATTTGATTATGTTGACAAGTGTTGCAGTTCTTTTGACTACATCTATAAGTGTATTTGAATAATATAAAGGGGCCAAAATGAGTTGCAAATTGTGCATGGTTTTGAATCTTTGCCAAAAATGCTCCGATGAAAGTAAACAAGTTAGCTTGGGAACATTTGATAGCTTTCTATATATTTTTTATGCGAAACACATTTACTTAATTACATTTTCATGTGATGTTCGACAAATTAAACTACAATTAAGGACGGAATATTCTTGTTTTGGCTTTCCTAATATTCAGTCACCTATTGATAGCGGACTTTAATGTACATATAGAAAAACAGTGCGAAATCTAAATGTTTGACCAGGATCACACGAAACCTCTTTTGGTGCTATCCGCTCATAAAACAATAAACATTAAAAAACGCAAATATTTGGACGGATCCTAGCCTCTGAAATTCCTAATACGAATCGATTACCAAAAATAATTTGTGTAATAAATGATTGGCCTGAATCACTGACATCCTATTGAAGCGTTATCAGCCAGTCCCAAAGTA
Organism: Dendroctonus ponderosae; assembly: GCF_020466585.1. Classification (NCBI taxonomy): domain Eukaryota; kingdom Metazoa; phylum Arthropoda; class Insecta; order Coleoptera; family Curculionidae; genus Dendroctonus; species Dendroctonus ponderosae. The sequence continues at coordinate 3,609,226 of NW_026018715.1, forward strand.
ATGCTAAACTTACCGAAAGCTGCATCGTGCCATCTGGAAAGAAAGAAAAAATATTAGTCCAACTTAGTCCAAACCTTTAAGTTATTATATTTGAATAAAAAAAACGAAATAGAGAACGCAGTAAAACGTCAGTTAAGTCCGCTACTCAGTCACAAGCTGAGGGTGATTAATAATCCTTCTTACCAGCTTTCTGCAAGCTGGCGCTCCATTCTCCATTTTCTGCCCATTAATGCTCAAAAAGCACACACTACACTTGAACACACAATTAATATCCACACGAAGTTGAAAATACATGTGGATTGAATTCAAAGTTGAAAATACATGTGGATTAAATTCAGCCACGATGATCTATAGCGCTTGCCCAATTGGTCCATATTTCCAGTTTGTGAGCAAGGAACCAAATAGGGCTCGGATCGAACTCGAATAATTCGAGTATTCGAATATTCAAAAAGCGAATAATTACGTCTAGTCAAAACTCGAATATTCGAATAATCGAATACTCGAATACTCGAATGCTCGAATACTCGAAAACACCAACATTATAAAACTCACAAGGTGCAAATATCTTTATATGCACTTTGTATACTTTTATAAAATAAATGATTCATATTCTACAAGGATTTAAACAAATACCCATATATTTACAAGCAAATGAACATAATTATTATTTATCACATTTACCCTCCTGCAAATGAATATAAAATTACGTGTCTGTGGTCTGATGACTGTTGCGCGATGTTACAATTAATGTCCCGACAAAGGCGCTTTTTTATCCGTTGCGGCTAGTTGCCAAAAATGATATGAGATAACGATTTTTGTTCTTGGAAAACGAATAGTCGAGTATTCGAATACTCGAATATTCAAATACTCGGTTATTCGAATAATCGTTAGATATTCGAGTATTTGGGCAGAAATACCGATTGGGTCGATAGCCTTTTTCTGTAGGAAATAAAGATTATTTATATATTATATATATCGAGTATTCGAATAAACCACTAAACGAGTATTCAAATTTCAGATTTTTAAAAATTCCGAGCACTAGAACCAAATACCTATTTCGCCGGTTGTCCATATTAAACTGAACTAAATGTGCGATATCAATGTGTTTTTCCCATTTAAAACCCACCGAGCTACATAACTTACATGATGATATAATCATTTTCCTGCTCGCCCTTCGGATAACTCATTCTTTTGCTGTTTGATGTCCGTTTTTCATTATTTACAATTTTGTAGAAATTTACAAGTCTCGATCGAACCGATTTGGATGTTTGCTATAAACAAAGTAGCTTTCTCAGCCAAAGATGAACAAGCCGTTCATGCGACGACTTTTCTATGCACAATTAAAAACTAGCTCTCTGATCAGTCGCCCAAGTGGAAAACAACTTTTTATAAAACTTTAGGTCGCTTCAATTTGATATGTTGTCAGAGGCTGCACAATTATTAGCAGATCCAAACGTAGTCACTAATGCCAAAATACAGGATTCAAAAACGATGCGATGATTTATGAATGCTTCACTTTTACTGCCCTATTAAAAGCGGCGGCATATTTAACTTGATTTTCACACGAGCTCTTGGATCAGACTTGTTCCATTTTTGTAAAACTTTTAGTTCATGAAGCTTGATATGTCATGCAAAAGCTGCCTAAAGAACAAATTCAGATTCAAGCCAGATCATGTCTTATGAATGATTTCCTCTCCTCGCATCATTGAAAGTGACGGAAAAGTTAACTTGATTTTCACAGGAGCTCTCAGATCAGAGTTTAGCTCGCTCCATTTTTATGAAACTTGCAGTTTGTGGCTGATTTTCAAAAGTGGCCTAAAGAGCGAATTCAGATTCCAGCCAGATTATGATTGATGAATAATTTCCTCTGCTCAAATTTATTCATGTTTCAGTGTACTTTATGTCAGAAGAATTTCAGGGCAAAACAAAATTTACATTTTAATTTAAAATCACATACCGCAATCTGAAAGGGTAAGTTAAATAGGAAAACAAATACAGTTAGTTGCACGTATACAGGGTGGCTCATTTTAAAAGAACCAGACAAATAGCTCGTAAATTACAGCAAATACAAGAAAATGTTTTATACAAATGTTCTGTAATTGCTAGGGGAAAATCCAAGGGTGATATCAACTTTTTTATAGATGGTGCTGTTAACGTCAGGTGGAGAACAACTTTTTGTTTATGGATTTAAAAATAAAACCTGAACTTTGTATTTTTTATTTTCTGCAGTTTACATAATTTTAATTTGCTATCAACTGTGTTGTCTCGTGGCTAGCATGCATATCCCGTAAAAATAATACAAATAATAGAAAATACTATACTTTTTAGATCAACTCTTTAGGAATTCCTCTTCTGTTGGATTTGAGGATTCCATTTGCGTGAACTGTTTGAAAAGTTTATCGAATATTCATGTTAAGTTTCTAAATGTATTTTCCATCTCCCATATTTAACTACTATAGTCAACTCCATAAAAAGCATAATGTATAGTGGGGTAATGTGACTAATTTGATTTTCAGCTAAGATGGACACTGTAGATCAGCCGAACTCTATTTGTCACGTTCAGTCAATCCACATGTACCCTTTGCCACCGGTTGAAGCCCAAAAAGCAATGCCTTTTGGCTTGCTGGTTGGTGAAATGGTTCTTCATTCAGGAACCTCTGTGGATGGGTTAATATTTGCGACCAATTATCGACTCTATTTGCAAAATGGAGAAAATCAATATCACATCCCATTGGGGATGATTGAAATCATTGAGATTCGGGAGCTTTTTTATCTACAACTTTATTGCAAGGACGCTCGAACATATAAGTGAGTGCGATTGAGAGAGCTTCGATTTTGGCACTTACATTTCGATTCATTTTAGATGTACCTTTGAAAATAATGAAAGCGCCTTGGACTGGTATAATGAAGTATCTAAAGCCATCGAGCCCCCTCGTCACCTTGAGCAACTTTTCGCGTTCTGTCACTGCGCTTGGGCTAAAGAAAAAGGAGGAAATGAAACCGCTTTGAAAGTGGCTTGTCAGAAGAAATATACATTCGATAAGAACATGTTTGAAAATGAGGCAAGTTTCACTCTCTGTTTCACTTATTGTACCAAATTTTGACAAAACTAATGTTTGTTGTAACATTGCAGATGTACAGAATGCAATTTCAAGGCGATTCGTGGCGAATTACAAAAGCCAACGAGAATTTCAAGATATGCCCCACATACCCGCCCTACCTGTTAGTTCCGTCGTGTATAAACGATGAAATGTTGGAAAGCGTGGCGAAGTTTAGAAGCTCTAGGCGTATTCCTGTTGCAGTTTGGCGGTTAGTATCATGAGGCAAGTGTTTTACTTAGATGATAGATTCAAAACCATTACAGACACACGAAAAATGGGGCAGTTATAGCACGATGCAGCCAACCGGAAGTTGGATGGTTCGGATGGAGATCTAGTGATGATGAGGATTTACTCAAGGCCATTTCCGATGCCTGCAATTTCGATCGAAATCTACCAACAAATAGTAGCAGCAGCGATAGAGAATCGACACTATCCAATTCGCCTGGATCACTACATTCGGATGAGTCATTACAGATCACTGGCGAAGTTATACAGCAGGAGAAGAAGGTAAATATGATTGCTCGTGCTGAGATTGGGAGCTTTTTTGTAAAAAAATTGCGGTGCTTAGACGAGGTAAGCATCACAAAATGCATAACTCAAAATAAATCACTTAATACCCGCTGTTTTCAATTTTTATTTATTTTCACAACTCATCCTAAAGAAAGGTTTTTGGAATAATAATTTCAAAGTAGAAGTAATGTACAAACACATTTAAGACTCCCGTTATTCACATTTAGTCATACGGATACTCCTAAACTGCTTCTTCCAGTAGCTTAAGGCTTATAGAAATAATTTCGGTTGGTTTACTCAAACAGTACCAATATGTCTTCGAGTAAGATAATTATTTTAAACTTGGAAGCAAATAATAATATCAATCGGTAAAAGTTAGTGAGCGATATTTTAAATAAGAAATTGAACTAAATAGTTGAATGATAAAACGGATGTCTACAACAAAATAATAAAATTACATCTGAGGGAATACTGTCAATTCTATAGTTTTTGAGTTGTTCTGTAAAGAAGAACTTTCAACGGCTGGTTGGATCGTAGGCAATTTTGCAAAAATGCAACTAACTTACTGACAATTAAATATTCGGACGCACTTTAATACAACTATACTAAGGCAAAGTTTAATAATAAGTAACATCACATTTCGGTTTTGACCGGCTTTTATACGTTTTGCCTTTGAATAGACTGGAGTCTGGCAATATTTTGGTGTGTGCGAATTCCAAATTTCAGTTGTTTTTGCTTTTAATCCCAGAACTGTTTGCTGAGAATGGTTACGCAACTATTTCTTCATTTGATGCCATAAAGTTTCTGCAACATTCAAGTCCGAACTGCTTAAGAGCCACGATAAAACTTTGAAATTATGATTTCCAAACCACTTTTCGGGGCTTTAGCTGTGTGAAATATGCAATTCTTATTTCCAAAATGTTCTACAGTTGGACTTCAACTTCTTGATAAAATTTGTTGGTATTTTTCTGCATTTACGGTTCCATCAACACACTCATATTTGCTACCCATATCTAGCATTTACTCCCCATATCTAACCTTTTAGAGATATTTTGCAGTGCGCTTTAGACAGTCTTAATGAAAGGCCTCTGATTTTGTTCAAATTACCCTTTTCCGAAAATCACCTACGCATAAGCCAAATTTTGATTCCTCACTAATAATATCGTTACTCTACATTTTCGTAGTCAGGATATCTTAGATTTGGCCCAATCCAAACGTTTTTCATTTTGCATAGCTATAAATTGCTTGAGAGCTTGAATTTATCGTAAGGTGCCTCTTCTGTTGGATATGCGGATCTTTACAAGCACACAACGTTCCCTTTCAGGAAATAATACTGGATCGACCTGAACTTTTACTGCTAACATCAATACTTCCAGTCTCCCGGAACTTTTTTTTATATAAAACTAAGCGTTAACATCTTACTGTATGATAGGTAACTTGTATGAGTACTTGAAAAAAATATTTAAATTAAACATTATGATTATTCAATTGGAATTTTGGGCGTCGTTCGATAAAGCTGATGATAAATAGTTGTTAGAGCTCGTATGTACTTAATATATTATTTCGTTTGTTGACAGTAAAAAAAACTATTTTTATCATCCAACATATTTTTTTCACACATAACATACTATTTTATTTTCGCTTTTGTTCGCGTTATCGAGGATTTTCACTCTAGAACTTAACATTAAGGATTCGCTTTTTTCTTTTTTCAGTTGCTTATAATGGATGCACGTTCTTATACCACAGCTGTGGCGAACAGGGCCAGGGGAGGTGGATGTGAATGTCCAGAGTACTATCCCAACTGCGAAATTCAGTTTATGAATTTAGCGAATATACATTCCATCCGTAAAAGTTTTCACGCTTTGAGACAACTTTGTATGTCATCGGCTGAGCAGCCGAAGTAAGAAGAGATCTTGCCGATTGTGATTGAAGCGAAATTAATTGTTCTTTTCTGTGCACTTTCAGTTGGTTCAGCCTTTTAGAGGGAACTCGTTGGTTGTCGCACATGTCGGGATTAATGAAATCGGCAGTGATTTTGTCCACGGCAGTGGAGAGAGATGGCAGGCCCGTTTTGGTTCACTGTTCTGATGGGTGGGACAGAACGCCGCAAATTGTTGCATTGGCCGAACTGTTGTTGGATCCTTACTATCGCACTGTTGATGGATTTCGGTAAGAGTATGCGCAACTTTTGATCAGCATTAACCTTTTTAATAATAATTTTCGTTTCTTAGAGTGTTAATTGAACGAGAGTGGCTTGCTTTTGGCCATAAGTTTGCTGACCGATGCGGCCACTCTGGCGGAAGTGCCGATTTAAATGAAAGGTGTCCAGTATTTTTACAGGTGAGTTCTATCATATAGTGCAAGTATTTGTTACGGCTAACGTTCGAATTGATGTTAATCTCTCAATATTACCCAGTCAATATTGTATTAACTTTTAACTAATGTCGAGATTAGCCAGGTTCGAAGTTTAACTGTAACGAATATCGTGGGTTTAAAGCTAACAGTGATCAAGTCCAAAATTGCCGTATATGTGTTTGTTGAGCAAGTAATTTAAAAAATAATATATTTGTCTCCAAAAACTGAAGTCCCCAATGACACACAAACAGGTCCACTAAAATATGTTTTTAATGACCCAAGTTTCCAAAAAGATTCTGGTATAATTTTTGGGTCGGTTTAAAAGTATCACCAACAATTTATATTTTAGACTTGGTCAATTTTTGCTAGAAGCCCATATGTTTTATAGAAAATTTCCATTTGATTAAGGCTGATTTGTATTTTCAAAACCTTTTCCTGGTTATTTCGCCTCAAATTTTTGTCTTCAAAAAGCAGAATTTCCCCACGTCTTCTATTACAACTTTTTAGAGTGCTCTTATTTCACATTAAAAAAAACCAACGGAAGAAGTGGTTTTGAAAATATATATTTTATGTTGTATTTGTTTACCTGTCAAGTTGTACAGTTGTAAGGTTGGCAAAATTGGTCATTTTTATCGGTTATTTCGGAAACCGTACCAGATATCAAAAACTACTAGAGAAGTGAGTCCGATTTTGGAAAAACAAAAAGTTGTGATTTTTTTGAAAAGTTTTGATTTGTTTCTAAGATACAAGGTCAAACTGAGAACTAGCTCATTTCAACTTTCCTCTTTAGCTCCTTTGTTTCCAAAAATATTTTTAAAATGTTAATATATTTTTAATATTGAGCAAAATGTTTTTATTTGAATATTTCCGGAATTAGCCGGAATTTTCAAACTTTATAACACCATTTTGTGCAGCTCAACATGTGCAATTTTGTAATTTATTCGACTTCGTATCTCTTACTGTTTGCGAGATCCCAATGCTTACACCTCGAAATTGTAAGACCCTGTATTCAGGTAGGGACCGGAGTTCGTGGTGGTTTAATGATTGCGAGTCCTAACAACTACATATATGTTCGGACAATGAGGAGAAAATAAACTATTTATATTTGCTTTAAATATATTTTTTTTATCTACTGAAAAATGAATTAATTATCCCTTTACGCAGCATAAAAGCTGACAATAAAAACACATTTTTTTATTCTGCTTTTTCTCTGTGGCAAATTAGCAAACATGTAACAAACTTACTGATAAATAAATATTCGGTCGCACTTTAATACAACTAAATATATTAAGGCGAAGTTTAATAAGAAGTAACATCACCATTCGGTTTTTTGCTTCTTTTGCCTTTGAATCCACTAAAGTCTGGCAATATTCTGGTGCGAGCGAATTCCAAATTTCATTTGATTTTGCTTTTAATCCCGACATTTTTCGCTGAGGATCGTTACGCAATGATTTCTTCATTTGATGCCATAAAGTTTCAGAGAGCTAGAGAGCCACGGTAACACTGAAATTATGATCTCCAAACCACTTTTTTTTTAAGCTGCGTGAAAAAGCAATGCAATTTTTAATTCCGAATTATTGTTTCATAGTTTGAATTTAAGTTCTTTATTCATATTAAGCGTTTGTGAGTGTGCCATGGATGGCCCGGACTTATTGTTAGTAAAAATAAATAGGGATTGAAAATTCGGAGTGTGTTTTCGATTTGTGCAGAGCTCGTTTGTTGCTTGTATTAGTGCTTCTGTTACTGTTTGTTAGAAATTTTTACGAAGAAACTTTTTAGAAGAAATCTGTTATGTTACATTGTTAGAAAAAATAAATAGGGATTGAAAATCCGGATTCTTACTCGAAACATCAATAAAAACTTACAATGAAGGCACATCGTCGGAGGAACAATCACTTTTATTTTATTTAATTTTTCTCTGTTCTGTTGTGTAACGCATCCTTATTGTTTGTTTTTACTTCATGATTGCTATCGTCTTCAGTTACTTTTAAGTTTAAATCGTCCATTTTATACATTTTGCTCAAATTGTATCTTTGTATTATATTCGTCCAGCTTCGTTTCATTTAAACATCATTTTGTGCAGAATTGAATATAGTTCCGCATGCTGGTTGATCATTCGTGTTCGAGTGGACGGTCTCAGTTGTGTAAATACTCTTTATTTTTCGTTCGTTCGGGGGGCGAGTTCAGGATGTTGAATGGTACCGAACCAACATGGTTTGATTCAGTTTACTAATTAATTTAATTCTCACTTTTGACTTATTTTTTGTCCAGAATATGCCGATTTTTTGTAGCATTTATTTTTTTCTCTCTTCTGAAGAGATAAAAGCTCTTTTCTTGCAAAGAATGACGCCAATTTTGACTCATTTTTAGACATTTGGTTCTATTTATGTTGATCAATTTAAAATATGAATTAATTTATTAGGGTAATCATAGACCGTATAAATAATATTTTTAATATTAGCTAAATGTATTTAGGGAAATATAACTATTTAGTAGTATGTAAAAGTATTCAACAAACATTATTTCTTAGAACTGGTGAGAAAACAATTGTTTAATTGTTATCGAAGACAAGTTAAAAGTTATGGCAAGCATGTTATTTATTTCCTCTCCAATATTTAAATTTCACTGTTTGGTTTTTATAAATAATTAATGAATTATGAATAGTGAAGAAACAACATTATGATGATAGTGGAAAATACATGATCAAAGAATAAAGAAGAAAAAAAGAAAAGAAGCATAATGATTATTTCCAATACAAAAAAATAATTCTTGGGGTTTTTTATCGCATTTAGTTAATTAATTTAATAAATGCCACTATACAAACGCAAGATCTTATATGCTGTATTTGACCCGCATTTTCTTTTGCACATTTACCGCTGGTGGTACGATTGGTACCACCGACGACCTTTTGTCTACATCTCGTTTCTTAATTCAAATTTATGTATGTGCTCTTTATTGTACTGTCTTATGTCTTTTCAGATATTTCTGGAGATATCTTTGTTGATAACTCTTATTTTTTAAGTACTGGGTTGTTGCGATTCAATTTTTTTTGTTGCTCTATTAGTGATTTGGTGTGGGGGTGGATTTCGTTCACTTTTTCAGGTTTTGTGCAGAGCTCTTTTGTTGCTTCTATTAGTGCTTCTGTTGTTATTTTTTTTAGCTCGTTGATGTCTCCTGTCTGTGTATTTTCTAGCGCTTTTGTTATAGTATTTTCGAACTTTGTTGGGTTTTCTAGGTCCTGCCCCAGAATTGAGGTAGTTGGGGAAATCTATGAGCTCGCGTAGAAAGATTTGCTATTCCTGAAGTAGATCTATATTCTGCCGGGATCGCAAAAGAGTATCTACCCGCTTCCGCATACTGCAAATAATACTAGTATATCACATATAATAACAATATCATGAACGTTATGAATAATTTTTAAAGAATTGACATGAGGGATCAATTTTGTCACCCTGCATCTGAAAAACTAAAGCGTTTTGCAAATATGTATAGTTACATGCCGTCCAACTTAAAAGATTATATTTTTGACTGTTCAATAACTTTTTTTCAGTGGCTTGACTGTATTCATCAACTCATCAGGCAGTTTCCCGTGTCGTTTGAGTTCTCTCATAACTATCTAATCAAACTCGCGCAGCACACATTTTCTAATTTATATGGCACCTTCCTTTGCAACACCCACAAGCAAAGATCAAAAATTGTACACGGAAGAACGTTTTCAGTATGGGACCTATTAAGTTCGTCCAGCTTTAAAAATCATCTTTATGCGCCTACACAAAGTACAACAACGGCCAATAGGGTAAGTTTTCAATTAACTTTAAAGCTCTGTATCAGTAAATTATACATACTCAGTAGATTATGCCTCTTTAGGTCTGTGGGGTTATCGGTCAATAGGTGGTGACAAAAAATGTAACACTATTTTTTATGGGCCGACGTTCGACTATATTCAAGTCATGCTCAGGGCTCTAAAATTGAAAACAAAGGGGTTTCAGCTCTAAATTCAGCGAAATGAAACTTTCTGAAGTTGGTCACAGGGTTGTCATTGGGACACAATCACAATCGTAAGTAAAATAAAACATGACAAACAAGATCATAAAATCGAAACATCCAACACTAATTCAAAGAAAATAAAAAATAGTGTTTCATTTTTTGCCACCATCTATTGACCGATACACCGACAGACCTAAAGAGGCACTATTTACTGATTATCATCACGGTCACTAATTAACCACAACATCATTATACATACTGCTTTTTTAAATTAGGTTTTATGGCCGAAAACCCATATACGAGACCTAAGGCTTTGGTCGGAAGTATATTTGGGTTCTCTAGAAGCAAATTTTAATCCAGAGGAGGGTTCTGGAGGTGCTTGTCCGGGACCTCCTGATATGAACGGGCACATTAACATGTCCAAAACGAGATCTTATGGCGATTTATTGAATGGTGACGCTTGTCATGTATTGTATGGAGGTAGACGAAGCAGTGATCCCAGTATTAATAGAGAGTTGTAAGTGCTTAATTGATAAACGCATGATTTGTACTCTATTTGATTAACAATATTTTGTTGTTTTTTAAAGCTTCTTTATTCCCAAGTTGAAATTATCTTAGGTATTATTCAAGTATTTATAATTAGGCTCATAACGGCAAATACGTGTTTTAATTTTGCAGACGCTAATTTACAAATAAAAAATTGTATTTTTTAGAAAACTTGTCCCACATGGAAATGGAGCAACTGACACAATAAATAACACTGACGTTGCTAATGGTCATCACAATCATAACGAATCTACAAACGACAATATTCCAGATTTTCTACCCAGCGACATGGAAGATAATGCACCCGATTGCGAGCAAGATTGTATTTTCAGAATCGATGCAAATCCCACACCGCTAACTGACGATCAAATAGACGGTCTTAGTTTCGATTGTGGCTACATGCAACCAAAGGAGATAAATTCCGAAACGAATCGGAACGAAACTGACGAATTATCTCAAACTACCAATGAGATGACTCTAAATACTCAAGAAAATGTCACAAATAGTATGGCGAGCATTTTTTTAGCAGATAGCCGGGTAGATTCGAAAGAGAATGCGATGGCTTTTGGAAGTGAGGCGGAATCTACACTTAGTGAAAGAGGGTCTGAAACTGAAAACAATTTGGGTGACGAAGAATTTTTGGAAAACAATATTTCACCTGCTAGTGGGGAAGAACAGGATCATAACAATTGTATAAATAGTAGAGACATTGAAAATGACTTGTGTAGAGCAAGTGAACAAGTCGAGAGATTATTGAGCTTGGAACCATCTGTAGAGACCAGTACTGAAACTCTCGTCTCAGACCAACTGGTTCCCGGGTAAGTTTCCAATAGTAGTTTAATGTTTGATGTATAAACATATTTTTATTTTATAGTTCATCGCCTAATGAGTACAATGGTTTTGAAAAAATTCGTAGTCCTATCGATATAATAGATGGAGGAGAAGACTGTAAAATCTGTGTGGATGGAGAAAATGTTACTAACGGAAATTCTGCGTGAGTAGAAAACATTGATTTCGTAAAGTAAAAGTAGCCTTCGATGTACAGTAGAACCTTGATTATTCGTCACTTTTTTGTCTCATTGCTTGGTTTATTCGACGTGTATGTACAGGGTGTCCCAACGATAAGGTAAAGTAAGTTTACTCTTAACTGATATTATTTGTTTCAAAATTCTCATCGTAATATTGTAAAGGTACTAAACGCGCAGATTTTAAAAATATTCACATTAGACTCACACATCACACACAACATCAAGAGTGCGTAACAGAAGTTATAGACGCGTAGTAATAATTTTTTCTAAGAGAACACCCTATATACATATTACTGTGTTTTATTTTTGAACTCTTATGTAAATCCCAGTTTTGAACAGAAAAATAGAGTCCCTTTTACGTATGGAAAGTATGGATTATTTCCTAAAATAGGAGAGCTATAACAAAATGATTAATACAAAAATTGAAACGTTCTTGTCAGTCTGTTTACATAAAGAAAACATTAGTATACAGGATCTGTCAAAAAGCTACGGCAATGCAAAGTTCCTAATTATTAAATGGAACACCCTGTACGTTAGTCAATAATTGAATTATCCTCGACATTCTAAACAAAAATTGTACAATACATTATGTGCTTAAATTTAACCGTCGTGAAGATATCGAGTTGTTAAAATTGTTTTGGCTGTAACTCTCTAAATTATTAGATTCAGTGTTTTTAATTTTGCACAAACGGCGGAAGAAAATAGACAGAATTTATAAAGACGATTACTTTTTGATTCTCAGGATTAAATTGAAATTTCAAGTTTATTTCGAAGAATACCGACAATTTCGTGACTTGTTCTATCTTGCAACTCTTCAATATTTAGCGGCCTATTTTTGTAAACGGCATTTTTAGTATGACCCCACAGAAAAAAGTCAAGTTGCGTCAAATCCGGATACCGAGCTGGCCATTCAATTGTCCCGTGCGACTAATCCATTTATCAGGAAATGTTTCTTGAGATATGGAGATAATGGGTACTTCGTGTCCAAAATCCCATCATTAATATTTCAATACGCACAGTTTCAATTAAACGTGCCTTTTTAAAGCTCAAATAATTCACAAAATTCATATAAAACAAATTTTTGACTTTCGTGTCAATTACAGATTAACTGTAATTAGAGCAAAGGAATGACTGGGTGTTGTTATAATGACCTAAACTTTTTAAGGTAACTTGATCAGTGTTTTTATATTTTATTAAATAATTTGGGGAATTACATCAAAAACGATTAAAATCTCCAAAACGATTAAATTTAAACATGTAATGTGTTATACGATTTTTCTTCGCCCACATTCGTTTTATGGCGCTTTCAACCTTTGACGAATAATTGAAGTTTTACTGAAATCGCTTTTTTGCTTAATATTGCAATATTTCAATTATACTATCATTATCAATTTTGTGCGTCTTATACAGAGTTTTCCACTTGAGCGAAATAGTTTAATGACGTCAAATCGGTTCGAGGCAGGCCAAATGATCGCGTTTCATTAATTTTGCGGCCTGAACACACATGTGAAAAAACAAGTACCTACATTTTCCTAAATTAACTCCCCAATAAAATATGTTTCTATCACGATACAATATGTTTCGTTTCTCTAATTATGCGACAAAAACATTTCCGAAATACTGATTTTTTGTCAACATATAAAAATATGTTGTTATTTATTACAGCCACCGTAAATATTCTAGTAGCTACAGAATTGTGCAATCAATATACATATACATGTTTTGGATCAAATAAATATTCTAATGAACTCAGTATCCAACCATGTAAAACATATGCTTTTGATTAATTGTTATTAATTTTAGTTGTACAGGAGGTTTTTACTTTTATTCATAGGACTGAAAGTACAGGAATACCTGGCTTAAATGGATGGGATGGCGCCTGTATGCAAAGTCACACCCATAAATACAGAAGGCGAGCATCTAATTGCCAACTAGGTGAAGATGGTTTGATACCTATAAGATCACCAATAGAAGAACGATTGGATCAGATTGTAGAGGAACATAGGGTAAGCTTGGAAAATCATTTATAAGCCGAAACAGAAATGGTGAAGTGGATTCAAATTACAATAGGCATAATGACAGTATAAAAGCATCAAAGAATAATTGGTTTTAGGGAAAAGTTGAAAGGATTCTAAAAAAATACTAATTGTTAATGTAAATATTGGAATCAATAAGATTTTTATTGAAATAAAAGCGTAAAATACTGTACTCGGGCATATTGACTGAGGCACCAATCAGAGCGCACGACGTGACGCATTCGTAAATAATCCCCGCGTGTGTTCCGTGTCCCTTAATTGTTATGGCAGTCGTTCGTTCTGCATGAATTTATTGATGGTTTTGTTCTAAATAACAGAATTTAACATTCATCAACGATGGAACAATGATTTATTAAGATGAACAGCTCTAACTTGTCCAGAGTTGATACGTTCGGGTACAATTTCTTCATCATCAAAAGCTTTCTATGCTTTTTTGAGCGGAAGACATCTAATTAATTACATTTTCATGCGAAGTTGGACACACTAAATTTCAATTAAGAGTAGAATATTCTTGCTTTGGCATTTGTAATACTTCAGTCACCTATTGACTAATCTATATGTCATTGACCATTGTGTAAAGTACTCCCCACCAATTGCTAGTATGTGTTTGATAACCACCAAGCAACTGACGATTTTCGTTTCATATAAATTAATTAACAAAAAATCAGGTAAAAATCAAAGTAAATACATATTGTAATTTTTCTTTTCTAATGCTTAAATATTCAATAGGCTACCATCAAACCAACCAAGGAAATCAAACATGTGTTAATTTCAAAATACTACTTAATAACAAAGTTGAAATTCGATTTTCAAATGTTAATAATATTTGCTAAACATTTTAAATATTTTTTTTGTATTCTCCAAGTGATCCAATATAACGCCTTAAAAGGAATGACGCCAATTTTGAATCACCATGTATAGAAAAACAGCGAGAAATCTACGGTAAAAAATACAAATATTCAGTCAGATCTCAGCTCCTGAAAATCCCCAACATGAATTGATTGGTAAAAAGAAATTGTTTAATTTTGAAATATAGGAAAACAGAGCGAAATTACCTAAACTTACCGAAAGCTGAATCGTGCCACCTGGAAAGAAAGACAAATCTTTTGTAGTATAACAGAAGCTTAGTCCAAACCCAAGTTATTATACATATTTGGATAAAAAAAACGAAAAGAGAACTCAATAAAACTTCATTTGGTTCTCGAAAAACTAAACTCAGTTAAAGCTAAACGATTTATAGATTAATAATCCTTACCAACTTTCTGTAAGCTGGCGTCTCATGGCCCCATTTTCTGCCAATTAATCTTCAAAAAGCACACACTACACTTGATCATACAATTGAATATCGACACATGAAGTTGAAAATAAATGTGTATTAAATTCAAATAAGGTGACCGCCCCCACTTGCATAAGTGGAACCAAATCGGTCCATATTTCCCGTTTATGAGCAAAGAACCGAAGACCTATTTCACCCGTTGCCCATAATAAACTGAACTAAATGTGCGATATTAATGTTTTTATCCCGTTCAAAACGCACCGAGCTACAGAATTTATATGATGATATAATCGTTTGCCTGCTCGCCCTTTGTATGACTCATTCATTTGCTGTTCGATTTCACTTTTTTATTATTGACAATTTTGAAGAAATTACAGTTCTCGATCGGACCGGTTTGGATATTTGCTGAAAACAAAATTGCTTTTTCGGCCAAATGTAAGCAAGCCGTTCGGCGAGTTTTGAATGCACAATTAAATGCTAGTGCTGCGATTCTCTATGACATTTAAAGCGCTGTAAAGAATGTAACTGCTTGATCTCGAGAAATGTATGAACAATGGACTTCTGTATTGCTGTATAGGACCTTACAGCGATGTAAGTTCGGCTTACATCGCTATATATATACAGGCTGGACCTGTGTGAGCCAAACCTCAATAAGGATCAGTATTGCATAATTTCAGGCTGATGAAATTTTTGTTACTGGATAATAGACTGAATCTGTGTATATGTATGACTTGCCTGTAGTGTCGCCTTTTGTAGAATTCATTGATATAATTATTTACTCACGTCTTACACCAATTTTTACTTATTTGATTGTTATTTTATATTAGTCCAATATATGATAATAAATAATACCAAAGTGCAATATTTTTGAACTGTAATCTTCTTTCTTCAGTTATCCCTCTGTCTTTAGGAGCGTCAACAAAGTTATTCTTGCCTGATTTGTTGCTTTTGCGTGCCACATAATGATAAATAATTTTTCAAAATGCAAAATGTTGGTTATGTCAACTTACATTTTATCAGACGCTCCATTTTTATGAAACTGAGTTCCTGTGACTTGATATGTTTTGCAAAAGCGGCCTAAAGATCAACTTCACATTCAAGCCTGATTTCATCTGCTCGTATCATTGAAAGCGACGCATAGTGGAGTATTGATATTCAGTTCGGATCAAAATTGTTTTTTAATCAGATATTTCTTTAAATCGCTTTAAATTAAAAGCGGATCATATAATAAGATCAATTTTTATATTTTAAAGGATGAACAGTTACTTGCATTATACAGGATTAGACAAACATATTTAATTGGCAACAGCTAAATATTTAAGAGAGGATTGGGAGCATTTTTTTACAATCTTACCTACGTCGAAATTTTTAAGTATACTATCCAATAATTAGTTTAAAGTCTTCCTCTCAAAGGCCTAGCTTTCATATGTTAAATGAAAATAACATGTTTTTTTATCTAATGTTTAAATTGCCTGCATTTTAA
Organism: Dendroctonus ponderosae; assembly: GCF_020466585.1. Classification (NCBI taxonomy): domain Eukaryota; kingdom Metazoa; phylum Arthropoda; class Insecta; order Coleoptera; family Curculionidae; genus Dendroctonus; species Dendroctonus ponderosae. Next base: position 3,625,548 of record NW_026018715.1, read on the forward strand.
AAACTAAATAAAAACATGTTATTTCTTTTTATTTAAAATAGATTGTTTGAAACTGAG
>NW_026018715.1:3626603-3656195 GCF_020466585.1 Dendroctonus ponderosae
TTTTTGGTCGAATTGCTCTATTGAAATCTTTCTTACTGTATCCATTCCAACCAAAGGCCCTTTCCAGGTGTTTTAATTCTCCCTCTAACTCGTCTGTTTCGCAGATTCTTCTGACTCTTTCGGTGAGAGTTTTGATGACTCCTCTCTTTTGACTGGGGTGATGCGTAGGTTGGGTGCTGTAGAGTTTTCAATTTTTTTTGGAGGCCACTGTCCAAAACTCGTAATTAGAGGGTCTGTAGAGATTACTAAATTACTTAAAATGCCAGAGTTTGTATCTACTCTAGAACATTTTCTATCATGGCCCTGTCTACATTGCTTAATGTCTTTATTCCTCTCTCTCTGCTTGATGATTTTGATTTTTTAATTTTCGATCAGTTTATATCTTGTTAATCCCCAGTGTGTGATGGAAAAATTAACTAATTAAGTTTAACATTTTAAAGTTAATTAATAATTAAGCAAAAAATAACTCAACAAATTAAAAATTGATTTTTACACGAGCTCTCAGATCAGACTTTCGTTCCGATTTTATGAAACTTCCAGTTCATGCAATTTGATAATATCAACATATTATGTTGTGCAGAAGTGGCCTTAAGGGCAAATTCACATTCGAGCCATATTAGGATTTATGAATTATATCCTTCCTCTGCTCGCATCATCGAAAGCGACGGAATAATTAACTTGATTTTCACACGAGCTCTCAGATCGTACTTTTACTCTATTTTTATGAAACTTTCAGGTCGTGCAGCTTGATATGTTGTGAAAAAGTGTTGTAAAGCTTTAGTTCTACCTTAAACTAGCAGTTGACATTTCTATCGTCCCCTTGCAGGTGATTTCATTGTATGCATAGTCTAGTTTCTATTCGCTTTTTTACTTGTGATATGCAGTATTATTATGCAGTGTGTCGAACTTAAGATGGAAACACCCCTGTATCTTATTTATTTTTGACAGGATTTTCATTTTTGTTATAGAGGTAGAACGTCATGAGTCTTTTAACTTCAGATGAAAACCCAGCGTACTACGACTTTGCGAATAGGGGCAATTTGCTATATTTTGCGATGCGTTTGAGATATCGGAAAAAGTTACTAGGCAAAGTTGTTCAGAATGTTATTTTAACGGTAAATACCGAGTTTCAAGTCAAAAGTCAAATTTGGGCGTAAAAAATAATTAATATATAAATAAAACTCTTATCTTAAATAATAACATAAGCATTAATTTTCCAACACTGGAACTACTTTTCGAAATTTTTTACAAACTTCTTTTTGGGTATTTCGCCTCAAAAATTTTTGTCTTTAAAAAAGACAGAATGTCCTCACGGCTTTTATTACAGATTGATAAATAGTGCTCCCATTTCGCAATAAGAACGAATTATTTATCAAAAAGTAATCAAGAACTATCACCTAGAGGGTATCCTGCGACACACTTAGGCTCAAGCTGTAAGAGAAAATTCCAATTAGTAGACAAATTAATTTGAAAAATTACATTGACCTTTCGATAGCTATTTTCTGCTATCGTTATCAAAAGAACCTAAATGAACCTAAAAAAGAGTATGATAATAAATTGTGTAACAATAGTAGGATAATACAATATATGAAAATTCGCTCTGATAATTCGTCTGTGCAAATTGTCAGTTATGTGTTTTTTTTTCCAATTTTTATTTACAATTATTTTTTTACAATATAACAACCTACCTTTAGCCTTTTCAGAACTTCTTCTGTTGTCAAAACTTCGTCATAAGTTAGTGTTTGATCGAGCTCGCAAGCATTCAACTATCGTGGTTCCAGTTTCCTGGTTGAAAGTGTTTTTTCTTCCACGATTTGCCTCAATTGAAAGCCATTATTTTTTTGTATTCAGCAGCCGCTCGATAAGTTGTTTATGTTTTTCACTTCAGCGACAGCATTAGCAAGATCATCTTTAGTGTAGCACGGTCAACATATTTTCGAGACATTTGAAAAAATAATACTTTTATTAATTTTCAAATTTAGTGCCTATATATTTTTTAATATATATAATTTACTTTACTTTCACCGCAAAATGTTGTTCATAATTTCACCATATTCCATAAACAACAATAGAACAAACGGTTTATTAAAAAATCAGTTTTTATGCAAGTGAAGGTAGATAAAGTGATATATTTTAGCAATTTATAACTCAAAAAAACAATACTTACCTTTAAAAAAACTCACATTAATTTTATGTAGTGTCGATCGCGAGAAGTTCCCGGGAATTGAAAAGGGACGCGTAAGAAGAAACTGCTGAGCCTTATAAGAAGAGGTAGTAAAGCTGTTAAGATTAGCAGACGTGATAGATTTTGCTGTAAATTTAAACTGAAATCTGTGCATGTTTACATTTACCCCACTTGACGCTACTGCCCTCTGTTTCCTCATGAGCGATCAGTGCAATCATATCCTTTGGATACCAGTTCTCAGTATTGTAGATCATTATTACATATGTCATGTAAGGGAAAAGAACATGTGTTGGCGCTGCGAATTTTTAGTTGTCTGTAATTGTTTCTATTTAACATTATTCAAATTTGCATTGTTAATACCACCTGCATATTTTTTTAGCGAAAAATTGAGTTGTTGGAAAGGGAACTTCACGCTTCTCGTCAAATTTTAATAAAGCAAGCTTGCCACAGATGCCAGAACGGCGATGGCGAGAGGCATGATGATAGTGTAAGTATTCTAGTAATTGATACTCTAATATTAAGCTTAAATATAACATACTTACATTTCACGTTTTAGTATGATGATTCTTAAGTAATTGAGAATTCAAACAGTTTTCTTGTAATATTTAAGTTTGATAGGTAATTGAGACATGTAGCACAATTGAGACTTGTGTAGTATTAATTTGCTTCTTGAAAATGTTTTACTACATACATGTTTTTTTGTTTAGTGTAGTAGTTCCATTGCCACATCGTCAAGTCGAAGTTCTTGTTGCTCAAAAAATTGCCTTCAGTTAGTCGGTGAAGAAAAGCTAGTAAGATTTATTTTGTTGTGATTTTCTAAACTAACCCAGTTTTTTATTGTTGTTTGATACTTTATCAAAGAAGCAACCTATATACACGTAATCCGCCATTAAAGCAAATATGTTAAATTTGTCGTAATTATTTTGCAGATTATTTATTAATTTCTTCGTTAAAAATTGAAACAGGAGTTTGCTTGGTTTAGTGCGGTTTTTTACATTAACTAACTTTGTTATTGATTTACTAAAACTACTCTTAACGATTTGCTAACAATGGTGTCAAAATTACCACTAACTAAACTACGGTGGTGAGAACTCACACTTTGAGTTATTTGAAAACGTGCTAGAAGAAATTAACATTTATAAATAAAATAACTAATAGTGGCAATTAATAATTGTAATGTTTTGTCTCAAAGAACGTCAAATGTTAACTGAAAGAAAGTTGGGTGGCTCATTTTATGGATAAGTTAGCAATATATATTTTCGTATTTCGTTTAATTAAAAGTGCAAAAATCACTAAAATTTTTCCCCATTTTGTTGAGGATTTAGGTTCGTCATATCTATGCAATCCTCAAATTGATTGAATTTATCAGCTGATTTTTTTTGTAAAGTATAACATGATGTTCAAGCCTCCAAATGTATTTATTTTTGTGTTTCCTCTTTCATGCTATTAAGCCATTTCAAACAATTTTATGCTATCGAAACTATTTTCATGAACTATAAATGCTTCAAATCTATTAGTCTAAGGCCGATATGTTTAGACGATCTTTGGAACTTTGCCGGATATTGTTTTGGCGGATAGCCGAGCGTGCCGCCGCCGACGCGGAAGCGACGGGTTTTTTATGCAAAGCTGTTCTTCGTTAGACACTTCGCCGACGATTCTCCCATAGAATGAGCATGCGCAATATTGCTTTGGTGGCCCCCGTCGTCCGCTTTTGCGGTGGTATTATTAATTTACCGATAAAAGTTCGGCACTGCTTGCGGTTTAGTTACGCCGTCAAAGGCAAAAAAGATCAGTGCTTTCCACTGGGGCTAGTTGCCTCGAAGGAGCCAACATATTGCATAAATAAAAAACGATTGCAGATCTATTTCTGCTAGTCTTTTGTCTTGTATTTGGTCGTGGAATATGAGGTTAAACGTATCCAACCTAATTTCGGATCACCCTGTTCAAGTCAGTATATTTTATACTAAAAAGATAGAATCGATTAAATATTCCACAATTCAGCTCTAAAAAAACTAAATTTGCACGCAAAGTAGATGTGGCTTGTCCCGATCATTTAGCGAAAATCGGCTTTCAAATCTGGAAGCAATTTGTCAAACAAATTAGGATAACACACGTCTCTTTTTCCACAGACTTCAGTAATAGAATCCCTAAACAGTGCTGGTGAAAGTCATGTATCAGCCGGAGAATCTTTGCGCTCGGATTTGTCTTGGGTGGATGTGGAAGAAAGCGTTGAATGTCAAGGAACGCTTTGGGTTCCCGATCATGCGGTAAGCAGATGTACGGGGTGCGGAACAGCTTTTTGGATGGGAAGGAGGCGCCATCACTGTAGGTGAGCCACAGCCTAAATACATGGTTTATGTCTCGTCTAACAACGACAATATATTAATAGAACTGTGAACTGCTTTAGGAAATGTGGTCGAATATTCTGCGCCGATTGTTCTGAACACGCGACACCACTTCCATCGGAACAGCTTTATAATCCCGTTCGCGTATGCACTGGCTGCTACTCAGACCTGAAACAAATCGACCGACCTTTATTGCTAAACAGCATCTCTGACTCCTTAGCAGAGCAGTGCAGTCGAGGTTCCTCAGGGTCGCAGGAAAGCCAGAGAATCCAAACCCAAATAGCCGCATCAAGTAACTAAATAAGTAAGTATATGGTATGGTCGTACACTTGTGATTTTGTTATTTTTGAATAGGGTTTTTATGAGCGTCAATACTAGTGATGTTATACATAGTAGTATGTAGATGAAACTCGCTTATTTACCCAATCTAGTTTTTTAAGTAAATTTTTCGTAAGGTTTTGGTTCTGCGTCAAAGCTTCACAAAAAGTGTTTTCGATAGACTTGAGTGTTTTTAATATACGCACTCTACTGTTCATTTTCTGACCACACCAAGAAACAAACCACTATTTTCATGATTTTATTAGACAATCTGTTCAGTTTTATATTGTTCTTTCATTGCATCTGAGGAAACAGAGTCGACACAATTTTTCAATTAAGCATACGAATTGACTTTTTGACAAAAAAATAATGTTTTAGATTTTCGGATCTAAACAGGGCGGTTTTTCTAGCGTGCAAGTATTTTAAAAAGGATCCTCCGCGCTTTCTTTATCACCCATTATCAGTTAACTCCGGGTTTCCCAAACTGTGTTCCGCGAAAAATGTTGTATTTTTTTAAGTGTTAAAATAAAGTGTTGGTAGAGAATGGAAAAACGTTACTCAAAAAATGGGGTGACTTTTTTGTGGGTGTTAAAATAAAGTTCAGTAGAAATCAATTTAAAAATAAACAAGTGTTCCGTTAAAATTCCTGGGTTTACATAGTGTTCGATTCTAGAAAAGGGTTGGGCAACCCTGGGTTGACTGCTGGCCGTAGGTCTTTTCCATGCTGTTTGGTCTTGTGCTACCCGAAACTATATGTTCCCTGTTGTTTGTTTAACATTATCGAGTGTCYCACCCATTTCCACTTCATTTACGCAATGCGTGCTTTACATCAATGACTGGATAATTTCGAACGTTTATTTTCTGTCCCTAAGGAGGATGTTAAGCATCGTCCTGTCAATCACACTTTGCTCTTTTTTGTTTGTGTTATTGTGTCCAAGCCATATGTTACTACCGGCAATATTAAGGACTAAAAAGCTTTTAAAATTTACAAGGCCGGGACTGGTTTTAAAACGTACTTGATCTTCCCGAAGTCTGTCCAAGGTAGCATACCTTTTCGTCAAATTATCTTCACCGTTCGATTTTTGTTGCCTCAATAAGAATAGCCTTATTGTATGTTCCAGAAAAATAAACTCTTACCTTTTCCGGTTTCGTACCATCTAAATATACTTTAATCCTCCCATTTTTGGAAATCGTGCACCTATCCCTATAAAGGACTAGCAACCCCACAAAAATGAGTAAAAGTTTGTTATGTGAAGTTAATATTCCAGGCAACCTGTTCGGATTTTTCAATAAAATGCTACTCTTATTTTGCAATAACAAATATATTTTGAAAATTTTTACCATAACGTTTAAATGCAAATTGCTCTCGTAATTTTTAACTTCTATCGAGTAAAAATGCTCTTCACATTAAAATGTCTCAAGCCCGCTGTATTGAATAAATGAAAAACGTAAATAAAATTTTAGTTACAACGGGCTGTTTAAACGGTCTTCATTCCTTAAACAGAAGAGCAAGTTTTTAATTTTTCATTCAAATTAAACACATCGCTTGTGGGTCGATGTATGTAACAAGCTAGTATGCTTTTTAACTGAAAATGAGCTACTAAATATTTGTCACAAAATGGGGAAACGACCTGTATAGATGATAAACGTTTGTAATCGACTCAACATTGTGCTGAGCGCATTGAAATACGTTAAGCAAAGTTTAAAAGGCAATACACTGCAGTTATTTTGATGATGATTGATGGGGATGTAAAATTGTAGGTGCCTAAAGGAGACTGAAGTGATTTACTTGAAAGAAGCGAGATCGCGTTAGAAAATGTTTAAATAAATTAAATCTAATTTATAATTCGGGGATTAAAATATGAACATTGTTAGATCGTATTAATTATGCAACTTGAGATTGTATTGTTACTATATTGGCCGAATTACCGACTTTGGAGAATAAAATTATTAATGAAACATTTTGAGTTAATCCTTGGCAATACGCAATAATCAGCTCCGCTTTTCGGAATTGATCTATCTACAATTTGCGCTTTCAAATCGTAGTTTAACTAGTCTTGTTTTGATTATTAACCAGAAACTTTTCGCCTTATGCGTGGACCGTTTAATGTCATATGAAAAGTAGGACAGATAAGCCGGCTTGTAATGCATTGCAATGTTTCTTAATATAATTTAACAGTTCAAAAGCAACTTAGCGTTTGCGTTATGTATCATATAATATACACGAGATTAGAATAATCACTAATTGTTGTACAAAACTCTACAAAAAGATTATTTTAATTAAATGACATTTTATTTATATTTGGTTAGTTATAATTAATCGATTTTGAATATATTTTGAAACATCACAATAATGACTATTGAGAACATTGTCGTTTCATTTATATCCTTCCTGTTGTATATGTTACGGAACTTCGCTAATGTCAACATTAACCGGTTAATCTCGAGTTTAACACAAATGTAATGTTAACGTAAGAAATTCAGATCAATTAACATTACCTGGTTAGTGTCCAGTTTAGCTATTTTCCCTGTTAATGATGAATGCGATATTAGATATATTAGATACAAACGCGAATATCGGAAGTAGTAAAACTGTGAATCAGACTCCGAGTCTGATAAGAAACAGGCAAGTCGTCGGGGATGCGGAATTATTTTGCAGATATATAAAATCACTCAAATTAAAATTTATAACCGGAATCCCGTTATAAAAATAAAGAAAGCACTCATAACAAGCAACATGGGGTTGAAGAGGGTTTGGGTTGGATAAGAATTTTACTTTCAATTGTTGAAAATCTCTTTTGTTTTGTTAACTGTTTGTCTTTATTTCACAGGCATTCTTATACCTGTAAATTAAGAAAGTTATTAACATGCAAAACTGCACAACATACTTTTGAAACACCCTGAAAGAGTGGGTTTATTTTTCATTTATTTGTCACAAAACCGTATAGATTAGTAGTGGCAAACTAGAGGGGTTTCGAAATGGATGTTGAAAAAAGTGTAAGCTTTAAGCAAGCTAAAATTTACTTTAACTGGCATTTGTTTTTTCTGTGGATACGAATAGCTTAACAAGATGCATATTATTTGATTTTTTTAAAGTCCAACTTTAAGTTAACCCTGTGCATTACAAAATATTTTTAAAATAGACCCCCGGTAGGCTGCTGCTTGCTGTAGCCCCTGCAATGTAGACATTTCAAATTGCCAATTCAATTAACGAAAAAAATACACATTTTAAAGATACAAAAACAATTTATTGCATAACCATAAACGTTTAGAAAATCTATATGTGTTTTCAACACTCGACTACAAATTTGGGGAAACAATTAATTTATTCTCCCAATTTTTTGTACAAAATAGGTACGTAGTCATCGTATTGAGCTTGGTAGAAATTTCCTGCCACTGGATTTCCCAGCTTGTATTTTTCGGCAAATTTCCTAATAGAGAAGGATGCACGCTTGTCTCCAGAACTGAAATGGTTGAAATTCATCAATATATGCTGCACATAAAAATCATAAACCAAAAAAAATGTATAATGGGCAGATGAAACTTTCTTTATTTTCCTTACCTTATAAACTATGAAAATTGAAAACAAGTTAAAAATGCTACAATTAAAATGTACACATCCGATCGAATATTAAAGCGAGAAAGAACAGAGAAACTGATGCAAATATAAAATCGAAACCCTCAAGCGCAAAATACAGTAAATGATGCATTAGAAAGTTTCAACAATTTCCTTTATTGATTTATTTGCCCCAGATTAGTCAGTAAGCGACACATGTTTTTCCCGATAATCGTCTTTATTTCAATTATAAATGATGAGACAATGAAGATTGAAGTACTGAAAGAAAACTATTTGTATTAAAATTACAAATAATATTTGCAATTTTAATACACTGAATCGGAAAAATTCAATAATACCAAAACATTTTTGATGGAATATATATCAGCGTTTTCCATTATAGATAAGGCACGGAGTAGGTTGATGTACCTTTTCAATAGTATTCTAGTAACGAATCCAAGTTACCTCCTTCATATAGGGTTTCTTTGTATTAATGAATGTGAAAAAATAAGTTTTAGCCTTTGATGATAAATACAAGGTCGGATCTAGCGGGAGGGTCATGACCCCTCTTTGTGCTGGGTGTGTCGACTAATTATATTTTTTTCTAATGTCTAGATAATTTAGAAAATAAATACTGAGTATGATGGCAAACACCAACGCGAATGACACGCATATTATGAATATTAAGAGCTGTTATTATAATTATATGGAGTATCAGATCCTTCAGTATGAATAAATAAGTAACTCTCTTAATACGGGCCCGATTTGAAATCGTATTTTGCAAACTTGAAATCAGTTGAGAAACGTAAAGTCATAAGAGTTGGAAGGTCGAAAAGATTATTTTTCAAGACAAATGTTATCAATGTTTTCTTTGGGGATTTAAGGTCGCATTTTTTCGGGTTTTTTTGCAAACTTTCTGCATAACTGTTAATATCGGGCCGATTTGAAAGTTTTGAAATTTGTTCAAAAACGTCCCATTTTCTATGAAAACTGCATCTTGGAAAATTGCCATGGGTTGAAGAAAAACGTTATGATTATTTTAACGTCGAAAAGAAGAGAAATATTAAAATTTCCCGAACATTTCGATTAACTCATTAACTCGATTAACTCATTTGTTTGGGTTAGTTAGAATACACTTTTATTCTCGGCACGTTCACTGTCTATAAGAAAGTTTGTATTTGCAACAGTTGGGAAGGAAATGGGATCTGAATATTGGCAAGCATAAAACTATCAAATTTGCTACAAGTTTGGCGGCTCACCAACACTTTTTAACCCCAAAATGAATTTTTAGATGCAAATCAATGGTTTAAAAAAAATTGCAATAAATAATGTTAAATGTTGGAAATTTTGTAATTTTTTGAATATCGCAAGTGTGCAAATTTAGACCAAAATGCCACTTTCCAATAACATCGTTTTCATATATAGTTTCGGAGAAAATGGAATTTGGAGGCACAACTCGGCAACTGGTGGAATTATTTCAAAACGAAAACGTTTTTGACAAAAATTGACATTGGCAACGGTTTGGGAGATAATGAACTGGCAACCGTCCGACTGTTCCATTTGAGCATACCTCCATTCTTTTGCCGGTAACGCCGTTAAATGTCGATATTTCAAAAGTTCCCAAACCCCCAAAAATCCCGAAGTAGCTATAAAAACTATTCCAGCCTCATATTGTAAAGCGCCAACAGCAAGGCAGTAACACGAGTTCAAACTCAGAAAGTGTGCAACCTTTTGAAAAAAAAATTCAGAAATTAATATTAGTTGAAAAGGTTGACATTTATGAAGACATACCAAATAGACGATTTTCCAAGCAAAATATTCGGAGTAAAAAATTTTTCAGTGCATTAAGGCTGAGGCTGATTACCCGAATTTTTGGAAGAATATAATGTTTTGCCTGCAAAGACTCCTTTTTTAATTATGGTTTTGCTCTGTTTTTCTTTGTTGTAGTTTTTTGCTCAAAATTGCAGCTAAATTCCTCGAAAGAGGATCATCTCTAAATTCAATCGAATAATTTTGTTTGTTAGAGTGGACCGATAGCTCTAAAGTGCCTTTCTTTCATCAATCAGTCATGCTGTTAGCGTGGTGACAATATTCCAATTATAATTCAAATATTTACATATTTAATACGGTTGAATAACAATCGGTTAGAATAAAGCTCGTGTCCCATGCATCCGTTTATACGACGGTACGAAAGTGTTTCTGTTGGTTGAAGACATGTCAGTTCGTGCGACGCCGGACGAATTAACAGATCTCCAACCAATAGAAACACTTTCGTTCCAATCGTATAAACGGATGCATGGGACACGGGCTTTAAGGACAAAATCCGTCAATAACTGAATTCGAGCGAGCCCTGACTGAATCTCTACTACATGACCCCCCTTGACTTGAAAGAGCCACCCTTGGATAAATACGATATCAATATATCTGCATTTACTCTTAATAGATATTTTTCGTTGAGCCATCATGAATAGGAGTTCAGGTACCTTTTCGAAATGTACCTAAATAAAAATACTTACGTGTCAGGAATGCGCGGTTCATCAAAGGTTAGCTTTCCGCTCTGTTTGTAGATCAAAAAGACGTATCTATGCAATCCAGTTTTTTCTGGTGGACCAGATCCAACATATCCAGATAGAACTTCCCCTTTTGATATATCGCTTCCAGGTACATTTACTACCAGCCAATGGTGCCATTCTCTGTAAGTGGGCTTTTTGCGAGAAGGTGCATCAGGATCTTCAAATTACCAAAATAATTTATTTAAGTTATTTGAAATACACATGTTTAACAAATAAAATAAACAGTAACTGGCAAGTCCTAGAAGAGGAGATTCTGAGTGACCACATGTATATTTACTACAAAGTGAAAGGGTTATCAAAAAAGGCAAGAAAAGCTGCGAAGGGAAAATTTTGGGCTGGAAAATAGATAGTACTTGTTTAGGAAATACAATTTTTTTAAGTAATAACTCGCAGTAAACACTGATATATGCTCAAAAACTCATGAATAGGGCAACAATGTTTTTATTCGCAAGTGCAAATGATGTTTTATCATTAACATTTGAAGATTATGGGTTTTCACTCAGGTAAGCATTTTCCCTATTATTTTTCATTAGTAATTAATATATATATAATCTACCTGTCATGCATACTGTGTAAAAGGCACTGGGGTCTGCACTCCATTTAAGTTTCGGTTGGTCCTTGACTTGGGTGGGCGTAAGTTCATTTCCTTGGTCCGCTTTTACCCCACTAATGTAACTAACCTGAAACGCAATTCATATGTTTATACATTTTTTATTTGTAGTTTCTTGGTCATTTTTTACAGCCTACAAATGTTACAATATACGTCAACGATATATATTTTAATTTATATATTGGTTATTTGCTCACAATTTTACAACGTCCATGACGAGCAAATAGTAATTTAGTAATAAATTTTTATTTATATGTGACTTATTATAACATGTGGGCTGAGTAAGTTAAAAGCGTAATTGAGGATGCAAATGGTAGAATTATAGTTATTCGTTTGACAAGACGCTAAAATGTTATTTTCGGCGATTGATAAACTCCCTAGTGAATTATTTGATGATTTATTGATGAAAATTAGCCATTGATATAATTGAAGCAAATGCAAATTTTAACAAAGCTTATACAAATTCAGGACTGATTTTATTTGAAATTTATGTCGTTTTTCAGTGAAAGCCATAAACTCATTAATGTTAAATGGAAGAATGTAGCTTAGATCAGTATTGCGCTGATCACTTCAAATAGTTCATACAAAGTTAATTACAATATGGGAATGTGCAATAGCAGCTTTGGATGAAAATGTTTCGGTATCATCTCTCAACGGAGTGGCGAATGTGGCGATAATAAATAATTTATTATCTTCGATAACAATTTCAGCCTGATTTGGTCCAATAACGTAATAAGTATGTCGTCAATCAATATTTTATTGTAGTTAAAGTTTAAAAGTTCTTTCCAAATGGCTCTATTTGTCTGATTGATAGTTTCCCATAATTGCAATAAAATTATCCGCTTCATATTTCAAAGGTTTATGATATATAGATAGGAATTACAGTGGCGTAGAGTGGACGGGCGGTTTTTAGGAAAAATTCAACAAGAAATTATCATTAAAACATACGTTGATATTACTATCAAATATTTTGTTATAGGACAGAAAATTTCTAAATCAATCAATTTTCAAGTTTTTATATCCCAATATAAAATCTGCATATGAAAGCACCGTAATAATTTATTGTCAAAATATGAATAGTTCAGTCATCAACCTACTTTTCCGAAATATTCAACAAAAAAACTGTTTTAAAATTTATTGATTGTTATGAATCGGCCAAAAAATATTTGAATTACTGAAAAGTAGTTCTACGATAAGCCACTGGGGAAATTACTTACGATGGAAAAATCCATTACGAGTATTTCATATCTACAGTCATGAATTGTGTTATTTTATGCTAAAGCACCAGCTATTTTTGTCCGTATTCCTCTGTTAATCGCAAAATTTTAAGTAGGTATTAAAAGTGAATAACAACAATATATTAAGTTTAATCTGAAAACGAAAAAAGATAATATTCGCAATTATGTAAGTTAATAAACACGTGTGACAGTTTATTAAATAAACATATGAAAAACAACCTAAATATAGCCTGAAAAGGTCACGTAAAAATGCATGTGCATGTCGCATTATCAATTCGGTATCTATAAAACATTGATGAAACTGTATCGACTTCGAAGGTTAAAATGAAGGGAGTCATGTTCTGTGATAAAATTATTATGCTGAGAACACCCTAAAGCGATAGTAGAAGCTCAACAAGCAATAAAATAAAAACACTGATTTTAAAACAATTTTTGACGTTAAATTTAAACTGGCTCTGGATTTTTAATTAAAAAACTTAGACCTATTTGTACATTAGTTAGATTCAACAAGAGTGGTCCTGTACAGTTAGGTGAACACATTTGGCATTTTCCCTGTAAAACATATTTTCAGATGAATGAATGGGATATGGAAAGTATATTCAAATTTCAAGGCTAGAGGAGAAGGTTCTTCTCTGGAATAAGATGGTTTTACGTAATTAAAAATTGATCACTTTAAACATATTTTATTCAGTGGTTTAATTCATACTTGTAAATCACAAAATTTATCCCGGTGTACTAACATCCAATGTCCGAAAAATCAGAACCGGATAATGATAGATTTTTCTTCTATACTATATATATTATATAAGAAAAAGTTAAAATGGTCTTTAACTAATATAGGCAATTTCACGATTGGAAGTTTTGCAGGATTAACTTCTTAATTAAGAAATTTCAAGGTAAGTAAGTAGATTTTTTAAATTTTCACCAATTTTTACCTGCTGTTCGTTTTTCTGAAGCATACTAAACAAAATAATTGTTAATGTGATCAAATACAAAAATTAGTGTACTTAAACTCAATATCTAATATTAAACTTTAGAACCTGAAATATATTTATTTATTTAAACGTTCATTCTAAGTTGACAATTATTTACATAATCTGTAAATCGGGTTGCTCGATTATGTGTATACGTAACATTCGCTGATTTTTTTCTTCAGTTTTGTAATGAATAATGCAATATTTGTTGTCGTTTTTTCAAACTTGCATTGTTTAAATAGTTAAACTCACATATTATGAAATGTTATAAGTGACGCATTTTCTTTTGTGTCAATTTTTCTACATTACCATAACGTATCCGGATATGATTTGAAAATAAAGATGTATTATTTTATACAAGTTGATCTAGTTTTAATCGAGAACAATTTTTAATATAAACGTGGGCATTTAATTTCTTACATTCTGAGGGATGTATTTTTCTTATTTTACAGCATATTTGAAATAGATGTAAGACGGTCATCTAGACGAATTTGCATGCAGGCTAAAACCAAGTTAGTTCTGATGTTTTCTTCAATGACAAATATTTTGAAATGTTGAAAGTGTTATTGTAACTCTAAAAACAAGTTTACACTAATGAAAATATGTTTCGCTTTACTCAAATTATGTACAAAAAATATGTTATAATATAATATTGTCTAAACAATTGCATGATTTTACAAGTTCAAGAAAATTGGTTTTACATTGATGCAATTTAAAGCAAAGAGCTTGTTTTTGCTTATGTTATGACTTTGTTTGTTACAATCTGTTTAGTAGAAAACTGACAGGCTTTCTATAAGGCACAGTCGAAATGTTTCGCTACCAGAAGAATAAACAAAAGTCCACACAAAACTATTAGTAGCAGTTATTGCATAAAAGGAATGTTATAATTAATATTTTAAGCTACAGTTAATAATTTGCTTCGTAAATAAGCACTAAATTGCTTTAGGTAGGTTATTATTTATAGGTATATCATACAGTTAAAACTACACATTTCATCATTTATATTTCTCACTTCATTCAGCTCTTATGCCAAGTATTTAAAAAATATATTTTGTAACATCAACTTTGATATTTTAAGTTAGTTCTCGAAAATATAAGCTCTTAAAAGAGAAGTTTCAATTTTAATATTAAACACTCACAAATAAAACATAATTTTGAAAGAAACATTTGATGACAAAACTACTTAAGTATGTTAGCGTATTTGCGGTTATTTTTTAAATTGTGCTCTTCAAAACTCAAAATTTATAACGATGTCGAAAAAGCATCGAGCCATTCCTTGAGTTGCCTCCAACTAGATCTGATGAAATGTTAGACCGAACAAACTATGGCTTATCAAATTTGCACATTTTAATCAGAAAACGTTTATGTTTAACAACAAACTGTGCAGTTTGCCTAAAAAAAAATGATGTTGCGTGAAAAAGTGAGGTTGAAACATTTAATTCTACTCAACTGATGAGAATGACGAATTTATAGTTCCATCAGTAGAATGATCAATGAATGAAGTTTTTTTGTCCTCTAGCTTCACTTGTTATTTTTGTTAATTTGCGCATACAACATTTTTACCTAATTTATAATTTAGTCTTTTTAAAGAATCTCAGTATACAGGGTAATTCTAAATTCCTCTGGAGGTGTTTAGGGAGTACAGGGAAAATAGTAAAAAAATGGTGTTTTTATCAGACTGAGATATCTGAAAAAAACTAGATCATAAATTCGGCAGAAAAAAGAATGTTTTCAAGGTAATCTGCCTCATTAATATTACGTAAATACATTTTGCTTCTTAATTATTAAAAGCTCAAGTAAAAATGAAATAGCTTAGGGCAGTGATCGGCAAACTTATTAGCCAAAGAACCAAGTATGAACATTACAACAATTTAAAAAAAATTGCGAGCCAAATATGCTTGTTTAGTAAACATTTATTACACTAAATAAAACTAAATGTAATACTTTACTTAAGAAATATTTATTAATACGAACAATGTGCTTTCATCTTCCTTGGAAAGTTTGAGTAAGTCAGGTTTGGATGTTGTTTTTAATTTTCGGCATGATTCTAAGTTCTCATCAATAAGACGACGTCTCAGTTTACTCTTGATAATGTTCATGGTTGAAAAAAATTGTGCGCATATACAAGGTGTCCCGTAAAGACATGATCAAAAGGTACTGCCATATTCTTTGGATCAAAAGAAGACGATCTGACCTAACTTTTATTAACAAACAATGACTGGCTCCTCAGCTATTGTTGGTCAAAGTTCTTCAAAAAAATGATCTTTTTCCAAATATCGGGAGAATGGTACGATGTATTTAGTGAAACTCGCTGTGAATTTGTTCTTATGTAAGACTCATATTTTGATGAAACAATCGAGTTCAGTCGTTTTGGACAAGGGGTGGATTCTTGAGTGTCAGGTTTTGGACGATCAGAGAAATGATCATTAATTTGGAGCTTTTGGGAATGAGCATATTTTAATTAGAGTAATAATTATTACTATAATGACAAAAAAAATTATACCTACTCATTAGGTAATGAGTATCATAATTTTTTTGTCGGATTCAGTATATATTCTCTACCTCCATTTTTTATGCCAATTTTAATTGGCATGAGTTTCATAGAGTAGAGTATTCATATGGTAATTTTGATAAATATGCTGGCATAAGACACGTATAATAATATGCAATTATTTTGCTTCGGAGAGCAAAGGGCTTTTTTTAGGCACTATCGGGTAAGTATGATATGAAAATATGTCTAAAATTACATCTACGAAAACATTTTGCCGGAAAAAACTTTACCTACAATACAGTACTTTAAGTACTTCGAAACTGACTTTGAAGACAGCCTGTACATGTTATGCTCCCAGGAAAGACAAATTAATAGTACCGCTAAAGGGCTAAAGGCCCCCCCGTACTTGGTAATAAGGTTTCCGCATTATTACCTATTAATAGTAAAGATTTTACGGGAAAAAAATATTTTCTGGACAGCTTATGAGTACAGTGTGGTTATGTAAAGTATGCTTATCATTTCCCGAATGATTTAAAACCAATTGAACGTATCTGCTAATGTATTCGATTATGCATTGTGTGTTTATCGCCTTTTTGGTATTCTTTTATTCAAAATGTATTGCAGAACTAACTGAAAACAAATTCCTAAGTTTGATGTTTACTAACATTTAAAATCCCCTTTTCCTCAAACATTGAAATTAATCTTACCTCGGCCACTTCCTTGGGTGCAACCGGAATCACATCAGGAACAACTCCGTGTTTTTCCATAATTCTGGATACAGTTGAAAATACTCGCGAAATTAATGCCGGTTTCGGAATAATAAACATTCCACTTATACCAACTGGTTTTATAGGCGCCAGACAGCCGCGAAAATTCCGCTGAACCGCACCTGCACTTGTCGCTTGACAATGTTGCCGTGCCAGCCATTTTACTTCAACTTACTACTCACGGCGTAGATATCCTCTCCATTCGCTGAAGTTGCGACCGGAGGGTACTTTCTATAAATTACCAACCTCTTGCCAAGATTCTCTTTACAGAAACGGGAATCACGACTCTGTCCCTGGATTCTGGACGGGATGGTGGATGCGCATAAAAAAGTGAAAAGTTAACGTGATTGTTTATCATGTAGATAAGCGAGGTACGGATTACACAACCAGTATTTTTCAGTGACATGTTCCATCTGCAACTGTTCCAAGCTCGTACCTGTTCCAAGTATCTGTGATTTTTTGGCCCATGATAAATATTGGTTTGTAGCTGAAACCGGGCTGAAGCGTACTTTGAGCCCAGTCGACTTTAAAAGGCCTGTTTCTGGCACCAAAAATATGAAGGTAAAAGATTATTGGAAATTGTTCGGAAGGATGTCAGAATATCGGCAATAGTTTGTGCTCGATTTCCGGCTGTGGAACATTGTTTATAAACAATTATTTATAAATAATTAAGTGCAAAAGCCCGCTTTTAGTGCATAATTGTTGAACCGTTAATGCTATTGAAAAAAAGTTTTATCGGTTTTTTCAAGTATTAAAAATACCTATAATATCAGATAAACTGCATTAAAATTCGTTGATTAGTTTACTGAGAAATCGAAAAAAATTGTCGATTTCAGCGTTTTGTTAATTTTCTATAATTAATTTAGTTTTGTTTCAAGAAAATCGTACCATAACTTTTTTTGGTAAGTCAGTAATAAGATTTTCATTTATTGTACGTTGTATAGTATAACTCTTTACGAGTAAAATACAGCCTCAGAGAAGTCTCTCCGACGTCTCAAGAAAAATATATTTAGAAGAAGACAAGAGCCCTTTTTACATAACAAATGGGAATGAACAAGTTATGAATATTTGAAACTAAAATTTATACCACTTATAAAGTATGCAAACACCTTAAAAAATTATAGAGATATTTTTTGAAGCCAAACCAAATTAATTATAAAAAATAAAAAAAAAATTGCTTTCATCTATTTAGTGCCCGGAAAAAACCTAATCTAATTCGACTGTACTAATTGTTCCATTGAAGGATATCCACGCCACTTCCTAGTAATTTAAGTGCGAATCTGCTGGGTCAACGATAATTTATGACCGAATGCCTTTTGTTCCTTTATGTATGCAAGGGCTGATGGTCAAAAAAAGTCATAACATTTTTTATGAGTACCGTTTTACCATTTTGTCGAAACTTTATTTCCACTTAAGGGCAGTAAAATGTGAATTTTTTTCCTATCTTTTATTTTCATGCTAATTACTGATTACAATTGATCTTATAGCTTAATTGACAATTGGCCCTTTAATACTTCAGCTATGTTTGATATAAACAAATATTGAAACACGGTCCAGGACATGGACTAGGTAAATATACCCTATACAAATTTAAATGTAGTTCGTCCACTACTCCACTGGGCAAATGCAACAAATGCTATTTTATTGCAGAAGCACTGCTATTGGTCGAAAATGAATAAGTTTCAAGGACAAGGAACAGCTCAGAAATCCGAAAAAACCGTCAGTCAGTCACAGCCTGTAACTCACAGGCCTGGTCACATTAAATAAAATATCGGAGACGGCTGTTACTGCTGTTCCCGATATTTTCGGTTCATTGTATATTGCTATTTACCGAATCATGGGTGCATGGGTTCGAGAATCAGCAGGTCCCACGTCCCACTTCCATACATACAAAACCTTAGCACTTCATGAGAACACAATATCTTCTTTCACTAAATCTCAGGCCAATTGAGAACGACAACGCCGTGGAAAATCAAAAGGTGCAAAGGCAGGTATTTACCTTTTTGCTTTGTTGAAATATCGAAGTCCGAGTTGTACTGGTACTGAACAGCATCGTACGCGAGCCCTGTTATTTCAAATCACATGTTATTTTAAATTTCGATAACAGGTACCGACTGTTCCATACCGATATCTGTTCCAAAATACCTGTGACAAGTATTTCGTGGCATCCCTAATGCCAGGTACTTACTAGGGATAGTACCATCCACAGAACATACCCCCATTTATTTTATTTATACATTTTTTTGTTGGGGGATATTTTGTGGTACCCTTTGTAATGGTGTCTTTCCTTTGTTTATTATCGGCCCAGAAGCCAAGCGTACAACAAGCCACAAACACCACAAAGGAAACAACAAAAAAAGGTGTTAGTCACGGGACGCTCAACAGAAGTGATAACTTCATATTATTTATGGAAACCATAAAATATTGAACTTATTTAACGCATGATTGCAATGTTGTTGTTAGTCTAAGAATTTATAAAGGGATCAGGAATAGTGTGCATTCGAGAGACCTGCGTAGCTACTTGTCTTTATCTATCCAGACATAACGACGCCGTAACGCATTTCAATCGATTCACAGCGCGACATAAGAAGTTATCACTTAAAAAAAATAAAAGGAAAACCACTGCAATTACCATCGAGCCACTCGGTTGGCTCGAGTTTTTTTTTAGTGTCGCGGCGTCAAACGTTTTCTTTGGGTCTAGGAGCAGGAAAAAAAGAATTTTTGTTTTTGAACTAGGCGTCACTAAAATAACCGCTTGGCGTGGCACCATGGGGACCTGATCACACTCGTATCGGATCAGTGTGCACTTTCTTCGGGACCGCAGAACATCCCCTCTATGGGGGATGTTCTCTGTTCGTACCCTGACACGCTATTATTTTATGGATGAATACGAGAGATGTTCAGGGCGGTCAAAAAATGATCGAAGAGTCCAGGAAATTAAGGCTGGTGGGCAACTCGATTGTTTCATCAAAATATGAGTCTTACTTAAGAACAAATTCACAGTCAGTTTCACTTAAATACATCGCATCATTCTCCCGATATTTCAAAAACGATAATTTTTCTGAAGAACTTTGACGATCAACAGCAGAGGAGCCAGACATTTTGTGTTAATAAAAGTAAGGTCAGATCGTTTTCTTTCGATGCAAAGAATATCCCAGTATCCTTTTGATCATGTGCTTACTGGACACCCTGTATATATACCGATCTCGATGTATTGTACAGTACTAATCGCGATAATTCTGACTTGGAATTAGGTTTGAACATACCACAAAGGTACGTTTAAGAAAACATCAACAAGCGTGCAATTCAAATCATAATTGTATATTTTCAGGTATATTCGAGATAGGGAAAATACCATAGAGAAATGTACTGAAACCGATTTCAGAAAACGATTTCGTTTCCCAAAGGAAATTGTGCAAAATGTATTGTTGCTATTGATCAATCAGCAGGAACAAATCACAAATCGAGGCATTCCTGTTCTTTTGATAATATATATTTTTAAGGAATCTTCTTGTCAGGTTCTACTTGGTGGAAAAAAATCAAGCTTGTATGTATCATGTGTTATTCAAATAATAATAATAAAAAACAAAGTTATTATTCCATTAAATTTATTTAATGTTTAGAAAAGAGGTTTCGGAATCAATTGATTGGTTTTCTCAACGTTAATAACAGCTTTGACCGTTAATATGTATTGTTTTGTAAATAGTTATTTGGCGATTAATTTATATAATACCTTATCCTTTGAGGCAACTTGCCACTTTCAAACGACACACCATAACTAAAAGCAGTGCCGAACTTTTATCGGTAAATTAATAATATCGCAGCCAAAGCGGATGACGCGGGTCACCAGAATAGTGATAGTGCGTATGCTCATTCTATGGGAGAATCGTCGGCGATTCCATCTAACGAAGAATACCTTTGCATCAAAAACCCGTCGCCTTCACATCGACGGCGGCAAGCTCGGCTAGCCGCCAAAACAATATCCGGCAAAGTGCCGAACATCGACTATGCACACCTGCGTAAGAGTTTATCGTTTGATCCACCACGCGGCACGCCATTTCAATGAAAGCCCCAAGTTTGGACGTTTTTTCCACTTTCTTGCGTACATTTTCAAATACATCGATTTACTTATCCGTACTGTGCGGAATAATAATGAGTGTCCAAAGAGTGGCGTAATATGCCATAATAGCCTCCATTTCTATACCAATCGGAATAAATAAATCATAAAAATAAAAATTCAAATAAAAGTAATTATTCAAAATAAATACACAAAAAAACTGATGTATTTTTAAGTATTCGAAAACAAAACTAAAAAATATGTAGGCAGCTATAACTTCGTAAGTAGATCATTATATCATCATCATTATCATTATATCATTACAACAGTTAATGATGGAATAATCTCAGATTTGTTAAAGCCAATACAATATTGTGGTCATTGCAGGCTTTGATCACTTCTTCATCATTTTTAGACCCTGCTGGACTACCAACAAATGTTACACCACTCTGAAACAAAAAAATGGTATACATAAATGAATCATGTAAGAAATAGGTATTTACTAATGGTAATAAAAGTAATTTTCTTATTCAAGTGACAGTTGCTTTTGTGGGCCAAATTAAATTTATGATTACAAATCCAATGTTGAATCACTATTAAATTTTGCAATAAATAATTTAACATACGCAAAAACAGATACACCAAATGTACTCAGTTCTAAATGGGCCATTTTAAATTAATTTAGTCTTAGATCCATGGTGTCCTAGATTTAGTCATAATTAATAATGTATAATTATATTAAACTGTTTTCTTAAAGAAAAGTCGTCTGTGGTAATAAATTTAAGGTCTAGATGGATTCAAAGTATTGCATTCATTGTTGAATAAGATGTGAAAACGCTATTTCTAATGCCGCGTCCTGACCTAACGAGCCGAGCCCGACCCGATCCTGATCCGCGGCATCTACTTTGATATTTCTCCGAAACACCGACAGAAAATCGATCGGACGAAACAACAACAAAATTTTGCCTCAACTCAGGTTGGGCTCGTCAGGTCTGCACGCACCATAACATTGTCAGAACGGAAAACGGTTTTTTTCTTCTACATTCAGTTGAAACAAAAAAGCTCTTTTGGATTTTCTTTGTCAAATGTACAGTTTTTGATAACAAAATTGACAAGAGATCTTCAATAATTAAAGATAATTGTAGTGCAACGTAGGTATAAATAGTTTAAACATAGTTATATTACTGCGGGAGAATTGTCGCATTGTTTATTGTAATAGCAATAGTTGCTGTTATTTTTGTTAACAACTTACCAATCTTGCTCTGTCAATGTTGTCCCTGAATGGAAAGAATGCATCAGAAGCCAATGCCACTCCGGACATTTCGTGCAACCAAGCTTCTTTATCTTTTTCTGTTAAAGGTGTAGGCATTTCATCAAACATTGAACTGAATACTTTTTCATCCATGTCTTTTCCTAACAAAATGTAGAATATTATCAGATATATATATATATATAATATTGTCAGACTTATTCAACTTAATCAAAATAAAATTTAATGTAAATTTGCAAAATTTTAATAAATTGTCAATAAGCAATCACTTACTGGGTGAATTTATTACTCGTTCCGTTGAGTTTTACTTACCAATTGTGCCATTAACATAATTGTCAATAGCATTTGAGATTTCTGCCCTTTTCACGCCCTTCTTAAATTTCATGCTCAAAACTTTTGGATGGCGCCTCAACCACCAATTATCTGCTTTCTCTCCAGCTAATCTATTAAGGGATTTAATAGAAATGAGAATGTTAAAATGTCAGACTAGCAAATCGTATGAATGCGTGAAATGACCATTTGAACCGATATTTATTTATGCCATAGTTATATGTAGGTCAATGTACGTGTATAATGTTGATAAGTGATGGTAGAAACTCTAGACGATAAGTTATTTACGCAAATTATTGCAAACTATAATAGACATGTTTTGAATGAATAAATGGTGATCCAAAAGACTTTAAGATCAAACCTTCTAGTAAACGAGGGTACTAAGGGCAATTTGGGGATCAGTTTGTCTACGATTTTGTTACGACCAAACGAAAATTTGATCTAAGAAATTCCACTTAAAATAAATAGTCAATATTTTCAAAATTTGAATTAAAATAACTGTTCGTGTGAGGATTCTAAGAGGTGGTTTAATAAGATTTTCAATTTTCTCGAAAATTATGCGTCGTACGGAAAATACTCAAGAGTGCTTTTTTGCTTCAAATTGGACAAAGAATGACAAGGTGAATTTAGGTCTGTGATAAATCAGCAAAACACCATTTTTTTTTTCAAAAATGTTCAATGTCAAGTAGGTATGTGCGTCACTGTTGGATCAAAAAAATGATCTCAATAGCAACATCTGCAAAATTTCGTCAAAATATTTCAAGTGGTTGTTTTATTTTCCAAATATTTCAAAGGTTTCGGATGTACAAATAATTTTTTATATTTATCAATAAAATATTAACACGACCCTCGTTTATTACAACTTTTTATCCTCAAATAATGCCAGCAATCACCGTGTATGATAGTGCTTTCCACGAATACACTTACTTTTATGCAAATTTCCTCATACCTTGTGCAATGAATTCTTGACTGTTGCCCAGCACCGATTCCAATAGTTTGACCATCTCTGGCATAGCATACTGAATTACTCTGAGTGTATTTTAGTGCAATTGTGGCAACGATCAGATCTCTAACAGCATTTTCTGGTAAATTCTTGTTTTGAGTCACAACTTTGTTAAAAAGAGAAGAATCAATAACGGCATCGTTCCGTTTCTGTTCCAAACTCAAACCAAAGAGTATTCGACGTTCTATTGCATCAGGTTCATAAGTTGAATCAATCTGAGAATATTAATAATACTTACATTGAACTTTGATTGGTAATAAGCCTTCTGATGGTTTTCCCTTCTATTTCATTATGTGAATACGAAAATGTGTAAAATGATCAGTTAAAATGTTACAAATTAATCAAATTGAGGTTCCTATTAAAAATAGATCCAGAAAAAAGAATCCCATATAAGGTCCATCAAATAGATACTCAGTTTGAAAATAATAAAATACTACTCGCCTCCAACACACAATATGCTCCATTTTTCTTCTTTGTCAATAAAGCTAAAGCCTCTGATGTATACCCAGGAGCAATTATACCGTCCGACACTTCTCTGGAGATTATTTTAGCTGTAACTTCATCGCAAACATCAGAGAGAGCAATGAAGTCGCCAAAAGAGGACATGCGATCTGAACCTCGAGCTCTCGCATAGGCAGAAGCTATTGGCGTCAATTTTTCCAATAGGTCATCAACCATGCATAACTTTGCCTACATTTAAAATAAAATTAATAATTTTATTATACTGCAATATGTAAATTGGTACCATATGAACATTAATTTTGAGAAAAAAGTAATTCATTATTAAAAGTTTTGAGGGGTCTAAAACCCGGCAAACATGCATAACAGCATTAAATTTAAGTTTTTCAAGCGTGTACAAGTTTTGTCAAAACATATGAGTTTTGCTCAGGAGTAAAGTACTTTTATTTTTGACAATATCGAGAATTGCTATTAAAAAAGTTGACCAGATCTAAAAACCACATTTAAATAAGCAATTACATCTATGTATTTGAAAAAATATAGAATTTGTTTTCATAAAATTTTCTAGACGATTAATTAATTATCACTTTCTCTGTAGCTCTTACAACCCATGATGGGTCCTTTGACATGGCGGGCCCATCTGAGTCTTTCCGCTTTAATTATTTTYCCAATGTTCGCTAAATCATATAGTCGTTCTATTTCCCTGTTTTTCCTATTACRATATTGTTGTGTTGYTTCATGTCTTGTAGGTCCGTATATATTCCGTACAATTTTCCTCTCTGCAATCCTCAGTCTGTTTTGTCATTATTCAGGTCTCATAGGCGCACGWCATAATGTAATGGTATATTCTTATTTTAGTCGTCCGAGATACATTTACATACATGTTATTGTCTGACGTGATAGTGGCACCCATATATTTAAATTCATGATCTCTTTCGAAAGTGTATTGGTCCATCATCACATTGTGATATTGTGATAATTCGATCCCTGTGCTCCGTTCTTGATGTGGTCATGTACTTGGTTTTACTCTAATTGATTTTTAGGCCTACACTGTCCGCTGTACTCTATTTTTAGAAATTCTTCTTTAACATTCACAGTTGTGTTTCCAATTATGTCTATGTCATYCGCAAAGGCCAACAAGAGACCCGATTTCTGAAAAGAAGATTATCCTTTTTCGCCTCCCTCATTACCTTCTATAAGACTATATTTAAAATGAGCGGGGATATGGTGTTTTCATCTTTTACGCCATTATTTATAGKAAAAAATGTTGAGAGCTTTCTTCCGATCCGTACTACACTTGCGCAGTCTTCCACACTGATYTTTGTTAARCTGAMAAGTTTATTCGGGATCCCCAGTTCTACCATGACATTCCATAGCTCCACTCTCAAGACGTCGTACGCTTGTTTCAAGTCGATAAAGAGTGGATGTAGGACTTTATCGGATTCCCAGTACTTCTCTATTAGAGTTCGTTACCTCCTCAAGAGTTGGCTCTTCGATCAGTGGACCTACTGTATAGTAGGTGACCGCATCTCCCTTTGCAACTTTGTTAAAACTGGAACGACTTGATCATTTAAAGCAACTTTAAAAATCTTCAGAGTGATGAGCGATGGACGGTGATTTTTACAAATAATTTTTTGTAAACTTTTGCTCTCTGCTCGTTTTTTCACTATAATCCTAATTATTTTCGGTAAAATATTGAATAAAAYTATTTGGTTTTTGTGCCAAATTCGAAGCTGAAATTGTGTTTTTTTTGGAAATTTTGTRATTTTTGGCTGAAAAGAAGAAAACCATCAGAAAATAATGTTTTTTTGCGKTTTTGGAGAAAACCATAATAGCTTTCGGGGAAAACTGAAAGGAATTTATTTTCGTTTTAGTCCCGAATTCGTAAGTATTTTTAAGGGAAACTACAAAATAGAGCGTTTTTGAGTAGAAAGTAAAGCAACAAAAAAATYCAGTCAACACTAAAAAAACATTTTTTTAACAAATTCTACAGTCTTCAGAGGTATGAAGGTGACGAGATTTCCAAATAATCTGTTTAAAACTTTCGCTAATTCTGTTCATTTTTTGATTGAAAATTATTTGATTTTTGTTCCAAATTCGAAGCTGGAAAGGGATTTTACAACTTTTTACAAAGCGACGAACGATTCTAAATTAATTTCATATTTTTTTGCGGAAAATACTTTAGAACATTGACCATTTAGAAGAAAGAGTAACTTGGCTAAAACTGGAAAATTCTGAAGAAATGTAAAAAGTATTATTAATAAATGACTCTTAAAATAAATCTAAGAACAAGTAAAAAAAGTTATCAACATTTTCCCAGAAACGGAACTGAGTTACTGCGCCGGTGCGTTGGGTTGGCGCACCAAGCCATTTGCCTTTTTGCCAGGCCTATTCCACTAGACTTAAACTTCTTTATTTTTATTATTTTTGGATCAGTTACACAATTAATATATTTATTAGAAAAATAAAATTTTCGTAATTAAAATTAAATACTGCTTTTCTAAGCGTTTTATCGGTTTCTAAAATAATCAAATCAATTTCAATTTGTTCGTCATCAGCTAATTACAGAATATTGCGGTACTTTCTTTATCAATTCGCAATTTGACGATCGCTGTAAAACACCTCTTGCTATCTACAATTCACAGAGTGCACATAACTAAAACTTTAATTAAATTTGCATTGTTATAGTAGACACGTTTCAAAAAAGAAAAACGTTTTCATTGCAAATTGGTGTTGTAATTGCATATTTAAACGACCTTTTTAGTTCTGATCAACAAGACAAATCTTTCACCAGAGCAACGAAACTCCGTCTAATTGATGCTCACATCTTCCCCATTGCAAAGTACGCAGCGGAAACATGGACTTTAAACAAAGCCGATAAAAATCGAATCGGGGATTTCGAAATGTGGGTCTATCGACGACCCTTACGAGTATCATGGACAGAACACCGAACCAACGTATCCATACTGCAAGAAATTGGTCCACGTACAAGCCTGCTAACCAGAATAAACCGCACGTATTTGCAGTACCTCCACTTCCTTTGGAGGATAATGGAAAGAGGAAACAATGCACAGTTATTTAACCTCTTAAAATTCATAATTTTTCATATGGTTTCCACTTACGCAAACATACTGTACATAATCAGTTCGCTCCTGACATCAACCCCGAGTGATTATTTAAAATTTGAAAGTTTAGCAAATTTTTGTCATAAAAATTTATTTCTTAATCCAAAATCAAGAGTTAAAAAAGAATGTCTGATGTAGCATAAAATATGACTCTCGGCTTAATCAATTAGATGCAGAAAATAAAATGTTTTGTTATATTGCCAAATGCGTGTTTTCAACAACTCAATTTCGTTATAAAATCTGGGACAATAATTATTTAGTAACGCAACTTGAATGTATGTAACAATAATTGAGTGGCGTAAACACTGTCTATAACAAAAACAGCAACTTGCTGATATAAATAGTTATTTTCAAGCCAAGTATCGATAATAAATTGGCTAATAAAATTCATTTTCATAACCCCTGCAAAGATAAAGTTGTTTTCGGTATTGTTTGCTGTGAACTATACATTGCAAAATAAAAACTATATTGTATGCAGCAATATATGCTGATTAGACGTATTATTGCCGGTAAACACTTTACATTCCTTAGATAATTAACCAATACTGAAAAAAAAATTCAATCCTGCATACCCAACCAACACTTACAACTTGAGACAGGCATAAAATATTTATTTCTTACTTCATCAGCACTAAGTTTTGTCCCAACTGCGGCTCCGGCAGGAGAGACATGTTTAAAACTCGTTGCTGCCGGAATACCTAGAGCTTTTTTAAGTTCCCGCACTAACTGCCAGCCATTCAAAGCATCGCATAAGTTAATAAACCCTGGCGATCCATTTACTACAGTCAATGGCAATTTTGGTAAAGTGGTGAAAATTTGCGCAGGTTTTTGATGTGGATTCATACCATATCTACAATTTTATTAGTTGTTTTATTCGATGTCATATTTAAAGTTCTGCATCCCGTAAATTACCTTAAAGTTAGCTGACCCACATTACTGGAATACTGTTTTCGGAAATAATCGGTTATGGCCGAGTCATACTCAGAAGTATGGGTGAATGCTTTCAAAGCTAGGCCCTGCCTGAAATAAGAGTAGCTACATTTAAGAAATAGCAATAAAAATACCCGGGATTCGCTTATCAAAACGAATAAAACAATCATAACACAGGAGAACATCAAATTATCATATACAAATAGTTAATTACACCTTAAACGTATTTACCTAGTTTGTAGCGTTGTATCTTTATCTTTACTGGCGTTGATTTCACTAATTACTTTATCATAATCAGTTGGATCGCAAACCACTGTAACTCTGTCGTGATTTTTTGCTGCTGCTCTAAGCAGAGCGACGCCACCTGATATAAGTGAGCACAAATATTAAAATATCTACAGTTTTCCAAGCTAAAAAACCAACCTACCAATATCAATGTTCTCTATTGCATCAGCCGCTGTAACATCTGGTTTTGACACAGTTTCCACAAATGGGTACAAATTGCATACAACTAATCTAATCATTTCAATATTCTGCTTTTTTAAATCTTCTTGATCTGAAGGGATCAGCCTTAAAAATTGCCGCCAATATTTTTATTATTCTATAAGAGGCCTTGATTTGTACCTGGATAAAATAGCACCATGTACTGCTGGATGTAGAGTCTTGACTCTACCTCCCAGTATTTCTGGAAACTGGCTAATATCGGATACATCACGCACTTGAAGCCCGGCATCGCGCAGAGTCTTTGCAGTACCACCACTTGCAATGAGATTGAAGCCCAGTTTTTGCAGTTGCTGGCCTAGCTCCAATATGCCTCGTTTGTTGGAAACGGAGATAAGTGCTGAGACATAAAACCGTATATTATAAAAATAAGCAAGTAACAACGCTGCCTACATTGAAACCCACGCGAGAAAAACACCTTAAGAAAGGTAAATATTTTAAAAGAAGAATCCATTTATTTATCCAACTTCTGAATCATATCTATTCAAGTCTAATGGAAAAGCTTTGCTATTAGATTTAATAAACTTAAACCAAATACAATTAACAGTGACGGTAAATGAATATTGGGAGCAGTTCCCTTATCGCTACAGAAATTGAAAATAGGACCACATTAAAAATAAAGAGACAAACATATTTATTAACTTTATTTTGATTTATTTTCCTGGCTGCGTGTAGAGACTGCTGTGAGTTTTAGAAATTATTTTTATTTTCATGTGTGTTTGTGTTGGTTCTTGTTCATTTATTTGATAAAAAATTGATTGTATATACAGGGTGGCCATTTTCTGAATATTTGTATGGGTAACTTCTACATTTTTAAAGATAGAGAATCCGTTAAATGGGCAAAATTGGGCAGAATTCGA
>NW_026018715.1:3657059-3690029 GCF_020466585.1 Dendroctonus ponderosae
AAAAAAGTGTTGATTTCTTGTCTTTTCAGGATATTTCAGGAACCAAGTCGGGTACCTAAATTTTGAAAACGGTAATGAATAGGCAATCGAATTCTTCCCAATTTTGCCGATTTAACGGATTCTCTATCTTTAAAAATGTAGAAGTTACCCATACAAAGATTCAGAAAATGGCCACCCTGTATACATATGCCATTTGAGTTTTATTCATCAACTTTTCGCGCCTGTGAATTGTAAATTTAAAACATTTAGAAATAAGTTAGCTTAAAATGTTTTGTAAATATTTTTATGAAAACGTTATAGAATCATGAAACTACATAGTGAGTCTTTGACGGGTACAAATATTTTAACTGGTGGTATATTTTTGTCCTCGAAGCAGGGCAATCCTATAGTTCTGCTTTTGGGGCCATTATGTAGCACAAATTAAAATATTTGCACTCTTCAAAGATACACCATGTATAATGTTACAAAATTTAATATATTTGCAACGCTTAAATAACGTCTAGCGCAACGCTTCAGTAACATTTCAACGAAACGTTTCTGCAATGCTTCAGCGAAACGTTTCTGAGGGCAAAAATTTGCAGTTTCATAAACATTTCTGAAACATATAGTGCTAGGTAACTGAAACGTTTCGGGATTTTAATATACGTTTCTGAAACGATAAATTGTTTAGCAGGCATCCGCTCTCCAGAAAATGCAAAAACCTTCCTTTAAGTTTTGTTAATGTAAAAAGTTAATTAATGTCTAAAATTGTCAGTTGGCAAAAGAACATACATTTTTTTGAGCAAAAACTATAAATTGGACAAGATTTTACAAAGAGCGCATAAATGTCGAAAAAAGATTAGCGCATCAAATGAAAAAAAAAATCAGTTGATCCCAGCTACCAAATAAAGAGGTCTGGTAGTTTTTGTACCAAGACACTCAAGAGTTCCTCATTTTCACAAAGCGGATACATTCGGTTGTTTGATGAAATTATGAGTCTTATCTAGGAACAAATTATCCCGATTTTTCAAAAGATATATTTTTGTAATAACTTCAACTAACAATAACAGTAGAGGAGCCAGACATTTTTTTCTTAGAAAAAGTTAGGTCAGATGTACCACCCTGTATAGGGTATTTTATAAGCAAAACTTATAAACTACAGTAAACAAATATAAACTAGACCTAACGAAACATTCAGGAGAATAATGATAAAACTAATATGAATTATTTACCAATATTTCCACCTGTTGATGCCATTTGAAACCGGTAAGAATTCTTTTAGCATAAGTATAATAGTCACTCTATGGGGGGTAACCACGAACGGTCTGCACTATGAACTGTTTTCTTAGCAAGCCTAATTTATAAAGAAAAGGTCAAAATGATTGCAATATTCTGATAAACTATTAACAAACAATTATAACCTTTAAAAAATAAAACAAGTAACCAGAACCAGCACCAGCAAGTAAGCAATGAACTAAGTAAGCTGTGCGCATATCGACAGTGATTATCGATAATTTAAAAATCAAAAGTGATTGAAAGTAAACTGTGGAATTTTTCAAAAGTTTTTGCTTGTTTCCTAACACGTTTGACTAGTAATATCACATCAAGCCTTGATGAACTTGAATGTCTTTGGCAGAGTCTTTGGGTCCGAGCTAGCACATTGACGTCAGATCGCGTGATTAACACGTCATATTTGGTCATAAATGGTCAAGGTTGATAAATGGTGACTTTGACGTGATACTTTGCTAGATACAACTTAGAAAGTTTTATAAATATATAAACTTCTACATGTCGGAAACCCACAGAAAAATCTTAAGATTTAGCAGACACTATTAAATCTGTGTATATCTATGTAAATTCCGTGTTTTTTTTCGAAAAAACCTCGAACCGATAAATTTTTATTTTTAAATGCGGTTTTTAAGGTAAACTTATTTATACAGAGTGATTCGAAAATAAATTAGGACCATCAACTTATTTTTTTCAAATCCAGCACTTATTTTTTATTTCAATTTTGAGTTCTACATTGAGTTCGAGGTATGATTCAGGTACCATGTCCTATGCCTAAACTCAACAGGACTCGAGCAATTTACGAGGCAAACAATAATATACCAAAACAACAAAATTGCGAAGATAACGGAACGAGAAAAGTTGAAATTTTCTGCATTGTTGGGTTTGGTGACAGAACACATACCCAAATAGAAGCAGCTTAATTGATTAATCAGATAAGTAATCGGTGGTGTTCTTATTAACCGGAAATGTTCTGTCGTGTCGTGCTTGTGCGTTATACGAGATAATACCTATATACAACCACTATAATTATTATTAATTGCATAAATGTAAAGCTATTTAATTTAAAATTTAGGTTCTAGTTTTCTTATGGCCCAATAAATAACCAGAAACAACGAATCAAAAAACCCATCGATACCGGTTACATGTCGTCTATGATTCCCCTGATTCAAACTATCAGACACCCAGACAATAGATGAAGACAAGTAGTGCCTCTACTTGTCTTCATCTATGGCCTAGAATGTCGGTCGGCTTCGTCGTTGTCTGTAGTGTCGTTACCGGTTAAGGTGAACACCTCCATTTACTTATCGAATAAGAATGTGTTGTCGTGTCTTTGCCAGTCCGTTAGGTGTCTGATAGTGTGAATCAGGCTTAGAAGCTCAATTTAAAGAACTTCCATGATTCTCTTTCTCAGATTTCAGCCAATTTATATATGGTTTCCCGAAAAAGTTATTCGTTCGAGTTTCTTGAAGATAATTTGGATTGGCAAAATGCGTTTTGCAAAATACATATGTGCAATCTAGATAATAATTTAGTACAAAAGCATTATATTTTCCGATGAAGCTACGCTCTGTTTAAATGTAAAATGAGAAAATGGTCGATATTGGGCAACAGAAAATCCGCATTGGATGATGGAAGTTCACAGCCAGTACCCCTAATAATAATAAACGAGATGTGCGCAAAATGTAGGCAATATAAGTCTCACATACTGACAATCTTGTATGTAAGTCCATGCTTGCGCGATTATAAATTACGGTAAAATCTAATGTAATAAACTTGTAAAAACATGTCATAAATAAGCCACAGTCATGCATGCTAATTGGTGGGGCTCATATCACGTTTCTATTCCGCTCCAAAATGTGCTAAGCCTAAAATGACTCAACCTTTTTGGACGTTGATAACGTTATTACGGTAAAAATACAGGAATTAAACAATAATATACTATAAAAGTAATTATTTATTGGAATACAAATACTAATCTATTTTGAGATTCCTCACTTTGAAAATTGTTCCGTCGTTAATAAAATTAAATATGTTTGCATTGTTTGAAGATCATTATTAAATACAAATTAAGTAATTCTATGTTTCCTGCAAATATGCTCAGTGAAATATTAATAACAATATTATTTCAAGACAATTCGAGCATTTAATGTTTCTGTATGTGAACACTTTAGTCATGGCTATTATCGAAATCAGCAAATTTCATTAATAAATTAAGCGCTGATCATGTATTACTATATTGCAATAATTGTCCTTAATTTAAAGGTAGCTATTTATCTGCTATATCGGTAACTGCATTTGGTGAAGTCCAAGACAGTCTTTCTTCGTAAAATTTTATCACAACTTGTGGACATTTTACATTGGCTTGCGTAGCAGGAACTAAATCTGCTTCATCCGTTCCTACCCATTTCATTAGGAACAATAACGGACCTTCAAAATAATGTTAGATGCCTTTTATAAGACTGTTTATATTGTATTATAGAGGAACCCTAACCTGAACTGTTTGTGGCTCCAATTATTTTCTCCGGTTGCAAACCTCTATCAAATCCATGAAGCTTTTTATCGTCACTTTTATTCTTTTTGCTCAGTTTTGTATCGGAGATAAGCGTACCAGATGTTTTTCGCTTTTTGTTCTTCTCAGCTTCTTTCACAGCTCTATCAGCTTCAAATGTCTTAATCAAGCTGGGACAGTCTAAATTGCCTATTGAGAGAATTATTGAAAAAAAATTGGAAATTAGTAGCGAAAATAATATGTGGCTACTATGTTCATTTTACTGCTTGTATCTTTAATTAATTTATTTCTACTTAATAGTTGCGAATACTGTCCTTGAATTTAACAATGCTCTATTTAAGTTTTGTACTCATCAGGTGGAGTAATGTATGTTGTTTCTTATAATGTTAAATTATTTCCATAATGAACATTGTTCATTTTGGACTGTACAATATGTCGTTGTTTATAATTAAAATAGTTTTTTGTCAGACTCATATAATCTATCTAATAAGCTATTGAAAAGTAATTGTTAGCATGTGTATTTATTACATATCTTTTAAATAACAGTCTCAAGTCTTTTATATTAAAGCGGGCCGCGAGTGTCTATTTAACTATCAAATTTTTGAGTTTAACGATACTGAGAAATCATATTGTTCGCCACAGAATCACCAACAAGAATACAATAAGTCGACTAAGTAAAGTAACAAAACGGAATGTAAGAATTGCAAATATAAGAGATAAGCGTATATAATATCGTGTAAAATACAAAAGTATTTTGCACGATTAATTCAGCAAAGATGAAAATAGACCTGCAACCGTGAATAGGTAGGTATTACTACCTAAATTACCAGATTTTGCCATGTTACGTAAGTCTTCAATTACATGAATAAGGAAAATATTGGATAGGTGTTTAGATGTTGGAGGTTGATCTATTAAACGTTTTCTGCAATACATGAAAGAAACAAAGTAAGCAAACTTTGCTTCTCTCTGTGGAAATAGTAGGCACAAAATACATGTTTTCAAATGTTAATTTACTAATTACTCAAATAAACTAATAAAGTTCAGTTATTCACAGACAAACGAGATAGAAATATCGTTGTCGTTTTTCTTTTACTTATAATAGAGTTAAGACGAGTTTAGAGACCAAGTAACTGGGATACTTTCAGATTAATTTAAAAACAACGAGATAAAATTGTAACTTTGGAGACACTGTAAGTATCTAGGAAACGAAGTATTTTTGGACGCATACGCATATTCGTTTGAAGTTTTTTTTCATATTTTGCTTAGCAGAATCTCTTCTAAACAATCTCTTTCATATCTTGATTTTATTTGATTCCATAATTTAAATTAAACGGTTTCTTGTTGGGTAAATAAGAAGTCGGTTAAAGTCCACTGTAATTTATTTTCAAAACGACGCGTTTCGGTTATTTTATCTTATAATCATAATCAAGTATCATCGTTTTGAAAATAAATTATAGTGGACTTTAACCGACTTAGTTACCCAAGATTGAGTTCTACGCCAAGGTGTTTAGTAATAAATTTTCGTATTTAAGGTATTATCGAATTTTTTTGAGGTCGGAATTCACGAAACCTTAGAATTATTGAACAACTTATTGAAAATGATTTCCTATTATATCTCGCATTCATAACGGGTGTTATTTAAAAAAAATGAGTTGGGGTGTTGGGTAGTGAGTTAATTATACTCCCAAATATCTTTCCCCAGCATATCATAAAGACGAGCTTTTAGATTTTTTTGTTGCTGGCATGCCTCAAACAGGACTTGGTAGAAATCATTAGCATTATTTAGGCATGTTTCGCTTGCATGCATGCACTTTTTCATATGCATTACAACAATTACAACATGAAATAAAACAAAGGAAATACGGACGATATCTTATAAGCACTAAGAGCTGCAGAAGAAAAAGTAATTCAATAATACGTTTGCGGATCTTCTATATCATTGATATGAACTGTTTTTTTCGTCTTTCGTCGTAAAATATTCAATTGAGATTATGGTGGAACCTGATTTCGGGCCAGCTGCATGTTAAGTACTTAATACCTTCAATAGGCTTTTTAATAGCCTGTTAATGACGTGTTTAAACAATAGCAACTACCTTAGTGCATCTAGTTTTAATCGTAAATTTTGGATTTGCTATCCAGAGCTAAATAAATTAATTTAATATTTTCATTTCTAATCAGCGAATGAAGTGGAAATTGGTCAGCGCTAAAAAGTTATGAAGTTGACTCCGATAAACCAATTGAAAAATTGAAGGATTGGAGTCACTTTCGGTATATTTTACTGGTAAATGACAAATCGTTGAACATTTCTGAGGATCTGAGTGCGTGTCTATCAAGTTTCCAACTGTGCTTAGATATCTTTGATATTCGGAACAAAACCGTCATTTTAACGACCAATTTCTTTTAGGGATGTTTTCAACAATTTAAAGTTAGCAGTTTTTTATATAACTGATTATCTTACTTTCTGGTTCCCAAGTATTGTCCTTGTCGTCATAACCTATCCACTTGAGTAAGTATTCTTTTACTCCGTTCTTAATTCTACAGTCTATGATCTTTTCCACGACGTACTCTTCTGGAGCCTCGCCTGACTCTGGACTGGCCGAGGTCTTTTTCGACGTCATTGCTTCAATTATTTAAATAAAATCGTTTTAATAATATTCGGATTTGTATTGTAACTTTTTGATGTGCACACTTTGACATATTTTTCATTTTACCGCAAAAAGTCAGTGTTGCAAACCTTAAAATTATGTTCTATATTAATATACTTCTCCTGCAATCAACTCTACATTGTAATTTACTTTTTCATTTTTATTGAACAATTAACATTTGTTTTAATTGAACAGGTAAAAGTTATTTTCAATTTAAGAAAAACGAAAAGGTGTTCAATTTGTCTTAAAAAGCTATAAACTCACTATCTGGCAACAGGGCAGTAAATATACAGAATATTCTTCGCTGCTGCAGTTGGCTATGTGGTGCTATCTAAATCTGTGACATCCCCGTCAAACAACAAACATAACCTATATTAATTATAGTAAATATTGTGATTTGGGAACAATTTAAAATAAACATTTAGTTATAGTTATTGTCAGCCCATCCCCCCATCGCATCATCAGCTAATAGGTAAATTTTATTTTATTAAGTTTGGCAGTTAAATATTACTTTGTTCTTCGAATTATACTCGAAAATTGTAATATAGTGTAGTGACATATTTATAACATTTAGAACTTTTTTCATAGAAAACAGAAATATTTATTAGTTTATATAAGTACAGACAACCGAACGTCTTTTTAAAGGGTTGAAATAATATCAAGGAAAAACATAGTCCGTTAGTAAACATGGTATAAGGACGGTTTTTATATGTTTTTCCAGGTGTGCAAAACAAAACTTATCTTTATATGTTATCAGCGTAGGTAATAGCGCTCTAACGTTTTCCCTCGTTACTAGACTCATCTGTAAGGGATTAAAAATAGCCACTGTGTATTCTGCCCGTAATTTATTGTGTAATTCTAAGGTGGACACATGTTCCACACTGGTACATTTGGTCATCACTAACTTCTTAAAACTAATCTTGTTTCTAATTTAATTCAACCTTCTGGATTATGGAAATTATTATCATTTAATTTAAATTCACAGAGTTGCTGGTATAGAGACTGGAGCGTGCTGAAACGATTTTATAAAAGTACAAGGCCCTTTCTTGACTTGAATTAATATTCAGTTGTATAAGTTCTCATAGTGACCAAGCAAGACACCATTACTAAATTCGCTGTTTTCTAATGTAGCCTTCAATCTGCAACTATTCAAAATTGTTGAATGGTGAGTAGTGCAAAGCCAATCAGCAAAGATGTCCATAATTTTTAACGCGTTAAGTATTTATTGAAAAATATGTCTTCCGATTTCGAAATACTTCATTTTACACCTCACAAAATAGAGCACGCTCCGATAACTCTTTCATATTATTAATTATTAATTATAAAATATTAATATCAACTAATATTACTTCGTCTTCCAAGTTAATTCTCCAACTTGCTAGGACGAAAACAAAACCGTCAATTTCAAAGATTATGTTATGTATTTAAACTAGTTTAAGAACTTAATCCTCGGAACTGGATCGATTAAAGTTAAACTCGTTTAAGGTAAAAACTGTCTACGGTGCATACTGTTTATAATTTTATATAATATATAATTATAATAAGAAGTAATCCGGTTTAAGGCTTAATCGC
Source organism: Dendroctonus ponderosae (assembly GCF_020466585.1). Classification (NCBI taxonomy): domain Eukaryota; kingdom Metazoa; phylum Arthropoda; class Insecta; order Coleoptera; family Curculionidae; genus Dendroctonus; species Dendroctonus ponderosae. The sequence continues at coordinate 3,665,055 of NW_026018715.1, forward strand.
GATTAAATTCTGTCGGTGCATACGGGCATTAATATTCTACTTTTATGTGTCGCCAACTGTACAACTCTCATTAAGACAGCAGAAATTAATGCTCAATCTATTACTTCTAAAGTGCTACTTGTAAGATTGAATATTGGACATCATTTTTATAGTAAAATCACCAGTAATTTTGTGATACCCTATTGGTTGATTTTCTCAACGGTTAATAAGGGTTTTCACCGTTAATATCTGTTTTGCTAGAGGAAAAATCGTTATCTGATATCATTTTTGGCAACTAGCCGCATTGGATGGCGGTTATGTTTTTCCCTTTGACGGTGTCCGGACACCGACCCTTAACATCATTTCAGGAGATAACTCAAAAGAAGTGTCGACCCTTTTCCGGCGCATTAATAGTAATATCGCGCGAAAGTTGATGACGCCGGTCACCGGAACACAGAAACCAAATTTTATATTCATTTTCAGAACGGTAAATTATTATTTTCATTTGCTTGTCGAATATTAATAATATATTTTATAAAAGTATAAGGTGCATATAAACCTGCAAGTCACCTTTTAAGTTTGATAATGTTGATATTGTTTGGCGTTTTGTCACTGTGGAAGTTTTGGAGATTTGCAACGAAATATTTTCAAATATGCTATTTCTCAAAGTAATTTAGAATTTGATTTAGGAACCATTAATAATCGCATTTGTTACGCTGCCTTTTCTTGTCGAATAAAGTCAATATTACTTATGTCCACTTATTTTAATTTTATTTCTTTAAAGACCTGAACTATTTTACTTCCTAGTCATGTTTAAACTCACTTCCTCGTCTAAAGAGAAATCATTATGTTTTTAGAGGTTGCTTATAATTTTTTTAAATGTTTGTTTTTATATTACAGTATTTAATTAAAAAATTTGGTGATGCAAACATTTGTTTCATAAATTACCAAAAATACTCTTTGAAATTGTCGTAAAGATAATAGGGATCGGGAGGATTGGGCGATATATGAGCTCGTCGTGGGCGACAATGCTCACATAAATTTGGCCTGACAAACACTGACTCCGTAGTCTGCAAATCAGCTACGATATTATTTTAGGCCATTGCAGAATGCCAGAAAGTACTTTTTAATATCAAACATTTTTGTAATTTGAAGCAAAGATTGTAATTTTTCTTTTCGAAAAGTATGCCAATAAGCTACCACCAAACATTGGACCATTTCAAAATAATACTTAATCACAAAGTTGAAATTCGATTTTCAACTGTTAATATCTTTGAGAAATTTTGGAGGTTTTTTTCAAAATTTTTCTGGTACCCTCCAAGTGAGCCCCTATAACCCCTTAAAAGAAATGACGCCAATTTACATGTATGTATTACATCATATCACATCGCTTAGTATTTTTTTTTAGTATATGAAAAGCTAAATAGACCAAATCCTAATTATCTTGCGCTAAGAATGTGATTTATCCATTGGTTTCTTTGTGTTTACTTCCTTGTCTAGAGAGAATGTCAATGCGATTCTTATCATTAAATTTGTTATCGTGGGAGCTCTATTTAAACAAATACTATTAAATATCGTATAATTGGAAACGGTATGTAATTTGTTTATTCACGACAAAGGTTGAACAAGATTGTTAAAGTCGCAATTAGTTACAAATTTTTAATTTAAATTTTTAATCGTTGAAACGACACAATTGCTCGGATAATGGTGGGAATATTCTGGTATAATTACTATTATTCATTTTATAGAGCGAGCCACTAATATTAAGTTTTGGACGTCTTATGAAGATTTTAGACTTGTATTTTTACTAAAGTGATGATGAGAACTTATTTTCGATTGACCGTCTAATGATGGTAATTATTATTAGTAGTCATAGTTTTAATAACCAATAATGGTGAAAGCCGCAATGTAGAGTGTGAGGACAAATTAAGGAAGCTAATTTTGTTGATGATTAAATAACAAAGCATTTAGAAGCACACATTCGTATCTCAAGTTGAATACACTATATCGTTAATTTGCTTATCCACCGTATACAATTTTCTGTTCAAATAGATAAAATCCAAATTAGTATTAACTCAGAAAACTTCAGTTGAAATTTGGTACTGGTGATCTTGAAATTATTTGCTCCTAATAGTGTTTAGTCAGCATTAAGCGCAAGGACGGTTAGGATTAACGTGATTTATTGTGTTAAGAACTAAATATAAATACAAAAAAATATATTTCTTCGGCCAGTAGGTTTCAAATTATCGTCTGATGCAAATGGCTGATCCTGGCGAGTGTGAAGTGTGTTCTTTAGCGTATACGACTTTGAGTTCTCAAAATGATTGTGCTGTTAAAGGGTCATCTTTGTTAAAATATTCTCAATTCACAATTGTGCATTTGTTGATGAAAGAATTGAACTTTTGCGCTCACGATCCAATTTTCGTGCCTCCGTGGTAGTATTGTGAGCTACCTAGAAACGTTCAATTTTATTTTTTTGGTTCACGGGATTGTGTACCTAATTGTTCTGTGTTTGAGCTCTATTTCTGGAGCAGGGTTTGAAAAGACTTAGAAATAATTTATTAAGTGAAGCAAATTTACTTTCAACATGTCTATTTTGCCCTTGCAGAGATCTTATAAGTACATAATGTATGCCACTAAGCAACCATCTTTGAGGATCAAGCAAGCTGATCTAAAGTGCAAAACTGGATGTGGGTTTTATGGGAATGCAGACTGGAATGGTAAGGATTTTTAGCCTCTTCACTTTGCTGTCTGATTGTTTACTGCATGGTTTCTCTATCTAGAGCTTTAAGAGATTTAGGATATAACTCTTAAGTAAACGCCGTATAAAACCTTTGAACTTGAGATAATTAATTCAGCTGATTTATAGTTCTTTTATCCAGTAAGTTCAAGCTTATTTTGAGCGCACATCTGGGTTGTAGTATCATCACTTTTTCTCTAGATATCTTTGGGAGAAAAATTAATATTAATATTCCTTTTTTTTAATTTCAAATACTTATATCTATTCTTTGCTATATAAGCATTCAGCTAGAAACATATTTTATTAAAATTTAAAAAAATATTTCATTTTGAAATATAAAAATCTACATAAACAGGGAACATTAAACAGCATTGAATTTTCTAAATTAATTAAACAAAGGTTTACTTTTTGTTTCAAATGCTCGTGTCTAGCAATAAAATGCGAGCAAATAAAATAAGTGTTTACATTTACAATCACTTTTAAAAGCAAAATAGTTTCTCTTATTCGCAGTGTAGACGAGATATTTGATCAAATAAATCTTAAGCACGTTTTCATGATTAACGTGTTTGATTTGATAACAAGTAGTAGTATTTTAAGAAAATTGATAAAATTGGCAAATTATAGACAGACGTAAATATATACATAAATACGACAAAAATAAAAACGACTTAATTTTGTAGGATAGATCAATTTTTACTTTTCAACATAATCACTTTTTAGACAAATACACTTCGTCCAACGATGTTCTAGTTTATCGATCCCTTCCGAATAATAGGATTTGTCCAAGTCTGTAAAATGGGCATTGGTTTCTGCAATCACCTCGTTTGAGTAAAATATTTTTCCCGTCAGCAATTTTTTCAAATTGTGGAACAAGTAATAGTGTGAGGGAGCCAAATCTGGAGAATAGGTGTGATGCGGATGAGTTGGTACCCTACTTCCATCAACTTTGCGGTCACAACTGTTGAGGTGTGAGCTGGTGCGTTATCGTGATGGAGAAGGACTTTTTTCTGGGCCTATCGTCCACGTTTCTCTTGCAGCTTGGTTTGCAAACGGTCCAATTACGATGAATAGTATGCACCTGTAATAGTTTTACCCTTTTCCATATAATAAATAAAGATTACTCCTTGGGAATCCTAAAATACATTGCCATAACCTTCTCTGCCGAAGGAACTGTATTTGCCTTTTTTGTTTGGAGTGTAGTGGTGTATCCATGTTTCATCCACAGTCACAAAACGGCGCTCAAAGTCCCTTAAAGAACGCCCAGCGTCACTTGCGTCCATATTGTCACTCCGAAAATGTTGAAACCTCTATAAACTGTTCTAATTGAAGGTGCAGAGTCACCGTAATGTATATCAAGCTTCTCTTTAGTCTCTTGAAGCGATTTGCCTTTTATAAAGTAATGTTTAATCAGTACGCGAAACTCTTTCTCGTCCATATTTTGAAAATCTCTCGTCTTCTTTGTTTCAACGAACGTCAAACATACAGAATAAACCGATCTGGCTGAAACTTGGTGATGCTCCTAACTGAAAATAACTTCTATAGGCACCAGTGATTTTGCTGGTGGCTCGCTGACTTTGCACGGACTTTTCACACCATCCTCGTATATCTTAATTCAGATCTCTCGACTGCTTAGTTCGGTTCGAGTTCATGTTTAGGTTGACTTAAGTTTAACCCAAGCTTGAGCTCCCATTGTACAACCGGGTCTTACATTACGCAAGTAATAGGAGGGCAATCACATTTTTAATTCATATCAGTCTTGCCACACTTAAGAACACAACAGCGGCTGGTGGAAAATGTATCTAATAAATTGTTTTTTTTATTTGCATTATTTTATATGATACCCAAGATAAAACCCTTACATTTGAAGTAATTTTTTGTTACTCATTTTTCTAGAAAAATTATTTACCAAATTTTAGTCAGGTTTATCAGGACAGTTTCTTCTGTTTTCAGGACCAATTGCTTCCAAAGTAATAGCTTTAAAGTATTGAATGACAAGTTTTGTATGTTTAACTTTTAATTCGTCGATTTTTCCACATACTTTTCTTCTCAATTGTTTTTTTTATACAATAGCTACTGATTTAATTTTGGTTACACTTTTCCGTTTGTTTCGCTTGTTGTAGTTCCTTGTTTTTTAAATCATATTTTTTCAAATCATTTTTGTTGATTCAGGGTGTCTGAATTTTGGGTTGCAGATCAAATGTATATGTTTGGAGGAGAAATTCCCTCTTTTTTCTATATTTGAATTATATGCTAGTTGTTCGATCCGTTCCATCAACCTCCTTTATTTCCATATTTTCTAATTTCTCTTCTTTAAATTTGAGACAAAAAGTTTAATGCAAAATTATTTCTAAACGACCATATTTGGTTACTCTAAAATTTATTTTTTGAACAGTGTTATTTAGTTTGAAGTAACAGCTCAAGCTTACTTTTTAAAAATTCTCTAATAATCTTATTTAATTATAATCGAATAAAAATAGACTATTTAAGTAAGCAAGACAAGTTCAAGTTCGGTCTGCAATATGAAGTTGGAACATTTTGTATGAAATTAAAAAAAATACGAGTGTGTGCGATTTGTCATAATTTAACTAATAATTCTATTATATTTTTAGAGTTCGAGGTGCTTTAAAGTAAAGCAAACGCGTTTGAAATCTTAGTTTAGGCTTCCATACTTTCGGCAATAACATTTCTCAATTTTGATATATTCTAAAATTGGATGTATGATCATGTATATTAATATTTGAAATTGATCATCAAATAAGTTTTGCATGCAGCTGCTTTCGAATTTAAACACTCTTTGACCTGATTAACGTAGTGCAACTATAGTGCATACATGAGAATGTCAATAGATAGATAACCTTTGCTTGAAGCTTTAATACTGATAACAGAATAAAGACATTGATATACGCAATGATATATTAAATATTTGTAGTTTACAGCTTTTTTATATGGAACAAATTCTGATATTTAAATTGTTAATGTTAGATGATATTCTGCATCTGCACTTCTAATATCATTCACAAGGAATTTGAATGAAAACCGAAAACAAAGACGGGTTGTCTACTATTGATAATATTATTTGAATTTAGATTAGCCAATTTAAAATTTGATAGTTTAGTGCAGTAATTTGAATCCGTTTCATTTTGTTGTTTGTGCTTGTTTTATTATATTGTTCACATACGGGCAAAAGTGTAATTTCAATAGGATTTGTTGGTTTACAGATATATATTTCTGGTTACATGTATAACACGTAGATTCATGTATTTTTTTATTATTGTGTTTTTATGGTATTAAGTCATGCTGCTTTCAAAGGGCTCGTATCTTACATATTACTTAGCATGTGAAACATTTCCCCCCGTTTATTTAAGTAATTTTAAATGTGCAAGTATGTTTATATATTAAGAAGTTATTCGTATATAGTTTCAAGCGCCATAAGTTGGAATAACTTATGCGTTATTAAATTATGCGTATTTTAGCATTTACTACATGAAGAGTACATTGCATGTACTTACTAAAAGAGGCCACCAATTTACTATCTAAAATTTGGATAATATAAGTTTATAAAATATCTTTAAAATATTTATAATATCTGTTTTCAATAATCAATTATTTATTGATACAAAAATTAAATTTTAACGCCATAACTTGAATTTAAATAGCAATAGGGCAACCAGAAAAATCCTTTAAATTCGGTATGCAAAGACTATTATAACTTATCTATTTTTCTTAGATGATTTACTATATAGTTCTCACCGTGTTAAAAAGATATTGGTATGTTATAAATAATATTGAAATCTTTGCAGCACTTGCAAGGAGTCAATTAGGGTTAAAAATCGAGAAATACCACTCCGATTTAGGAAATGTTTTTAGATAATTCGAAAGTGTTCATATTTGCAGATAATTTTTGTGAAAAAAATAAATTGCATTTTGTATTTAATTGTTAAACTACTATTAAAGGCAATAAATGGTAATTTGCTTACGAATTTCCAATGAAATAAATAACTAGAAAAATGCTATTCTGACTTAAGCCAATAATTGTTTAAATGTCCTTTTCCGAGATATACACTCTAAACTTCGGGAACTCTGAGCATCCTCAGTATTAAACATTTTCACCTACTTCAGTTAATCATCGGCGTTGCAGCTTATACCGGGCTACTAGTCAAAAAAATTCACCAAAAATCTTTCCAGACAGCATAATATTTGCACTATTATCAGTAATAGCAAAAAATATTTAAAATATTTTAAGCATAAACTGAGAAACGTCGTGAAAAGTTCCGTCTTTCTTTCAGAAATCTGTGAAAATATTTAAGATATTTTTTAATTCAGCGGCTATGACTTAAGAAGTTACGCATTTCTGATAAGGTCTAGTTAGGTGAAGCTACTTAGCAACACGTCACTGTGATTATTTCAATATTTTCAATCGTTTTCGAGAATTATGTTAATTCAAACCTCAACTTTGTTTTATTTTTGCTTCTATATCTTTAAAGGTGCGAATTCGGAGTGAAATCAAATAACGGAAACACATTTCTTGAGCCACTTCGATAGCCTTCAATATTTACAACTGTTTAGAGACATTAATGTATATATAAAGTTTTGCTTTTATATGTTTAGCTGATTTTCTAAGTGAATTTCATTTAAAACAAGTGCCTGAGACACTTTATTGAATTTTATTTAAAACAAGTGATTGAAACGCTTTATTGAATAGCACTCTCTCAATGAACGTTTAGATATTTTGAAACGTTTCCTACATATGAATGAAAATAATCAAGTGTTTACTCAGTTTTTAGAGGTCAGGAATCTGATAATATTGAATACAAATAATCCTGTACTGTAAATGATTTTTCTGTTAAGTATATCATTTGTTTTCATATCATTTCCATCTATGTCTGGATGCAATCTGAATTAAACTGCTCGAAAAAGCAGTTTAATAATTAAATATTACGTTATTTTGTATTTGCACTAAAAGGTTAAATATACAGGTTAAATCTGTATATTTAACAATATACAGATTTTTAAAGCGTAGCAGGCGTGGAGTATTATAAAATATAAACTTCCAGTACTTAAATTCTCGTCCTTAAGTCAGGTTTAACATTATTATTTAGAGAAGCAAATGTTTCAACTATATTATAGTTAAAACAAAACATACATTTAAAATAATATATTCCGTAAAAGTAATATTTGCTATTTTTATTTGCTCTCTATATTTCTCTTAGTAATTTCCAAAATTACTTTTGTTTTAAAGGATACTGTTCAAAATGCTACTTCTACAGCCACAATCAAATGGAACAGGAGAGGCAGAAAAAGTCTCGTCATTCAGCTCATCCTGGCGTGCACCTGGGTGAATCCTCAAAAAGCCCAGTATCAGGATTCACAAAGTTTGAAGAAAAGAAAAAGCAGCAAACAGATAAGAAGACGAAATATTTGAAAAGTTTGCCAGTGTTTAGGAAAACGTCCAGTGCTAAAGGTATGGCGACATCAACTAGTAAATTACATAGTGATTATAGAAAAAGTTTTCTTTCCAGAATCTGGGAAACCCGATAAGTACGCTAATGTAAGGCAGACTAATCCGGATGCAGATAAGCTAATGGCGGAGTTTCTGGGCCAATATGGATTTCTCGGTGACGACATCCGTAAAGATTTTATAAAATGCATCCAAGTTTTCACCTCAAAGCTTCTAAATGAAATGGAGTCCAAACCGATCGACGAACTGGCTGAGATGGCCCAGAAATACTACAATTGGTACAATGGACGAATTAACTCCCACGCGGTTTATGCAGAAGTCGATCCAGAAGTTAAAACAGACCTGGAAGGTTTATTTGAAAAGCATAGCATGGTTACTTTATACACGTGAGTAGCATTAATTTATTGTCACATTTATAGCCTTGGTTATAACTAGTTAGAGTTAATCTCATTATGATATGTACTAGTAATGCTGGCTCTATCAACGCGTCACGTTTCATTTAAAACCACTTGCGGGGGTCTTCGCAATCTTATCACCAGGATCTAGTATTTGCCAACCAGTAGTTGTTCTAACAGCCAATTAGTTAGCGGGAATGGGGCAGATGCAGCATAGAGCAAGTGCCTCTTATTTTAAAATTATAACGTTAGTGCGACAACGCAGCAAAAACAAATATTTTTGTCGAATCGCCATTTCACCATTCGTTTAACATGGAAATCGCTATTTTCCGATCGTTTCTATTTCATTTGGTTTCCTTTGAGGCCTAAATTCTTGATAGTTCGTCATGGTCAATATGGTATGTATTCAACACATACATGCACACATGCCGTCATAAATTTGGCGGACGATAGCAAGCTGTAGGTCCAGCTGCAGAGTCAGACTCCCGCTCTCTGGCTAGGAACACCCGACTCAATTGCCATCAATTCTGATGTATATGAGTAGGTATTCTACCCACATCAATCCCCTGCATGGATTTGTCCCTCATACAATTCCAGCCACTTTGCAATCTTTTCCAAACCTAATCCCAACAGCAAAACGATTAGGTCAGTGACATGACATGACTAAAGTTATGATGTTAGTTGTATTATCGGCAAACAGTATCAACTTTAAATCCTCTTTAATGTCGTAAAGGTCATTAATGTAAGTTAAGAAGAGCAGCGGCTCCAATACCGTTCTGTGTCGGGTACCCACCATGATTTACAGCCTCAACATTTGAGCATTAATACTTACAATCCATGTAAGGAGAAAAATTGAGTGCGGTCCAAACCAAACTTTGCTGTCCAAATTATCGTCATGTGACATACAATCAAAGCCTTTAAAGGATCATTGAAGGATGCATATGAGTCAGGACTAGCCTCCAGACATTCCGCCACAAACTGATTTATATATTTTAGACAAAATGGGCAGTGCTTTTGAAGATGGGTATGACCGCTGCTCTTACTCCGCTACACTGGAAAAAATGTTTTGAGCAATGTACATATTAATAACTTTGGTGAGAGGATAAGTTATGACTTTCTTCAAAATTTTGATGATTTTGGTCGTCGTATCAAAACAGTCCTTTCTGGTGCTGTTATTAAGGTTGGAAATTTTTCGACGAGCCTCATTGAACGTTGTTTCTTGAAAGAGGAAAGGCTCAGTCTCAGAGCTAATGTTGTTGCGTAGGAAGTGTTCAAATGTCTTATTTGTTTTGCACAGGCAAAGCTTTCAGGATTACGTTTGACTGTTTCGAATTTGATTTTATTGTTTTCCACATGACTATCTGTGGCCTAGGAGCATTATTTATGACGATATCGTACATTCGCCTTTCGTTCTATATCTGAGTTTTTAATCATTGACCTATGTGGATGGAACTATGGCTAGATATTAGGGTATAGATTGTTGCGTAGGAGAGTTCCGGAAAAACCACGAAAATCGCTGGAGAATGACGACATTGGCGATAATGCCAGAGAATGGCCTCGCGTTGATTTGTTATTTCCACACGAAACAGCGAAAAGCTCATTTACTTTTGTCTATAATTAAAAGTTTAAAGCCGGGTTCTATTCACTTAAAGTAAAACGAAGCGCGCTCCAATAACACCACCTGATCATACAGAACGTAATCTGAAAAAAAAAGCGGGACTGGCTTCCACTGTGCAGGCTTATTTATACTAGCCCCAAGCTTATTTGTACAATACAGCATGGGGGTTTCCTGTAATATGGTGTTCCCCCTGCACGGTACGCGCTTTTCAGCTGTGCACGCTTTTTTTTATCAACAGAATGGGAGTTCTCTGTAGTATGGGGTTTCCCTGTAGGATACGTGCTCTGCCGCTGTGCATGCTTTTTTTATGAGCAGAATAGGGATCCTCTGTAATACTAGTGTTTTTCCTGCACGACAAGATATCAGGGGTGAGTGATTCAGTTCATCATTGAACTAGTTTGATAGTCTCCTCACTATGACTCCCGATTCTGGTTCTCAAAGGGAAGTTTAATAATAAACCACAATATCAACTAGTGTAGTTACTTTAAAAAAAATTTGTATTTGATGTTAACATTAGCTTAAGAAACAATTATTGTAAGATGTGTTTTTGGATATAGGCTTGTTTGTTGCAGATGGTTGTTCTGTCCATCATTTACCAACGACGAAGAGAAAGACCTATCCATTCAAGATCGAATAAGGAAACTAACGTGGGTAAATGCTCATCATTTGGATTGCTGCATCAGTGAAACGAGCCTGGAAGTGCGAGATCTCGTTTATACTGCCATCACCGATTTGCTAGGAATGGACTCGGTGAACGCTCCACAAGAAAAGCTGCAATGTGTTGTGAAGTGTTGCCGAAGCGTCGTAGAAGTTTTACAGCACTGCCAAGGTAAATTTGTATTTCCGCAATCATGCTTAAGAAATTGCGTGTTTTAATTGTCATCCTTCTATAAACATAAATTAATATCTTGCTAAAACATTAAATGTAGCCGTTATTTCTGTCAACGTTATGCAAAAGGCAAACATACTTATTATCTATTTGAACGAGTAGAACAAACACCACTTGAAATCGTAATGTCCTTGCTGGCAAAATGCAACTTTAAGCCTACTTAATACATTCTCTAGAGCTATTCAATCAAAGTGGAATCAAAGAACAAGTGGCTGCTCGAATAATCTAAATTCAAACATTGGTTTAGTTCCGGGTTTTGTGGAGTATTATAATTCAATCACACTGTTAAAAATAAACTCTCATCATCTTATTTAGTCATGTGTTACTCACTTCCTCGTTTTCGGTCAATTTATTATTGATCTATATGACAAGGGATACATATTGCAATGTTAGCAATTTCTTATTTTTCAAAAATGAATAAATACATTAACTAATGTAAGATATACTGAGTGAAACCTTTAAGTGCAGGTTTTTCTTGCGGTCGCTAATTTCACGATAACTCAGCTGACCAGAGCTAATAGGCTCGGAACCGGTCCTGGGGGTGTCTGGGGTTGGCAAACCTCGAGATTTGCACACTTGGACATCTTACATGATTTCTGATTCGGTCATTAATTCCCGACTAAATTCATGTCTGTTACATTAACTAATTTAATCTATTTTTTGAAATTTATAATTGAAGTACCATCTGTAGTAAAAAATCAATGTTTGCAGCAAATTAATGATGATATCAATGAATGATGCAAAAGTTATATTCTTTTGTTTCAGGAGGGCCAGTGAGTGCAGACGAGTTTCTCCCCGCTTTAATTTTTGTGGTTCTAAAAGCGAACCCGGCCAGGTTGAAAAGCAATATTCTTTATGTCACCCGATTTTGTAAGGACTCGAAACTTATGCAAGGCGAAGCAGGATATTACTTTACTAACTTGGTAAGTTGAATTGGACGTGCAAGTGATGATTACAATTATTGTTGTTCTGCGGTGTTTATTAACAACTGTCTCTCTACACGATAAATGTGATTTTTACAATTCTTCATTATTTAATATTTTTTTCATGCAAGTGAAATATTTAAAAAGCTATTAGAGAAAGTTGTATAAATTACTGTATTTATGTTGGGAAAAACTTGAAACTGAAAAATTGAATGGAACGTTATGGCACAAAACTTATTTCTAATATTTTTCTGAATTATTTTTTAGTGTATATACTTTCCTGACTGTGTTTCAATTCCAAATCAAAATTAATTCCTGGGTTTCCGTCAACGTGTCGTATTTTAATTGATAAATAAATACAATAAATGACTGAAACCCAGGAATTAATTTTGATTATTTTTTAGTTAAGGTAATTTGCATCATTTTCAACCCTGCTACATTCCGAATAACTGAAAAATGCAACAAACCCAGATTAACAAAAACTAATTCTTCCAACGAAATACGTCCAAACAAATTGAAATTAATCTTAACTAATCTAAAGTAACCTAACCAAAGGAAGCAGGGTATTTTTAAAGAATAATTTTAACTCCGGTGTTTGAAATTCTCAAACTTTAACTTCGCTGTCTCTTTCGCGAAAACGACGATCGATGATCTTACCAAATTTTTTTAAATACAGAGTTATTTAAAACCGGAGTCATTCATCTGAAGGTGTTGTCTGGGATCAATTAGGAGTGCAACAAATTTTCATTCTCTCCTAATTTTTTTTAGATAAAGGGTGCCCGCCTTCACCAATCTGTCTTAGCACCTTGTAAGAGACGCATTCTTTCTTATTTTTGTGAAACTAGGTACTGTCCGCCATGTTTCTTCATTTTTATTCTTTTTTCTTATCGTGTAAAGTGGATTTTAGAATTTCATAATTTTCAGCAGTTTATCTTAAACTTTTTCTGTCTTGTCGAATAGTTTCGAGTGCCCAAGCGACGTTTTCTTCATTGTAGTTTTTAAAATGAATACCGATTTCTCTTGCCTAACCATGGTGTCCGCCCTTATCTGTATAAAATTACATTTTTACTAAAACGCAATTATTTCAGGCAGAAAAACAATATTTTCTAATAAAATTGCCATATGTTTACTAATAAGAGAGCAGATCAGAAAAAATAACTCCTTTGGATTTTTAATGTTCTCTTGTCTGCAATAGTCTCTTATAGTTTTCAAATTCCAAAAAAAATACAATTTATAAAATATTCATTCTGTGTTCTACGGCGAATTTATCCACCGAAAATGTATACTACTACTGACACTAGGAACTTAACTGAATTTAACTAACTAACTAACTAACAGTCATTTATCCGAAGATTGAAATATCCTTCGTCTGGGTGACTTTGGAATATAGCATGCGTCTCATTTTTTTTTCTAGTTGTTTTTTTATTTAGTTCTTCTTTTTCCTCTTCTTCTAACAATAAAAGTTCGCGTTAACAGTTCGATGTCGTCTATCTTTTGAGCACTTTTACTCAAAGTATCTCACGAACTAATCTCTTGAGCTGATCTGTTGCGGCTATAGACGCATCACACAATCCACACCAGAGACTGCGACTGCGGCCAAACGCAGCACCGAGTCGCAGTCGCCGATCGCACCACCGAACCGCATCTTTAATCGCTGCTTATGAGTTCTGACTAAATTACGAGTACGTCTTAAGATTAAGCTTAAGAGAGTATTTCACATTCACGTTCGTTGGCAGCTTTTACTTTTGCAGAACAATTAAGTTGCTTGCAATAAACAGCACACCTTTAAATTTGCGCGTCTATTACATCGAAGATCAATTATTTAGAGTCTGCCCAAGGCAGGCAAACTTTATTCGACATTGTTATGTATTTGAAGTTTTGAAGAACACAATTTGAAAACTAACCATAAATGCGCTGCACCACTGACACGTTTGTTGGCAGCAATAGAGATTTTTCATAGAAAATTTGCAGAATTGTAATTCTATCAATTAGAAAATTGGCGTTAAAGTAAAGCAAATGTCGCAATGTTTTAACTGTAATTTTTAGCTGTATTACTAGTCTGCCATATGATATTTGACCAATTTTAAAATATTGCTTACTAGCAAATTTGAGAGCGCAGCTTCAAGTCCTAATATCTTGGTCAAATTAAGTAAAAAATGTTTTCAAATAGGCTTTTTTAAGGCTTATAGTAAGGTCTCGAAGTCGCCTTAAAAGCACTGATGCCGATTTTAAATCACTTAATATTTTCAATACTTGATCTTAAAACGTTCCATAGTCAAGTGTAGAAACTAAGTGTGTATAAATGCAAGATCATTTATATCTTCAGTGGTCAAAACATTAATTTAACTGGAAGTGTTTCCTTTCAGTGTTGTGCAGTTTCCTTCATTGAAAATCTGACCGCTGAATCGTTGAATATGACGGAGAAGGAATTTGAGGATTACATGACTGGCAAAGTGGTTACAGTCAGCGCATGGGAATCTGCGTTGGTGGCTTGTGAAGGTAACATATCATCAAATTAATTCCTTACCCTTTGTTGATTGATGATTTAAAACATTAACATTTAAATTCAAATCATTTACTTTGATATTATAATTGCCTAAGCATACATGTGGTTTCCTTTTATGCACACACATAATATGGTTTTTGTACACATAAGTTTATACAAGACTAGAATGTTCGTGTTCGAAAGTTTTATGTCCGGTCTTACTTGGCGATACAGCGGACTATTATCTGAACTTTTTTACCTACGTGAATACTTGCGTTTTAAGCCTCCAACAGCAAAGTGAGCCTATGACAATTAAAACAGCAAACAGCTGAATTATAAAGGGACATTCACTAGGAAAAAAGATCACTCGGAAGCACCGCTTCAAGCTTATTTTGATATTTTGATTCGATTCGAGTGTCATCAACTATTATGACCTACGACCGTTGATTTCATCTTATTCCTAGTTGCCAAGAGGTAATATCACCCTGGAATCGTCGGATTTCAGATTCCTGTTGAATCTTGTTTTCACTCACATAAAGTTCTAAAAAAGTTGGTGAGCTTTGCAAGGTGGTGATTGCTTATGGTATCTATGTAGCTTTCTACATAGAGGGTCACTGTAGCCCCGTTACTGTCCATTACTCTTTACCATCTATTATTAGTAAACACACTCATAATCGAAACGAAACATTTCTAACCCTTTAGAGGAGTAGCCTAGATCTTATACAAAGCCTTCCATACGGAATGTTTAGGAAACATGATTCGAAAAGAAAAGTGGTTTGTTTATACTCAATTCCAAGTATCGTATTGTTTTTATAATCTAATGCCGCAACCTGAGGGTTTCTTGCATCTACGGTGTAACTTGCAACAATTTCTCGGCTTGTCACTTGCTGGGAGCAGATATTAGTAGATCTACTAATCTCTGCTGTGAGCAAAATTGTAATTTTGCCAAACAATTGGGCGGAACTTTTGGGCATATGAAAGAAAGGTAAACGGGTTTACTTTGCACCTTTAAGAGTGACTACACCACGGCTGTAAAAGCAATTGTTAATTTAACATTTAAATCACGCTAATTGCCACCTCACATTTTTCTTTTTTTCTTCATAAATTTTTATATTTTTTTTTTAGAAATCATAAAATTTTTTTGAAAATCGTGTGAAGCAACTCCATCGCTAAAGCTACTGCATGCAACAAACTCCAGTTCTGATAATAATTTTACCAATCTTATACAATTGACAACTCCCTCGTAAAATATTTAGAGATAAGAAAACAGGAAACTAACCAATTCAAAACTCGTACATGGAAAAATAAGTTATTGGTGCAGGAGACCTCATGAAGTTCTTTGTAACAGAGGTCTCATGTTCATCAGATCATTAAAATGACGTATCTGAACTAGAAGCTATAGAAACTTCTCTACATCAGGTGATAGTGGTTGATGGATACTTTTCAAGATTTGATGATGCTGTTAATGAAATCGCTGAAGTGTAAAAATAGGATGGAAAATCAAGTTTAATAAAAAACTGTATTATGGAACCTTGATGAGAAAATAGTAAAGATTTAGAATAGGTTTGAAAAGGGGGATGAAATATGGTATGGTTTATTTGATATGACTGAAGTTGATAAATTTTAGTGGGATTGATAATTTCTTTTTGGTAAATTAACAAATAATAATCTACAAAGACATTTTTACGTTTCAATTTAGCGACATGTTTTATAGTTCAGTGTATGTATCAATTTAAAACCAAATATTGCTGTTGTTAAATTCGTTTAGGGCGATGTTTTAATAAGCAATAAAAAATAGCGACTAAAAATGTCGATTGAGGTAACAAGATGTGACGGAAAATTTAAAAAAATTCTGCCTCAAATCTTGCATTAGAGGCAGTTTATTGGGTGAAAAGAACATCAAATACAACCGATGATGACATCAACCGATGATGACATCAAATACAACCCATAATGCGGTATACTTTGCAGATACACATTAAACGAATCTAGAAAATTAATAGATCGTTAAACTAAAGTAAACTTTTAGACATTTATCATTTATACATAATATTAAAAGATCACAACATGCAGAAAAAAATGTAATACTTTATATACGGTTTTACGGATTAATATACCGGCCCGTAAGCACATGACCAAACGGGTACTGCAATATTCGATCTCACCTAACCTGAGCTAAAAATGTCTGGCTCGTTTGTTATTGATGTACAAATTTAAAAACAAAATTGAGTTTTTGAATTATCGGGAGACTGATGGATTTTAATCAAACTCGATGAGAAGTTGTTCCTATTTGAGATTCATATTTGGATGAAGCAACCGAGTTCATCCGCGTTTTCAAGTGGTAAATTCTGTGGATGAAATTCTTCTGGAGTGTATTGGTACAAAAACTACTAAAACTTTTTATTTCGTCGCTAGAATCAACTCATTTTTTTTTGAGTTGATGCAATAATTTATTTTTGACATTTTTGGGATCTTTGTAAAATCTGGCGGCATTCATTGTTTTTGCACAAAAATTATTAATAATAATTTAAAAAATTAAATCAGAACATAATTTGTGTTATGAAAAAAGTGCTGCGAAGTTCCCCTGTTTAACGGTAATCAGGTTAAAGTAAAACTATCGCATTAAAAGTATAACTGTTTGATTCTGTAATAAATATTTTGCTGCATGCTACCCCAACTAATGTATAACTTAGAACATAATTTTTTAAGTGTTTTGTATTTTAAATTTGTTGCAATGTGATAAATTACTAGATCACAATACTTAAGTTTGACCGCCTAAGGGAACAAATTTAGACAAACAGTAAAACACATATCTATGCAGTAATTTCAAAATTGTTTAAAATAGGTAAGAACTCTGCCCCATAAGCTCAGATATTCAGCATTGTACATGCTATTTTGTTTTAAAATGCCACAGTGATAGTAGACAAGGTACTGCTTTGAAAACTTTACACTCTAGAATACATTTAAGCCAACACGTACAGAAAATTTCACTTCAACCGGTCGGCTTATCGATTTTTTAAATGTTTTAGAAATCCGCATTTTTCCACAGATTGCGCGTCTTAAGTGTGTCACGCGAAAACTACGAAAGGTGGGCCTTTGAAAAATTCAGATTCTGTAGAGGACATTTAGAATGTATCTTAGAATCGCACATTAAAGAACATGAAGGTTCAAAAGCGACTTTTTTTTCTTAACGACATTGTTCGTTTAGGACACATATCTAGATGGTAATAAGTGTCTATCAATATGGTTTCCTTTTACGAAACAGAATACAAAAATTAATTATTTAATAAGCAAACTTCATAAGGAATTTCCTTCTTTGTTTAAAAAGAGATTTTTTGCGAAAAGTTAAACGTAACCGTGTTTTTGCATCAATTGGAAACCGTGCTTTAAATTAGTGAATCCTTTTTAATTGATGAACTGTTTATTTCTCTACAACCTTTATAGTTAAATACAATAAAATAATATATGCTAAAGTTATTATTATTGTTCTCAAGGTATGCATCAACTGTGTGAACATCTTGCGCAATTAAAAATCTTGAAAGATCGCAACTTGAAGATCCAAGAGGACAAAACCAATTTAATGGAAAGCATGAAGTTGCTCAAAGTAGGTACTTAGTTTTTATTAAGATTTAGTCTCAGAATTAGTCTTTCTGTAGGAAAAAATTACTACCGAGGTCTCGTCGGTCCTAGAACGAACACCTTTCATAGTTAAACCAAGAAAACTTCCCATTCCACTGGCAGAGTCTAAACCCAGCACTGGATCTCTGATGGCCAATGTAGCGCTTGCAATAGAAAGCTCTGCTCAAAATTTACAAAAAGATAAATTAAACTTGGATATTACTAATTGCATAACATTGACGTCACAAGAAGAACTTTCGTCTATCACCCCCGGAATGGATCGTCTTAGTCCATTCAATGATAATCAAAGCTTGGACGGCATAACTCCAGATGACAACAGTTTCCTTGGTCTATCAAAAGTGAACTATGACATAGATTATTCGGATTTCAGTGCAGATAACAGCATGGCTGACGCCCTAACTCCCGAAAAAAGATGTTCTCCAACACCGAGTTTCACTCTTGATCCCTTCAGCCCCATTGGATTATCTTGTCCTGTAACTCAAGAACCCTTGATCCCATCGAGCGTACCATTGCAAATTTCTGTTCAAAAAGAAGTGGTTAAACCTAAAGATGACTTTGTTTTGCCATTTTTGGAGGACCCGCCGGTAAATCACCCGCAGGAGACACTTCTTGATAAAATTGAGTCAACCCCTACGATTCATTTGCCTCCGCCGCTAAATCCCACCAAGCCAGAATACACGGGATTTTCGAAGCAAGGCTCAAAAATCCCAAGTATTCCCTGTAATACTGGCGATTTTCATTCGTTGGAATGTGAACCGTCCACTTCCAATCGTGATTAGGTTGTTTAGATTTTGATATAGAATTAGATGATATTTTTTGTTGAGTATTATTTATGAATTGTACTGCGTTTAATGTGTTAATAAAATTAGTAGATGCAAATTATATTAATTTTTTTGTAAACTATATTCTCAGTATATTATATTGTAAGCACAATGATGTTTTTTTTTCATAACACCTGCGATCTAGTTATTGATAAATTTTGGCGAAACGCGTCAGTTTCGATCTCTGAAATCACTTGTTATTGAGCAAAACCTTTTTAATTCTCAGATTAAAAAAGCCCTAAATTACTGATTAAGTATCATTAACAACTTGTAAAAATATTAAATATTTGGCCCCAATATACGAGGGTTACTTTAATGACAAGTTAAGAAGCAGGTGATTTTCTTGCTAGAATAATAAAATAAGTAAGTATATTGTTACTTTTACTATGGGGTCAACAACTATCACGAATATAAATAATTGTAAGATTAAGTCTGATTGTTAGTTGGCGAAAAAAAAATCCTCCGATGGGGCATTAATATTAGATTGTACCCCGCCGGTGGTTCGGCGAAATAAAATTCGACGGCTACTGGTGCTGCAGCACATGGGTTGGTGGCCAGAAAAAAGTAATTTTTGATATTGCCAGATTTCCTCAAACGACAAAATGTGGGCTTTAGGTCCAAGAAATCCAACGTATTTTCCAGGGAGAACATACATGACTTTTTAAGCAAAGCTTCAAATAAACATCTATCGATTAAGCTAAAATACATATTGGAAGTTCTTTAAAAAAATATTTTTGAAGTAATCCTTCTGTATCTATCATCTATTCCTTTATGCCTCATTTTCATTGTTTTATCTGATAGACGAATCTGTTGTATTTTGAAAATGAGTCAATCGAGGTAAAAATTCAAAGAATTCCGTTCTTAAAATCGTCTTTTCGACCTTCAAATCATCATAGCGTCCAAGTTTTTCAACCGATAGCAAATGAGTGTCATTCGCGTCGGTGTTTGCCAAGTATTTATTTTGATAAATTGTCTATTAAATTAGAAAATTATCATCCGCCCTTGGTTTCTCTGAACGTAAATATGTTACCCTATAATGTAAAATGCATATAATTTAAAAGTATGCTTGAAGCTAAAAAAATATTTATTGTATAATTTGTAAAACCCCTTTTATCTACAATTTTTACTAAGGTTTTTGATGTGGATTTTCGTTTTATTGCAGGAAAACACAGAAAAGAAATAATTAGGATACGTAAATACCCGAAATCTTTATTCTTACATCCAGATAAAACATTAGATATTACAACCAATAAAAATCGAAACCGATTTGATTTTGATAATGCGGATATTTGCTCAAGCATCGCATAAATTAATAAGCATAATTATCACATAAATAATTAAATAAGCATGAAAAATCAGTCTATTTTAGATCCGGTAATAATTGTTACTATAAGCTTAATCACCATATATAAGTCTAATTTACACATTATTTTGAATTATTACATTTTAATATAGGTTGAATAACTCCGAGTAAATAATATTTTCCAAATTTAAATCATTACAACCGAATTGAGGAAAAATACACAGTAATCAGATAATAATGCTACAATGCAGATAATTAGTTACAAAGTTTCGGTTGTTGTCCCTAAAACGATTTTTATTCCATTTCTTAATGAAAAAAAGGATTCGTGTTCAATTACATTTCATTTAATTAATTACTATTACAGAATAGCAGATAATTCTGATTATTCGTTATAAAATGTAAATATTAGCTCTCATCAATGGGCCTGGTTAAATCGATTTTAAACTGCTTGTCATCTTTTTTACCTCTTAACCCATAAATGAACACTGAATTCTTCGGCATAGTTGTATATCTGTCTTTCGAAGTCTGCGTATCAACAATTTTCTTGTTATATGTTTGAGCTCGTACGGAATTCTTACTACTAGTTTTAATTGTTTGAGTGGAAACTGTTACTGCTGATAATAGATTTGCCTACAATAAGAATAAAATTCCTGAAAATTCAATATTATAAAAGCCGAAGAGCCTTCAACTTGGAACAAGATATTTTAAATATTTACTCTAAATTTCTTTCATGCGAACTTACTTGAGTTAGTGCTTCTCGCTTAAGGTCCCAAATATTCCACTTGTAAGTGGAATCAACAAATGATTCTGTAGCTTGATGCACCGTTTGCAAGGATTTATCCTCACACATTTTAAGTTCCACCTTGCTCTGAACTAATCTAAAAGAAATTGATTTAATAAACTAAAATTTAAGAGTTAATAAACAAGTTACTTTTCAACATTATACACGCTTTCCAGCTCTTCTTTTAGTTGAAAAAAATTAATTAGTTGTGGTTTTCGCCGGCTGAGGTCTAAGGCGCAGTTGATATACCTAAAATAGTTACGGCTTTTGTCTTTTGTAAATCATTATTTAAAAAATATCGGTGTTTTGCAACGGAATTGAACAGTCATTTAACCAATAGAGCTATAAAATGTATTCAATAAACGTTCAATAAACGTTGTCATATCCGACACATACTACTTTTATTTAGAAAGTTGAACAGACCATCAATTTCAAATTGTCCCTGGTGAAGATCATTTTAAACGTACTTAAATGGCACATTAATTGCCACACACGTGCAGTTAAATTGACCAACAGCAATAATCAATAGGTCCTTTGCTCATTATTTACTTTATACTAAAAGCTCAGCATGCACTTTTCACTATTCTTTTTGTAGATCGACTCATATAACAAATAACAGAAGCATTATTTGTTTTCCTTCATGGATTGCGATTCGCCTGAGTTCACTCGACCCAAGATTAACAAATAAAAAACGATTGAAAGGATTTTTTAGAGGCCGTCGAAAGCAGTAAATTTTTCCTGATTCCAAAAATTATGTGTCCGCTTAAGTCACTTAAAAAGTCCCTTTCATTAATTTACGGACACTAACAGCTTTATCATTAAATTAACGAATATTCTGTCTCTCATCAATGAATCTTGCTACTATTTTCTCAATACGGGTATATATTTATTGTTTTGTGATAAACTGCTTTGGTTCTTCTTGAATTTTAGACTCATACTAATAACTGTTGCAATTGAAAGAAATAGTTGAATTTTACTACAAAACTTAACCAAATCAAATAAAAAGTTAACTTATTTATTCATGTTAAAATTTTAAAGCTAAATTTAGAAAAAGTTATCAGTTTTTTTGCTCAAACGAGATGGGCTTGAATTATAAATTCCTGTACCGTACTTAATTTATCTCGTAAACAATTAAAACTATCTGAATATGGGCTTTCTAAACAATTGAAGCAAAATTGTCAAAATTTACGGTTACGATAGAGTTTTCAAGCTCATATTTTGGAAACTGTTAGTGTAATTTGAATAAGCATTGGGATCATTTCGATACAGCGTTTAGAATTATTAGGGTTGATTAAAAATTCCTTACCATTAAAGTGCCTACTAGGAGTAAAATCTACAAATTGATAAGAGCCGTCCATGCATGAACGCCTAGATCTGGGAAGCGGTTGAAAATTTCCGAATAATTGTTAAATATTTTTCGATAAAGAGTCTAGAGAGCTCTCTTCCCCTAATTAGACTTACATCAACTTTCTAAAATTTAAAATGTTGGCAAGGTAGATACAGGGTGTGTCGGGAGGAAAGGGAAATATTTTGGAAACGGGTTCAGGAGATCAAACTAAGATAAATTAATCCATATGGTTTAATCCGATACTAAACCGTTTCTGCAAACAGATCTTTTACATTTTTAACATTAGTTTTTGTAGCATGGATCCCCGCCCATTTAAATCGCCATGTGCGCAATTTCTTGGATCATTGTGATAGTGATAGTTGTATTTTCAGAGGAGGACCTCATGCTTAGCCGCTGAGATCACCAGAATTAAATCCACTGGAATATTTCCTCTTGGGGTGGATTAAATCACTAGTATACTAAACAATAAAATTAAAAATGCTGAAAAAATCATTTGAAACAATTCCTAGGTAGTTTAACGTATAATAGAACATATTAACAAGTTCTTCTTCTTCTTTCCTTCTAATATGGATTCATATTAGCAGGTTATTGCCTGTTCATTGCCAACACGCCCCCCCCCGTGGATGAGGTCCACTATTCTCTTCAGCGCTTTGGTGGTTTTCCCTGTGGTCTCCTTCCCACTTGATTGTTAATTTTTGCGCTTTGGACGAGTCTGTTGTTCTCCATTCTTTCTGAATGTTTGTTCGAGAATCTTCGTCTTCGTCCTGTCCAATTCCACATTGCATTCTGATGTCCTCACTTCGTAATCTATCGTATAGAGTTTTGCCTTGTATGCTCCTTAAGGTTCTCATTTCAACTGTTCTCATCATTTGTAGAGTTCTGCTTGTTCTGGTCTTGTTTCTGCTGAGTATGTTATTATAGGTCTTACTGCCGTTTTATATATCTTGACTTTGCTTTCCGTATTTAGGTATTTGTTTTTCCAAACAGTTTCTCTCAAACATCTCGAAATTCGAAGCGCTTTTATTGTTTGCTCTCTCAGTTCGAGAGGTAGACTTCCATGGCTCGTTATCTCTGTAGATCACTGGTACTTCCCATTTTGTATCCACCCGTTCTGGGAAGACTTTTTCTTAGTTCATCCATTATCATATTAAATATGAAGGGCCTGAGTGTGACCTACTCTGATTTTTGTTCCACATTGGATGTCGTGTATTGCATTAAACAGACTGTGGTTCAGCGCTTTCGATCTAGTTATTTCCAGAATATCTTTTAAGCGTACTTTTTCAAAAGCGTAATATCGATGAAACACTAGTATGGGGGTTTATTGAATTCTAGGGATTTTTCAGATATTTGCTTGACTATGAATATTGCATCTATTGTGGATGTGTGTTTTTGGAAGCCTTGTTGTTCTTCTCTTATTCTTGTGTTTTTGGCGATTTACCCCAGAATAGTCTTCACTTATGCTTTAATGCGCTAAAAAGTAGGGTTATTCCACATTCCACGATAGTGTTCTGGGAGTGCTTTCTGTCCCTTTTTAAAAATGGGTATTGTTATACTGTTCTTTCATTCATTTGGTATTTTATCTTCTTCTACGATATTTTAAAAAAGAGTCATTATTTCATTTCGTAATTTTTAAGGATCTCGTTAGTGATATCGTCTGGTCCGGGGCTTTTTCTATTTTTATGAGATATTAAGGTGTTTTTTAATCGTGTCATTTGTTAATTCTATATCGTTTTCTTCATGATCCATTTATGGCTGTTCCATATCTTCCTCTTCCCCTTCCTTTTATAGATTTCTCAAGTGCGTTTCCCACTGTTCTGTGGTTATTTTTTTTGGTTCGTCTGTTATCTTTGACTTCTGGCTTGTTTATTCTCAGCATTCTCCATATTTTTCTTTGGCTCTTTCCATTCCTCTTGTAAACTTTTCCCAATAGTAGTTTTCTTTTAAATTCCTTATTTTTGCATTTGCCTCTTTTCGTTCTCTTTGATACATGTTACTAAAACTAACTGTTAGTTTTAGGGCCAACTGCACCGCTACGGCTTAGGAGTTAAGGGAAACCTAATAATTTAAGGTGACTGCACCGCAGTTTAAGCGCCACTTAAGCCAGTCTAACTGGCACTTAGCCTAAACCGTACTCACAGTTTGGGTTAGCCATAAGTAGGACCTATACGCAAGCGTGGCCGGTTGGACGGGTTAAAAATATATACATAACCAAAAACGAATTTTTGAATTCACCTAAAATTATCAAAAATCCCTAAACTTGGTGAAACTTAGTTAAGCGGATGATAAAGTTGGACGGTGCAGCAGATTAGTTTTAAGTGTCGCTTAAGTATATAAGTCGATAAGTGGCATTGTGACGGGCTAAGTGACGCTTATGATGAAGACGGTGCAGTTGGCCTTAGTATCATGTCTTTGATAGCTGTTTCAGTTTTCAGGTGTTTTATCAGACTATGAAGGCTTTAACGGCCGGTCAGATTACATTTGGAAATGTTTTCCGAGCTTTAAAGCCGTGGTCTATGGGAATTTCTTCCTGACGTTTCGTCCACAACTGCGGTGGACATTTTCAAAGGCGATGAGGCAGTGGGCGAAGTGATCTCCC
>NW_026018715.1:3691028-3766615 GCF_020466585.1 Dendroctonus ponderosae
GCCCACTGCCTCATCGCCTTTGAAAATGTCCACCGCAGTTGTGGACGAAACGTCAGGAAGAAATTCCCATAGACCACGGCTTCAAAGCCCGGAAAACATTTCCAAATGTTTCAGGTGTTTGTTCTCGCGTATATTTGATGTATGCATTCTTCTTTTGTTTAGCGAGTTCTTTCACTTCCGGTGTGAACTATGGAGTACTATTGATTGTATTGATGTTTACCTGTCGCTTTCCTATTGCTTCCATGGCCCCATCTAGTATGTTATTTTTTACTGCTTTTTATTGGTGGTCTATGCTCTATTCGGTATTCACTCGTCTTTGCAATATTTTCTGGTTTAATCGATCTGCATACAAATGTTTTGTGCTGTCATCTTCTAATGATTCGACATTCAATTTACTAATTATTTGCGTTTAGGTTTTGTGGATTTGGGTATATTCAGTTCCATTTTGCAAAGTACTCACTTATGATCGCTTCCAGAGTTGGCGCCATTTAGAGTTCTTACGTACAATATTGTTTGGAGTACGGCTTCTCTGTTTGTGATAATATAGTCTAATGCCGACTGTTGTCCTCTTGTATTTTTCCATGTGAATTTGTATTTCATGTGATGTTCGAAGAAAGTGTTAATTCTCACGTTGTTGTTTGTGGTTTTTTCTTAACTCTCTGCATTATGCCATCCAGTGGTTCATTTCCTATTCTTGCATTTAGTTCACGCATAATAACGATTTTATCTCGTGCTCTTATTGTGTCCACTACTGTTTGCAGTTCTTCATAGCTTATTCTCTCTCCTGTCTGTCCTTACTTATGTCTGGTGCATAAACGCTTATGAAGTATAGTTACTACTTATTATTGTAGTTACTACTTATTAACGTATTGAAGTTGGTAGGGGCATTTTTGGAAATATTCTATAATAAATTAGTGTAATTTTGTTTGTTATTCCACAATTATTTGTTTGTAATTTTTTTTAATGAAAAATAGTTACAAAAAACCTTAGAGTCGATTATTTCAGAAACCTTAAAGAATCAGATAATAATGAGTTTATTTATCTTATTTTGACCGGCTGAATACATTCCAAAAATATGTCTTTCCCTTCCGAAACACCTCAGATATACATTTAACGGACCGTCAAACTTAGAAGTTTATATTTTGGGAAAGGTTAACAATGTCTGAAAAGTCATTAGATTTTTTAAAATTTTTCGTGTCTTAATAAGTTTATTGATTAGGAGATTTTTATGCACATTACATCGGAAAACATGCAAAATCTCGGAATATTCATAAGATCAATTTATATGAAGTTATATTAATTCTATGGAAAACATATAATTTTCAAAGAACTTTTCGAAACGGTTTTATTCTTCAACAGTTTTCGAGGGTCATGTCTATGCGCTCAAATTCGCCTGATTGAATACGAAGTCATGCTCTCAGCTTGGCAAAATAACCTTCTAATATTTAATCAACTACAATTTTAGGGCAACAAGACGAACGCGATGAAGTAACTCGAAATTGAGATAAGGCGACGATGAATAAAACGCCTTAAGGTAAATAATGAGGCAAATGTTATTTTAATTAATTTTCTGTCATGTTTTGCAGTTCGCTATTTGGGAAAAATTACGCCTTTGCAAATCTATAAACCCACACCTTAAAATACGTAATTAATATTGGTATAATTGATGATTTAGGTAATGCTGTATGTGTAATTTTTTGTTCACGAATACATAGTATTATTCGGTAAGGAGGCGAAAGTCAGATTTTCTTGCTTGCAGCTAAATATAATGTATTTTTTCGTTTAAGCGCATATTTGCAAATTAAATCAATCAGTAGTATGTATCTTGCAATATTTGTAAACCATTTTTGTGACAAGCAAGCGATAAACTAAGCATACAGTAGAGCTACTTTGAACAACCAAGTAACATATAAACCAACAGATAATTTACCATACAGCATAAAATCTAGCTCAAGTTAATTAAAATTTTCTGTCTTACCACAAATTCAAATTTCCGGTATTTTTGTACAAGGAATTTTTACAGAATGTACGCTCCTATTGAGAGACAGGAGAACGAGTACAAACAAAGCGCGCAAAGGACCCATTATTATAACTGTTATCTATAAAATCTAAAATATCTTTGCAGAATATACCAACATTTCAGGATCTTTACAGAATTCTTCAAAAGCCTCAATACAAGAGAATACGTAATTTTTCAGTTTGTATATGACAATGCCCATCGAAGGATTTCCAGGTATCAGTGCCCCATCAGTTTCAATTAATTTCCAACAGCAAAATCCAAGATACTGCAATGTAATACAATTATTTACGATACATTCATTAGTAGGTGAAAATATTCACTTCCAGCTTTAGATTGTAGAAGTTCTTAATTGCCTCGCTTCTAACAACTCGGATTTCTGGATTATCTGATACCAGTTTATATTGAGCAGTTTTTTCCAGTCGTTCCGCGTCGGTCAGAGATGAACTTGTACCAAGCAGATGTTCAATAACGAGGTGGTCATATCGCGTGTGCTTAGCATAAGTTTCCATGTTGCTCATGATCATGCTAAGTCTGGATAAAAGCAGCCCTTGATTTTGAAATTCTTCCCAAATTTCCCACAACTGTTCGAAGAGAGGCTAAAACGAGAGTATTCCTTCTCAAGTATTTTTGCAGATTAGGAAACCTGTGCAGGGTGGGCCACGTATATTCGACCACATATCTTTTACCTATTAATAGACAAAAAAATAAAGATAGTTTTGATAAATATGAAGCTTATTAAGGGCATTAAATCAGAACAAAACGAAAGTTGTTCACTACTCCCTTTAAGATAAATTTCCCCAACAGCTGATCTTGAATTGGATTTTCTTCTATGTTTTCCAATGCCTGATTTACTGAAAGATTTCACACATTACGACTTCGATAATGTTTCTTATACTTTTAAAGTGCAATATTCTACATTTTCTTCAAAACAAAAATTGACTAATTTTTGCCATAAGATGGGAAGCAAGTTTTCTTCGTCCTCAGTTTGATCATAGATCAATTATACAGATGTTGATGAGGCAGATTGTCTTGAAAAGCATCGTTGTTGTCCTTCTGATCTAGTTTTTTTGCAAATATCTCAGTTTTTGATTAGAATTATATATAATTTTTTGTTAATATACTACTAGTCATTTTAACTTTGAAATGTTCAAAAGTAATTGAGAAAGTAGCTGAGTCGATTTCCAATATTTCTCTAATTTCGGGTCTGTATGGACATAAAAAGGAGGGATGTAAGATCCTATAATACCAGAACAATTGAAACTGTAATTGAGGATGAAAGTTTCAAGATCGAGAATTTCGCCCGGAAAAAGCAGAATTTTGAAAATGAAGGATGAGGATGATAGCATGTTGACTGGAAGAGACTAGAGAAATCTCTAGACATATAGAAATAATTTATTCTCGTTTTTACACCTCTGTTGTGCTGGATCCTAATGTTCAGAAAGTTACCATTTGCAGTGTAGGTTCAGAAGAAATTCCTGATATAACCAAAGAGGAAATAAGGATTGCACTAGTACAAAAGAAGGACGGTAAATCGCCTGGTGAAGACAGTGTAGCCTGCGAAATGTTAAAAATGGGCGGAGACTTCATGGAACAAATTCTACAGGTGTTATTTAATAAATGTTTATCTGAAGGCAACATCTCTGAAATATGGCGCAATGCAGAGGTTGTTCTGCTTTTTAGAAAGGGCGATATCACGGACATTGAAAATTATCCGTCTATCAGCCTTCTGTCCCATAATATTCCAATTCATTTCACCTTTATAGACTTTCATAAGGTATTTGACTCCGTTGAAACAAGGGCGGTCCTGCGTGCGATGGATAGAGCGAGAGTTGATTCAAGATCTTCTACCCTTCTTAGGAATATATGCAGAAGCGCTACTGTCCGTGTAAAAATTACGGAAGACCGAAATAACCGAAAAAAGTAAATTAACAGGGGACTTCGCCAGGGTGATCCTATATCCCCAAAAATTTCTACGTTGGCCTGGGAAGACGGTTTTAAAAAGCTATCGTGGACGAATAAAGGTGTAATAGTTGATGGTACCTATTTTGATTTATTTACGCTTCGCCGATGATAGCATAGTGGTTATTAGTTCAGATATCCAGGAGCTATCCAATCCAACTAAATGAAGCTGCAAATAATGTCGAACTAAGAATGAATTTGTCAAAGACTAAAATAATGGGCAGGACTGAGGAAAACATAAGAATAACAAGCAAAACTCTGGATGTAGACGAATATATATCTTGGTCATGGCATTAAAATGGGAAAGGAAAACCAAACGGTAGAGATTAAGCGAAGACTGAGACTGACATGGATGGTATTTGGAAAACTGAGTCATATAGTTAAAAGCCCTGACATCCATATCAACCTTAAGCGAAGGGTCTTTAACACATGCATCCCGCCTGTCGCAACATATGGTCTTGAGACAAAGGCTGACCAGGAAGTACACCAATAACCTTAGAGCAATGCCAAAGGCCATGGAGCGTGCAATGCCTGGCGATTGCTTACGAGACAAAATCAGTAACAAAGAAATAAGAAGGCCAACGAAGGTGATAAAATAAAATAAATCGTAAATCAGCGAATGGCTGAGCTTGTGTTGGACATGTTGCCAGACTAAGTGTGGACAGATGTGTATCAAGGCTTGTATACTGGAGACCACGGCAAACAAGGAGGAGTGTCGGCAGGCCACAGAGGCGATGGTTGGATGATGTTAAAACAATAGTAGGAGGAAGATGGTACCATACAGCAAAAGACAGAACAGCATGGAACCAAATGAAAGAGGCCTTTTTTCAGGAGTGGCTGTCCACTCCTGAATATAATATGATTGATATTGGCTGATAATGGTTGACAAAGAAGAAAAAGAGAAGATGGCCACAGTCTATTTTTTCCGAAGAAATAAATAATTCACGAGGTCTACTTACGAATACTACTCCTACTGGTATAGCGATTTTCATGTAAACGGTTTCATGGATTAACTTTAACATTTTTTCCATATTTGTAAATATCAGTTCAGTTTTCTCATTAATTTGTTCAAGCTCATCTAGGATTTTCCTAAAAATGTGTAAACATGTATCTTAATGGTATCGGAAACTATTTGTTTGCAATACATTTGGATTTCACCTATAAAAAGTGCTTATAATTTAATAGGTTTTCTTGAATAAGGTATCTTAAGCTGTATATCAAATATACTAATTAGGTATTGCAAAAATATTAATTTTTGTGTGTTAATGCGTGCCCTTACCTAATGAGCAATTCATATTGCCTGAAAAAAATCAACAAATGTTTGATATATTCAATATCATCGGCAATTTTCACGGATAATTCGTCAGGTATTATGCATATCATCTGGTATCCATGATATGTTTGTTTCAAGTGATAGCACTTTTCTACCGCCGTCGTCAATGTGTTAACCCTTTCCATTATCATCAAGAGGGTTTCTTCAGTTCCTCCTCTTATAACGTGGATTGCTTTATCCAACAATTCTGGCACTGTAAAAGCGTACCTTGTATGTAAGGGCGAATGGGCAAGAGTGTGACGATGGTATAAGTATATGGTATGGTATGACCATAAGTTTTGGTAATATATAGTAAATTATCGAACATAGAAAGAGTGGGGACATTTTATGGAGGTGAATAAATATAGGATATTGTTTCTAGGTTCTCTATGAGGGAGTATAATTGAAAAATAAGTAAAAATTATTTACATTTCTCAAAAGAAGGTAGTCGAAGTGTGCTAGTCTCAGGCCCCCGTTTTTGGGTGTGCCTGAGTGGCACATCTCGAAATCTGGACTTGCTTTGGGACTAGTTTAATTCATTGACTTGAACTTAAGACTAAGTTAGTAAAATTAATATAATATCTATTTTAAATATTTGAGCTCATTTACTTACAATTAGCAATTCCTTCTCCTCCTTTGTCGCAATCTTTATCAAATAGTCGAATTCCAGCGACGACTTTAGTCATTTGGCACAACTGAATTTGTTTTTCTTGTTTCGATAGTGTAACAAACTCATTCAGCTCTGATTCGTAAAGTATGCTTTTTAATGCTACCAAGGTTTCTTCAAAAACCTTTAATGTAAATTCAACATGGTATACAAATCATACCATCTAAATAAGTACGTCAAGAGTTATCCTCACTTAAGCATTAACTAAGTCACACTATTTTTTCTAAGAAAAAGTGTTCTTTATTTGTTGCAATAGCATAATTGGCAGCATAATTACTTGAAGAATTTGCTTGTTTGCCGAAAAATAGATTATAATTTACCTTTGGTTTAGCAGGATTTCCCAATCCAGAGGCTAATGTGATATAATAAACAATCTTCTTGTATAGCGCATCGACATCATTGCGGTCTTCAACTTTACTGAACGTGAATATGTCCTCTTTCAGCACAAGCAGTTTATTGCGAAGATCCCGTCGGTTAACTTCAATCGCATAATCCATTCGCTCGAGATTGCAAGAAAAGTAAAACTGAATTTTCAGTGTGACAATTTTCGGGTCATCTTGCACTTTCAGTAGATCGTCGATTACGTACTTAACGAAATGTTGAACGTTTTGTCTTTGGCTGAAAAAGTCATCGCCAATGCCCCAGTTTGGGTTGATAAGCAACAACTTCGTCTAAAACCATAAGGAAGCACGTGTTGTTTAGTCATGCTTGAATCATTTAAGCGCAATATGGGTTAAAAAATTACAGAATCAGAGGCAGTAAATGAAAAGTATAGAATATAATGTGTTTTCATTATCTGAAAACCGTCTTTCCGTCAGATCATATCAATTGAAAATGAGAAAGTTGCATTCTATAGTTAGTTTGGAGAAGCTAAAGTATGTAAATTTAGACCAACTTTTTTGTTTCAAAATGGAATTATTTCCGAGATACAGTGTCTAAAATCTTATTTGGATTTAATTTTCCAGTTTCTTCTGTTCTAAAAACTGCACTTCTTGCTATCATCATCGGCTGTCTACCATCCTAGATAAACAACCGTAAAGTGTCCCAAGTGAAACCCCAGTACTTGAGTCTAGTCTATTTGCCAAGCATCATTCCGTCACTGAAGGAGTGTCCAGCGAGTGAACTAGTGTAAGAAATCACGTGTTTGCTAACTCGTGCTTTCTGAAAAAAAAAAAGAAATTCACCTTCTATTTCTCTATCGAGAAACAAGCTCCCATGAAAAGAATGATCAGAACGACCTAGAAAAGCTCGGCTTTCTTCAGGTTGAAAGTGCCAGCGAAACAAAATAAGTGAGTGAAAACCACGTGCTCAGTGCAATGAAGAAAAACGTAGGCACAACACCAGCGGATGAAAACCAAACTCCCTAGAACCCCTCGAATCCCTTGAGGAGGAAAACCGATTGTTCTATAATTTTCTCCACCTTGGTTTAATTGAGTCCTTCGCCAAACCCCAAAACACCTCAAGCATAACCCTGGTGGAATCCCAAAAGGAAACAACCCCCAATCGTGCCGAACCAATGAAAGTCCACGAGGACTGCAACTTCCCACGACTGGGGGCCCGAAAAGAGTCCAGCAACCAATCCGCAAATACCCAAACCCGAAAAAGTCTCCATCACCATCATAAACTCAGCACACTGGCGTAAAACCCAGGATGCCTTAGCCTAAAATCTGAAACCCCAAAACATTCGCGGCATGCATTTCCATTTTGCATTATATCGATATAAGGAATATCCGTTCTGGGATGTTCCCCAGAACAAACACACTTTTTCCGGCTTGGGCACACGAAAAAAGTATTCAACATGATAAAAGTACTACTGCCCAAATGCCAAGCCAATTTCCGTCAAATAACCCACCCCCAAAACCTCTATGTCCTTATTGAGCTACAGCGAACCCTCATCCCTATAACATTAAACAAATTCGCCAGTGTAAAAATTGGCCAAAATATGGACATACTACATATTTCCAACTGTGGAGCCAATCCTTCATGCCGCAGATGAGGAGGAGTCCACTTTTTCAAAACCGGCTGCAAACCCATAGAGATTCCAAAAAAGTGCTGTGACTACGGAGAGACTCGACCCTACCAGAAGCCCGACAAATCCGAACTTAAATATGGAAAATGAGGAAAAGCGAAAGCTTAACTCATTTAACAATAAAGTGGAAACCAAAAATCCTCCAAAACCCAAAAAGCTCCAGCAATCCCCCAAAACCCTTGCAAGAACCAGTCACGAACCCTCCCCAAATTCCCCAACCATTAAACCTGCAGCGAGTCCAACTACTGCTCCTCTCTCAAGCGGAAATTGAGGCTAAAACAAATTTGGTGGCTTTAATTTAAAAAATCCACTGATTAATATGCTGTTATAAATAGCATTCTAAAAAATCTAAACTTTTATCCACCTTTTCCCTTTTGAGCCTAGGACATAGCCACTGCAAAAAGCAGAGAAACCACCATTCTGCTGAAATGCAAAGAAAGCTCCATTAAAGAGTCAATGCTTTGAATAGCTAACTCTGTTTGAATCTTCAAACATACATACTTCTTGCAATACTCGGGAGTCCCTTGAGAGCAATTCAAAAGAGATTCAAAATTGGCGTCATTCCTTTTAAGGGGTAGGTAATAGATGTCCACTTGGAGAGTACGAGAAAAATATTTAAAAAACATTTTTTCGATAATTTCTAGAACATATTAAAAGTGTTCCATGTTTAAGTTGCAGCATATTGAAATACTTAAAAACTCAAAAAGAAGAATTACGATCTTTGCTTCAAATTACGAGCGTTTCAACATTAACAAACTTATTTGTTAGAGGTAAGCAATTTTACAAGCTACATGTCCGAAAATTTGCTTAAAGGTTTAAATACAGGTTGTATTTTATAATAGGGATGGTAGGTATTTAACGTAACCGCTAAAATAGCAGTGTTCCAAACGTGTAACGTGAAACCGTAGTTACAGCTAGCCGATTTAACCGTTTTTTTTTGGAACCCTCTCATAAACCTGAAAAAGTGGTTCGCGTCAGCACAGAACCGATGCGGCATCGTCGAGCGCTCTCGCTCTATCCAGCTGCAGCCGTTTGCCGACTTAAACCGTTCTTTTTGGAACCGTCTCATAAAACAGACACAGTTCTGCACACTCCGCACCAGCTGAAGTCGTTTGCCGATTAAAAGGTTGTTTTTGGAACCGTCTCATAAACCTGAAAAAGTGGTTCGCGTCAGCACAGAACCGATGCGGCATCGTCGAGCGCTCTCGCTCTATCCAGTTGCAGCAGTTTCAGTAACCATTTGTCAACAGAAAATATGTGTTGTGTGTAGTTGTGCGTTGCCTTGATGATTGTGGATCACTTTTCGTTTATAAGAATTACTCTTCAGTTCTCCAGGAACCAGCGAAAATTTGTTTAGTTGCTGCGATGATATACTTCAGCATTTTTAGTCTATAAGTATTTAGTTTTCTGAAAGAGACTTTCTCGTGGTACCAAAATTAACTCGAGTAATACTTTTTCCAGGTTTGCCAAACACGCATTAATGTTTGTTGTTATTGTGGATTATTTAATGTTATTGTGAAACGAAATGTGAGAGATTATTTTCTAAAACGCGTGCTATCATAAACGCACGAAGAACTAGAATCAGTAAAAAGCATCTGCAAACAATTTTATTCTTCCATGTTAATTCATTTTTAAATGAAAATTAGATTTTTAAACGTTTTCGCATATAGAGCGTATATTTTATTTCATCACTCTAGTTTATTATCAGTTTTTTGTTCTTTAAGTAGTTACTTCTAAGGAGTAATTTTAAGTAGTTACTTTAAAGGAAATGTTCCTTTTGGAACCGCATTTTGAAACCTATTACCAAGGTGAAACTGAAACGTTGTAACCCGTTACAGAAAAATAACCGTTTAGCACACCTCTATTTTATAAACAATGGACTTACGATGTCTGTAAAGAAAGAAGTCTAAGTCTAAGGGTGTTCAATCCGGTGATCTTGGATCCATCCAATCCATCCAATCCATTCAATTGACCCTTCTGCCAATCAATCGATTCGGAAATATATTATCAATGTTAGGGAGGATTGGAAAATAGACTATTATTATATTATTGTTTACAGGGAAATAGACAACATTTTGAACAACTGATGAGATAGGGCGTAAGTAGATGCCATGGGTTTTATTGTAGAAATTTCTCTTCCGTAAATAAAAAGTGATTTTTCTCGAAGAAAAATAATCAATAAATCCGAAATCGATTGTTTAAACTATATTTTCGTCCTGTTATTCAACGATTTTAACGGTGTAACCGAATCTTCAACACATTTGTACTATAAGGAGATCCAATGACATAATTTTTGTTTAAACACTGATCTGAAAACCGAAATCTCAATGCAGGCAAGTTTAATTGCTTCTGTAATTTTAAAACGCGATTATTCAAAAACCTCGATCAAAAAGCAAAAAAGTAGTAACTGATGTAAAGAGAATTGAACGCTTTTTAAAACGATTTGCCACTTGACCCCCCTTCCCATTAACGATTCTAAGGGTGTCTTCTACTCGTCCTAAGGGGTTGAAAATATCGGTGTTTCCGATTTTCCATATTTTAAACTGCAAGAAAGGTATTAAGGGTGGGAAGTTTTAAAATTGACGCCCGGTATAATTTCCCGCATATTAAGAACTATTGCAATTATTGTCATTATTAAAATTTCAAAAAAATGTTATCCCAGTGTTGTCCCATCCCATGTAATTGGAACTTGTTGTCTTTATTTCCCTTATAAAATTAACCCTTTGCCTCAAAAAAAATAAATAAGTATGACGTGTTATCGGAATTCCTTTATCGGGATACGTTTATCTACTACTCACCAGGTATGTTACAAAATTTTTGTTAACAGTTATCTTCTTTGGGTTCATTTCCCTAATAATTTCTTTAACAATATTTCGAACACACGCATTTTCATCGTCACCCATCTTTTCACACTTTCAACAGTTACAATGGCTGTTTAGTCGATAATTCTGTTACCAACAGGATTAGTTTCTCGTGACAAAAATAAAATAAATAAAACGACAGTATTTTGACAGAATACGCTTTTTATTTGCATTATACCTGAACAGATGCACATTATTCGCTATTGTACAGAGTGAGCGGGAATGTCAGAAAAAGTTGCAGACATTAATGATAATAGCAGTTAAAACATATTTTATTGCTTTAGTAATTATGAACTTGCAGATCGTTTTGCCAAAACACTTTAACTGGTATGTTTTTGAATAAAATGTTTCGAAGACTTGCAGTTTGTAATCACTTTTAATTCTATCCTATGAAAGTAATTACATATTTTAAAAACTATCAATAACTATTGCTTTACTGTCTCGAGAGAATTTTAGGAAAATAATTTATTTTATTTACAAATACATGTTATTAAAAACGAAATAATAACACATGTATCTAAATTATCCCCTTATAAATATTTCTGGTATTAATCATCTAAACTGCATCAAGGCTTAATTCCAAGTCTGTCCCACGAATGTTTTCTTCTATCCAGTTGTCGAATCTTGCGATCATTTCAGGTGACATATAATTTTTGTAGTCTCCAATAATACCTTTTCTGACAAAATGTTTGCCTGATTTAGTATAAAAGTCATCCCCTTTCTTATTATCGACTAGAACCTGGAAATAATGTAAAGTGAAATGAAATTGCAGTGATAGTGTCGTCATTTACGCATGCCGATTGATAGCCTCACCTGCAAGTTGCATGCTTTATTGTTCCTCATAGTGTTGAAACTTACAAATTCACAAATTTGATCAACTTGTTCTTCAGTTAAAGTTTTTCCCAAATAATTGGCGATTTTTTCTACTGTTCCTCGAGTATCGAGCCGCATCTCCTCATATCTTAAGATCAACATGTTTAGGTCATGTCGCTTATTCCAGTACCCAAGATAATGTTTAAAAATTGATCCAATAGGCAGACAATCATCCAGTAACAGTTCGCAAAATGTTTCAAAATCGACATCGAACTTATGAACCAGTTGGCAATGGAAATAATATGATACACATAGATCTTTTGGGTTCCGCATTACGTAAATTATCTAAAACAATATAATTAAGAACGTATTAATATTAATAATAATCTCTCTAATTTTTTTCCTACTACCAACTCACCATAAAAAATATAAAATATATATGTGCCTCAACTTCTGAATGTATTTTTTAAAATTCACATATATATTGACATGCAAAATAAACCTATTTATATACGATTTTTTTGTGAGAGACTTCACTGAAAGGAAACAAACCTTTGGCTTCACACTCCAAATTTGCTCTGGCAGTAAATCGATAGATAGATGACTTTTAATACATCTGGGTGAAGGTAATTGTTCCACAAAGCGTACAGAATCAGTAAACAGTAAGTCCAACTTCACTTTTAATTCATCCATAGATGATGGAAGTTGGCTCAGAGGCAAATCAACTTTTATATACTGAGGAAGTGGCACTTTGCTAGTCTCTGTGGTTATTGAACCTACATGTTCGAACAGGACAACAGAAGATCTAAAATTACGAATATTTAAATTCATTAAGGAATTTAAATATTTCTCCAGTAAATTAATTTGTTGAAATTGCCATTTAAGAAATAAAGAACCATACCCTTCTTAGTAAGCCTTTTTACAGTCAGGATTTATTATCATTTGGTCTAGTTGATAGGAATATTGAGTTAAATCATAAAACTTAGTTTTTAAATCATGCTTACTCTATAAGTGGTGCTCTCAGCTGTTGCAATGTAGATCGGCAAGTCTGAAAGTCCACGTTATTTTGGATTAGCCAGATCATTTCTTGGCACCATGTAGACCCTATAAAAATATACAGGGTAATTCACAACCTTATGAACAACACATGGGCGTGTATAGGACCTCAAAATAAGTCGAGTTTCTATTAAAGTTTTTTTCTCAGGCCCATGGTTAACGAGATACAGGTGTTAAATTTAAAAAAATATTGGCATTTTCTCTTTAACTCCTACAGTTTATCAGATATTTTGCTCAAATTTTGGACGTAGGCTACTCTTTAGGCCATTTACCGGTAGGTAAGTCAACTGGTTGCGAAAATATACAGGGTGTTTTTTTTTCTAGCGTCATACCGCGCGAAGTTTTTTCTGGTGCGCCACTGACTTCGACCCGAACAAATTTGTGAATTTGCTGTCCAATATAAGATTTTTTTATGTCGGGCAGTTTTTTTGCATCTGCCTTCGTTTTCGAGTTACTTATTTTATCATAGTAGGCTGTGTTACTTTTCGCCGGCGATTTGGTAGTCAAATTTTACGTCTCGTAAATTATAAGCATCAGTTTCCTTGTGTAGCTAAGGGTTGTTTTGCACCCAGCGCTGCAGAGTGGCCCGTGTGAAAAGGCTCTTAGAGCCAACCATGATTTCTTATGCAGTTTCGTTATTTTGTTTAATTTTATCCTAAATCGGAACGTTTGTTTTCACATAAGTATCCTTTTTACTGATGAGGCCTGCTTTACGCGGAGGGGAATCACAAATCTACACAACAGCAATGAATATTCCGATAAGAATCCACATATTACCAAAAATAATTTAAAATTAATGTGTGGGCCGGAATCGTTGGGTCGGTAGCGGAAATAATTGCCACCGCGATCGCCAGATTTGAATAAGTGTGATTTTTTTCTGTGGGGACTTTAAAAGAATTTGTATATTCAACGCCTGTTGAAACTACAGAAGATTTATGGAATCGTTTATACGATTTATATTTTGTCTTATTATAAAAAATTACATTCAAATTAAACAAATTAAATAATTTAAACTTATTTAATTTGAAGAAATTAATTTCATAATAAATTGAAATATTTGTTACATTTTGGCAAATTTTTATTTGGAGTAGCTTACAGCCTATAAACCTCAATTATTGTAAATTAATTTAAAGTACAAAAAAAAGTTTAAAGTTAGCTCATCAGCCATCCCTATTTTAACTCCAACTTGCACTTCAAGCTTTCACAAAAAAATGTGAACAGAAGGACACAAAAAAAATTATCAGAAAATTCATAAAAAATCACTCAGAAACCCTACATGAACTTATGTTTCTGCAAATAACTCGAAAACGAAGGCATATTCGAAAAGACTGCAAGAGCTTAAAACATTCTTAAAATAAACCACAAATTCAACACTTTGTTAGGTCGAAGTAAGTAAAAAACCACCCTGTCTATTTTCTCAACCAGTTGACTTACCTACGGGTAAAGGGCCTAAAGAGTAGCCTACGTTCACAATTTGAGCAAAATATCTCAACTGTGTAATTTTCTTTAGAAATTAGGCACTATCTAAAATTGTTAATTACATTTTTGTCGTTTTATTGAAATTGTAATTGCCTGGACATTGTTAGCATCAGATTTTAAATAATGATAAATCCTACACTAATCCGGAATTACATATTACGAACAAAACTATTCTCAAATGACAGAAATTATTTTATTTTTGTAGATATAGATATATAGAGATATTTCTGTACAGGGTGATTCCTTGTAAGTAAGTGCACATGCATTACCTGAAAGTTGATAGTTTAGAAAACGTAATGTGCTGAAAGTTAGCAATGAAAAATATTTTGCTCAAGATTAAAATGGATCGACTTACCAAAACGCAGCAAGAGTAAAACTGCATAAAATGCAATAAAAATGATTGATGTGTTTTATATTAACGTCTGTATTTTATGTGCAATTTTTGTTTTGCATATATGTATGTGATATTTCCTACATTTTATTTATTTACATACTTACATTAAAATGTATATAATGACTTTGACAAAATGGGCTGAAATTTGGAAAAAGATCATTCCAAATACAGCGCCGGAAATTTATGGCCTAGCGTAAATATTTCCTAACTTTTGACTGTGGACTAACTTGTGGATATTTTCTCAATCGATATTTCTAATCTGATTTCAACGATTTTTTTATCGAGTAATAGATTTATTTTTTTACTTAAAAAAGACTCAAATAACGGTCGAAACGTCTAAATAATGACGATTTAATTATTTAGAATTAATAATAATAATAATAACAATTTATTTCATCATTGTCCCACATGCTACCTTCGCACCTTCAACTTAATTACCTTATATCAAACCTGAAAACGTGTAAAGAAACATTTCTTTATTATGTCGCTTAATAGATTAAATAGCTTTAATAGTTTAATAAAATTAAACTTTAATTCGATTAAGATCAATTAATTTCAACAAAAATTTAACATAATTTTTGCCCCGAAGGAAAGCTCCTTAATGAGCATTGA
Organism: Dendroctonus ponderosae; assembly: GCF_020466585.1. Classification (NCBI taxonomy): domain Eukaryota; kingdom Metazoa; phylum Arthropoda; class Insecta; order Coleoptera; family Curculionidae; genus Dendroctonus; species Dendroctonus ponderosae. The sequence continues at coordinate 3,706,231 of NW_026018715.1, forward strand.
TGAACAGCTTGATGATATTTAAATTTTACTCATAATTCTTTTCGGTTACATTTTTGGAAGATATTCCGAAACTATAAATCCAACACCACTCTGCTTGAGAAATCTTTGCTTAAAAAACAACTTTATGTGCAAGACGTGCTGCTTAACATCCACCGGTAAACATATAACTAGAGACAACGTTGAACGAAAGTGCGTTATTCCTTTTGTCTTCCAATATTTATATAATTCTCGAAAGCTTGTTACATTTTACTACTTAGTGGCATCTCTTGAAAATAACAAACATGCAGGAACAATGCAGGAATGAACAAACATACAAACAAATACATTCTACGCCGTAAATAATATATTTTTTTCTTTTTTACCAATCATTGCTAAATAACTGTTTTTGATAAATAAAATCACTATGTGCATATCCGGATCAACTAAATGAACGCTTATTTAAAAATACACGTATACGTAATACTAACCAGTCCTGGGATAACTAACCAACCATATATCGTCTTCTTTAACTGGAGCATCCAGCACTCGTTGGGAAAACTGGGAGTAATATGGAGGCAACATTGTTTGACCAACCACAGCCTCATTTTTTTCAAGTCCGTTAACATCACTCTTACCAGTAAAGGCTTTCAAAATAAATTTTTCAGGCATTATTGTAATTATTGGCAAAAAACTAGGAAAACACGATAATGGAACTTAGAATTCGCGGTTTGACTGCGTAAAGCCGTGCGACGAATACTTTCCTATTGCATTTCACGAGATTGCACATTTTCTCCGTGCAATGTCCCTTTCCATTAGAAATGCATTTCTTGACTTGTTGCAGTCGATACCGGATGCTGTCATGGATAGTGCAGCTTTATAAATTAGATATTGGAGAAAGCAATTGCCAAAGGCTGTTAGACTTTCTCGTTAACTATGGTTGACTAAACCATATATGTTTACCAGAGCACGAGAAGCTGCATGCATATTTTCTACGTGAGATTAATTTGTTTTGCTTTTAACTACTGTCTTATGTACCGTGTAGATATTTTTATATTATCCAGTTTTTATCAATAAATGTTTACCGATTACTTTCTACAGGATGTCCCAACGATACAGTAAAACAAGTTTACGCTTAACCGGTATTATTTGCTTCAAATTCTTATGGTGATATTGTAAATATACTAAACGCGTATATTGTAAAAATATTCACAATTATACATAGTGCGTCAGAAAAGTTGGTCAGTTGAATTTATATGTAAGTTTCAATTTCTTTTGATTAAACAGGGTAATTGAAGATTGGCGTAATTCCTCTAGAGGTGTTGTGTGGGGGTGTTTTGGGAGCGCAGGAAAAATAGTAAAAAAACAAATTCGTGTTACTATGTGAGATATTTGCAAAAAACTAGATCAGAACGATGACAAAAATGTTTTTCAACGAAATCTGCCTAATTATAAGTAAAAAAGTTGCTTCTTAATTATTACAAATTGTAATAACCATGGGTAAAACAAAAAGACCGATTCTTTAATTCCATCCGGTGTGTACACACCGATTCCTCTTTTAATTTAAATTTTGAATTACCATGTTTCGTCTGTAGTTTCTTAGTTATTTGGTTTGAGCGTCTAAAAAAATACATGTCATTGAAAAAGTACAGCGTGGTCATACTCTTCATTCAATTTGACGTATTTAATAGTGATGAAAATAACAGTGAGATTTTTCAATGCTTAGCTTGACAAATACTTTAAGCTGAAAAAATATTATGAGCGTCTTGTGGTTTAAAAAGCAAATATTTTCAAACCAAATATTAATATAGATAATTTTTTTCTACAGCCAAATTTTAAAATGTTGCGTCTAAAGATGACGGAGAAGTTGTCGATTTATCAGAACCATGAAATAAAAAACGGATGTTCATCGTTATAAGAAGACAATTATTATACATAACTAAAAAATTAATTTTACTTAAAAATGCAATAATAAAATAGAATATAGCGTATTGCATTAGAAAAAGTTCTTTTCTGCTTGTAACTTTTTTAACGCATTTTGTTTAATTGTGAATATTTTTAAAATATGCGCGCTTAGTACTGGCTAAGTAAACTTACTTTAGTTTATCGTTGGGGCACTATACATTTTAGTAATAATCCTTACAAATTTTAAAATATTATTGAACTGAGAGCAAATTTTCCAACATGATTTTATTCTTCCAGTTATTTGAGAATACGACTAAGATAACTAGAATGTGAAGATATTGTTATATTTATTTATTTACTTTATTTCAAATTGTAACAAATTATATAAATACAAAATTCACAAATCAAAACTGTGCCATTTTGGAATATTGATCGTTTAACTGTCGAAGAACGCGTAAAAATTATTAAATGTTACTATAAAAATGGTGATTCTGCTGTATCAACGTTTAGGGCTTTGCGAGCAGATTAAGGTCGACATAATCGACCCACAGAGCAAACAATTTCGAGCACAGTGGAACAATTTGAAGAGACTGGATCGGTTACTGCTATTGTAAGGACTGTGCATCATCGCAACATTCGTTCAGCTGAAAATATCGCTGTTGTTGCTCAAAGTGTGGAGGAAGACCCGACTTCGTCGATTCCCCGACGTGCTCAACATTTGGACTTGTCTTACGGCTTATTGTGGGGAATTTTGCAATTGGACTTGCAGCTCCATCCGTGCAAAGTCCAACTGACGCAAGAACTTAAGCCTCAATACCATGGGCAATGCAGAACATACGCAAATTGGGTGATTGAACAACAAGCCGTTAATGATGATTTTTTGAACCGAATTTTCTTCAGCGATGGGGCTCATTTTTCGTTGGTGGTTACGTGAATAAACAGAACAGCCGTATATGGGGCTCTCAAAATTCTCAGGTGATCGCAGAAAGGCATTTGCATTCTGAAAAAGTGACTACATGTTGTGCATTATGGTCCGGTGGTGTTATTGGCCCGTATTTTTTTAAAAACGATCAAGGAAGAACCGTACCGGTCAATTCTGAGCGCTATGAACGCATGTTAACCGATTATTTTTGGAGAGAAATTGAAGATTATGATCTGGAAAGCATGTGGTTCCAGCAGGATGAGGCAGCAAGTCACAAAACACTGGCAGTTGGAGTCATATTGCAAGATAAATTTCCAGGACTCGTAATTTCGTGATTGACTGATTTCAATTGGCCCACAAGATCATGCGCCTTAACATAGTTAGATTTCTTTTTGTGGGGCTATGTGAATGATCGTGTTTACGCCAACAATCCTCAAAATTTTGAGCAACTGAAAGCCAATATCCGTGAAGTTATGACCGAGATATTACCGGTAATGTGCCGAAAAGTAATTCAAAATTACCTCAAAAGGATCGAGGACTGTAGGAGGTCCCGTGGAGGACTTTTAAATGATATAGTTTCTCGTCAGGGCTAGATACTTTCCTATTTTTTGCCATAGAGAATGCAATCATCTCCTCGGGTTTAAAAATATGTCCATGTCCTCATGCACGTATACCGCATCAGCTCTATAATCTCTAAAGTTGGCCTCTACCTAACTGATCCATGCGTTTTTTAGTTCTTGTTCCTCCAAAATTAGTTCGTTACGATCATTTGTAAGTGAGTCGTTCTCTTCATTTAGACTCCAGTTACTTCCTTTACTTTTCTGTACATATTGAAAGTATCATGTTTGTACCAGAGGCCTTACATTTCTGCACGTTCCCTTTCTATCCATCTCTGCTTGGCTTCGTTGGTCTCCCTTCTTATGACCTTCTGTACTTTTTTATATTTGTCAGGTTTGTTCTTCGCCGGTCTTCACGGGTCCATGAGGGTTAGAATGTGGCTACAATGATATTCTTGATATATTAGGTACACGTGTCCACAATTAATTATATTTATAATTTATGAAAATGTTATTAAGGCTCTATTTCAGGACTGATACTGTGGATTTTATTGCATTTAAAATATCGGGGGAAAATAATTGTTTTAACTATCAGTAACATGCGTAACTATATAAATTATTGAAACTCTATGTTGAACTGTAGGTAAAATATAACTTTAGTCCAGACATAAATTCGAAACTAGTTGAGTTTGCTACCATGGTCATTGAGACCATAGATATTGTGGAAAATATGAGACTGGAAAGTGTTTTGCAGAAATACTTTACTAGCAGTTTCCGTAAAGGGTATATCAGTGTTGACGGGGTTACAATGCCGATGCGATTTGGAGATTTACAAAACGATATTGATAATTTCAATATGCATGAGGAAGATGTATGGATTTGCAGCTTTCCAAAAACTGGTAGGTTTCTGATTTCTTCTTAGTTTCTTCGTGTTATTTTAGTTTTATTTTATGTTAAATCACTGTGCGGAAGAATTTAACACACTAATTTATTATTGCTGATTTATTTTCTTTGTTGGCGTCAGCTCTCAGTTCAAAAGCGCAATTTGCTATAAAATAGTTAAAAAAGAAGCGATTTAGTTTGCTGTCATAGACACGCATTATTGCAATTGTATTAGCTGGTATCAGAGTAATATCAAATGTTTAAGGTTTCATATTTTGTTTTCCCACCCGACACATTTTTCAACTGAGCCCAACTAATTCTATCGCTCACTTTAATAACCTTGTTCCTTTATAATAGTTAGTGTGACAAAACGAGTCCAATTTCCAAAAAAATATATAATTGAATCCAATACTTGGAGGCCACCAGTTAATTTGCTTCGGATATTTCAGAAAACAGAACTGAAGGATTTTGTGCTTAGTTGCTGGTAAGAACTTAGGACGCAAGAAAAGAAAGTACCTATGTCGAAAATACGATGAAACCTCTGCCATTATAAAGATTGATCTTAATTTTAGATACCTCCAAGAACTTCATCGTCCTTGGTTCAGTCGAAAATTATTTTTAATTCCTTTTCACGGAGGAATTAATGAACCATATCAAAATCTCTTATTAAACGTGTATCTCAACCCCCCGTTTTTTAAGTTTAATCCTCTTTTACACATTTTACTTAATCGCTTGTTAAATCCTATTGTTCTCAACAAATATATAAAATAAAATACAAGTAACAAATACAAAACTCACTAAGTGTTTTTTCTGTAAAGACATTATCAGACTTAATGTCCTTATAATATATATTATAATAATTAATATTATTTTATGAGGTCAGGTCAACGATTTCATCTAAATGCGGTTTCTCGAAATAAGGTAAAAAATCGCAGAAACAAAACAATTTATACGCAGTTAAAATACGTAAGCAGGTAGGGAATAGTCGGTATAAATAATTGAGATTATTCTACAAATAACAGTTTTCTTCTGATTGTATTTGTGTATCGTAATCGAAAGTCGTTGGGCGTGTAAATACGGTTATCAATATGATAGAAGTGTCCGAAAATAGGAGATTGGACAATATTTTGCAGAAACACTTTACAAATAGTTTCCGCAAAGGACATATCAATGTTGATGGAGTTACAATGCCGCTGAGGTTCAGAGACATGCAAAAGGAAATCTATAATTTGAATGTACATGAAGAAGATGTATGGATATGCAGTTTTCCAAAAACGGGTAGATTCTCACTTACTTTTTGTCCTTTCATTTTATTATCGAACTGTAATTTTCTACTTTCACTTTTTTTTATTTCATCTTTACGTTTCGGTACATATGAACATTATTCGTCCTTATATTAGACTTAGGTATCATAAAAACGCGCATTAGTCGAAAGCGTTACTAGTCGGGATCAAGTTGAGATAATTAATTTCTCAATAAATCGAATTTTTCTTTGAGAGATTTTTTCTTTTTTTCTGAGAAACTTTAGCACGTAGATTTTATATTACAGGCACGACATGGACTCAAGAAATGGTGTGGATGATAATGAACAATCTGAACTTTGAAGAAGGGCGTGTTAATTTAGGTGCCCGATCTCCGTTTTTGGAGTAAGCAAATTAAATTTTAACCACGAAGCAGTTTTTGTTTGTGTTAATTTATTTTAACATATTTCAAATATTTATATTTTCTGTAGGTTGTCTGCAATCTTCGACTTTAGACAACATATGCGAGATGTTAAAGGTTTCGAAGTGCCGTTATACCTGCAGGATTCTGTAGAGTTTGTAAAAAATCAAAAAAGTCCTGCTTGCATAAAAACACACTTACCATTTAATCTATTGCCTAAAGACATACAAACTGGAGTGAAGAAACCAAAGGTACTAAAGAAAACCATCCCTCAAAAGAATTTTCATTATGTTGAATATTCCAGATTATTTACATTTCCCGAAATCCGAAAGACGCTTGTGTGTCCTACTTTCATCATTCCAAGTTGCTGGAGGGATATACTGGAAATTTTAACGATTTCGCAAAATTGTTTCTAGCAGGAAAATGTATGCATATACCAAAATCTAGGGTCTGGAGGTAAATGCTTTAAAATTTCAGTATCATTTGCCCCATATTGGAATCACGTCATACCATTTTGGAATAAACGGAACCAGGATAACGTACTTTTCTTGACCTATGAGGAAATGAAGGAGAATCTACCGGAAGTTACAGAACGAACTGCAATATTTCTGGGAAAGAAACTCACTGCCGAACAAATTGAGATTTTAGCCAAACACCTCAGCTTTGAGAACATGAAGAATAACTCTGCAGTGAACCAAGACACCATTACACAAGTAGCTAAAAAATACAAACTGTCTGAACATGATACTGTTTTTATGAGATCAGGAATTGTTGGCAGCTATAAGGCGGACATGAGTCCTGATTTAGTTGACGAATTCAACCACTGGATTCAGAAGAATACGCAACACTCAGATTTCAGTATCTACTAAGTAAATAAACACATCAATATTTAGAAATTAATTCTGTTTTAGTTTGTCTGTTTGTCTATTTTGAAGCGCCACCCGCACTTCATTTCATTCAAATCACATAAAAGGCGTAATACAAGGACGAGTAAAGTAACCATTTCCCAAAACGTACTGACAAGAATAAACTTTAATGTTTAAATAATAATGCTTTTCATTAGACAAGTTTTTCTTACATGGATGCTTAGAACTCAAGTAACTGATAAAATTAGGTGAGTTGTTTAAAAGTGTGCTTCACATGAACCACCTCACATTACAAATTTTCATTTTATTACCTTAATTAAAGATATAAAATTCTGCATTCAATTATCAATTTTCATTCAAACACTTATGTGTCTAAATATTTATTCATCATTCATTATAATTCAATCACTTTTCTTTCCTTTACTGTAACATATTTTAAACTTTCCGTCTTCCTGGTTTTAAACTTGTTAGCCTCGACTAGAATCAGCAAAAACCCATTTTTTACATAGGTGGAGAATCTCTGACCTTCTCAAGTTTTCATGATGACCATGCTCTAGTAAAAATATGCTTTGAAATATTTCTGCTCACTATAATATACCCCTTTTCTTTTGGGCTTATTTAGTTTATTTAGTTTTGTCGTATTTAGTTTTTCCAATTTTTTAGTTCCTTTTTCGTTCTGTGTCCTCGCGGTTGTTACTGGGGGTTGAGACCTTTCGAATATTTTTCGAAATGTGCATTTTCATAGCTAGTTTTCAGGTTTTTGTATCTTAGCCCTCAGTCTACCGACTCGTAGTTATGTTAATCATAAGTAAAGGCGGGTGTTCTCACGGTTACACGTACCCTTACCGTTCTCCATCTATTCCTATCTTGTACGATTCTTATCCATGGTAGTCTGGCTGATCTCTTGATATCGTCATACCATCAAGTTATTGGTCGACCTCTATATCTCTTTCCTGCCCATGGTCTCCTCTTGATCATCCTAGCGGTCCAACTAGTGTCCTTGATGCGAGCTATGTGGTCGGGATAGTCCCATTTCAACTGTGTTATTCTTGTTGTTATGTCAGTTACTTTAGTTCTCTGCCTGATCCATTCGTTTCTTCTACTTTGTCTTAACGAGATACCAATCATTGCCATTTCCATAGTTAGTGTCACTTCCAGTATTGTTATTATTTGTTTTGGGAAGGTCCAGGTTTGAGCTCCATAGGTTATGATAAGGAGAATACACTGGTCAAATACTTTGGATCGCAAGTGCTGGGGTATCTTTTTGTTTTTCAGAGTGAAAGCTAATTTTCTGAATGCTACCCATCCCAACGTTGTCTTCTCTCTACTTCCATATCTTTATTTTGTTTTCCCATTTTTACACTTTATCCAAGATATATATATATATCTCTGACGTAGACTATCCGTGTTCTATTTACAGTTATTTGTGGGTCTTGTTGACACATTGTCTTTGTTGTCTTAGGTTGATTTTAAGTCCTATTTTCTTTGATGTTTGCTCTAATTCTGCTCATATATTATAGGTCTTCGTCGTTTTCCGCGAAAAGAACAACGTCGTCTGCAAATCTTAGATGATTTAGTCTTTCGCCATTAGTATTTAGTCCTTTACCCGACGAGTCCACCCTTTTAAAAACGCCTTCGAGTGCCAAAGTAAATAGTTTAGGAGATATTGTATCTTCCTGTCTAATACATCTCTCGATCGGGAAGCTGTTAGTACAATCGTGCATTTTAATGTTTGCTCTAACATGTTGGTATTTGCTCCTAATCAATTTACTATATCGAGAGTCAATTCGTGCATGGTTGAGTTCTTGCGTTAGTGCCCAGTGTTCAATAGAGTCGAATACCTTCTCATAATCGATGAAGACCATGTACAGGGGGAAATTTTATTCGACTGATTTCTCTATTAAAATTTTGATTGTGAGGAGATGGTCGTCAGTAACTACTAAACCCATTCCGGACGAATGGTTGAGAATCGTCTAGTTTTTGCGATAACCGGCGAGCAATGATTTTTGTAAGTAACTTATACATATGTGAGAGCAGGCTGATCGGTCTGCAGTTTTGAAGTAATGATGCATCACCTTTTTTGGATTATATTACGACCAACGCATTGTTCAACTTTCTGGTATGTTGCTTTTGTTCTAGGCAATAGTTGAATACACTTTTTAGCCTTGGGACTATTATTTCTGCAGCTTCTTCCATCATCTCTATTATGACGTTATCTTCATCTGGAGCCTTATTTCTTTTCATAGATTTTAGGGTGTTTATGATTCCAGGGATTTCTTCCGACTTATGGCAAACATGATGTCTATACATGTATACACCATATTTATTGCTAGTAAAATATTCATATGTATATAAGTTCTAATTCTGTAAAGCAGGCGACTTGCAACAATATCAGAAACCCCGGATCGGTTTCAAATGTATGAGTTTTCTTGCGAACGCTTTAGCCTGAAAATGACACGTACGAAGAGTTACCACTTTTGGAAAAGAAGTACGACTCTGTAATAGTAAGAAGGTTCTGTTGTAGGCCTGGAGAACTCAGTGATTTTTCCCTCCTAACTCCTAACTCTAACTCCTCCTCCACTTGGTACGCTAACCCAATGGACCGGCGGAGTAACTCAGATCCGTTGCTGGAAAGAGGTTACTTATAAAAAATGACGCAACTTTTTCTTATTTTTTTGAGCTAAGTGGTGAAACGTTTCTCATAAAAAATTTTGATGTCCGTTATTTTTTATATGTTAAAATTCAAATCTCGGGTCTCGTAAAGATTTAATCCGCTTCAATAAATTATTATAACTCACTAACTCAGAGAGTTGCAACACACAAAAGCGCAACTCAACACAGTGTTACCCAAGTCTATTCTGTGCAGATTTCCGTTAATATCTACCATATACAATTTTTAATGCAGCTTAGTCAAGTTGTTAATTAATCCAATTAATTAAGTCTATTTGTTAGATTACATTGTGTCAAAAATATTTGAATTGTTAATAGAGTCGTAGAACAACATGTAGCCTGTCTATCTTTTAAAATTATTAGTGGCCCTTTAAGGTGAGGAAACCTTTAACCATCAATTATACATATACACATATGTAGTATGAGACCATCACATACTGCATGCGAGATTTTGAGAACATATTAGCGTCCAACAGTATAGAAAGACAAGCTGGCAATATCGCACGGCGTAGCAAATTATAAGTGCTGCAAAGAATCACATTTTTGTATTGTATAGTAAAACCAAAATGGTGATTTTTGTAAACAATGTAATACTTTATTTAATGAACCTTCCTTTATTACACGTTTGATAATTGATTGGCAAAAATTTAAATGGCAAATTCTTTCCTGTTTAAGTCCTAAGGATAAGTTAATCCAGTTCCCTTAATACACTCTTCTGTCCACTCGTCGAATTTTATTATCATTTCCGGCGTTAATGCATCTTTGAATCCTCCAACTTTTCCTTGTCTCATAAATGCATTACTTTCATCAGGTTTGTACAAATTCGACAACTTTACCAGCCAATCGTAATTAACCGCCGGATTTATTTTCATGCTTTCAAAGCTCAAGTGCTTTGCTAATTGGTCCACTTGATCTGCGCTCACGTCTTTTCCAAGAAATGTGGCAGTTTTCCGAATAGCACCCGGTAGATCCTGTTTTAGTTCTTCAAATTTCAGGAATAAAATGTTTGAATCGTTGCGTCGCTTCCAAAACGGCAGTACGTGGTTCCAAAAGGGGGCAAAGTTGACTGAAAACAAAAATTAGCTGATATATAAATTAAGCAAATATTAAATGTGCCAAATAACACTTTGCTCGAAGCTCATGTTTATCAATTGTTAGGCGTTTTATGGCATGGCGTAGTACAAGGTTCTGGTGTTATGTCATCAAATTGGCAATATAACGACCATTACCTTGCTGATAAAAGCCGACATGAAAGTAATCTTTTAACTACCACCAGTCAATTTGTTAGAGTATTAGCACGTTTTTTTAAGGATTGTGGCAAGAACGCAAGTTAGGCAAAACAGCTTTTTTCCGGTGCTATTAAAGAAAATGGTTTCTAGCAGAAAATATTATTAGTAATATGATATTTGACTATTGAGTAAAATTTTTCTTTGGTGAATTTGGTTTTATGATTTTAATGCTTTTTGGTGTGAAACATTTTCAAATATTTGAAAAATACTATAAAACTCTAATTGCTTTCTATTAAAATTTGGAACTCTTTACATTTCAATATGTACTTGCTAATGAAAAGTCTTGTTTTGCATTGAATTATTGTCAAACAAAAACTATTTGAAGATCACCTTTGAATATTAAACCATTCTTAAACAGGACATATTTTCCGATATGTGAAAGTAGATTAAATATATATAAAACCATTTAAAAACGTTTTTCTCTAACATCTAAAACTTGATATATAGTGCTACTGTTTGAGGAAAGTAAGGATAAATCTGATGGGCAATTGCCTAAAAAATTCATAACAAAATTCAAAGTTAAAGCAAAATAATAAAAATCTCAAACATTAACGTGTCCTAACCCATCCTACTTTCAATTAATTAATTTCAGCGTTCATTTAATATTTTAATTCAATTCTAATTTCACTAACGCTTTTCTGTACAAAATAAGGAGTTTTTGGATTTGTCGCATTTATGTATTTGATACCGCAAAATGTAAATGCTCAATTTTAACGACTTTTTATAGATTGTATGCTGTACTTTAAATACTCAATTGATTACACTTTGTACCATTATAATTATCCCCTTGTTGTAGTCTATTTTCATTATTAGCTCATCTCATATTTAAGTTTTATCTATTTAAGTACCAGTGATTTTGTTCAAAAAGTTTTCCTCAAATTGCGTTACTTACTTGAAATTGGTAGAAAAATATAAAATTTTCAACGTTTATGATGGAAACTTATTATTGCAAAATACGAAAATATGGACATTTGACGAATTATTTAAATTGCCGAAAAAATTAACGAAAAATATAACTTTGAAATTTTTCTTAAAAGAAATTTGATATGCTGTTAAATTACATAAACATATATCTTAAAAAGTCATATTGTCAAAGAAAATTTGATAACGTTAAATGAAAATAAACAGTGTCTGTTTTTTTACATATAGCAATATAGACGGAAATATAACATACATTAGGATTTATGTACTCATATGATTTATGTGTTAAGAATTACCTTGTTCTGAATCCATTTTTATTTGAATAGTACTCTTCTGTTAAAATGGTATTTATGTTTTATTTTTGATAATACATATTTTATTATTTAAGTAATGTTTTGTTATATTTTTATTATGTTATACCTAGTGTTGCTGTATCATACAGTAGGAACGTATAGGGGGTCTTTCCCTGAACTGTTGATATGAATAATATTTTATCGTGTGATTATTTTAAAAACGCTTTCTTTCTTAGATATACAATGCAAAACTCTTTCTTTGCAAATGTTTGATTCTATTATCCTTAAGAGTTTGTGTAGACTAAGAAGTTTTACTTGTAATTTTACATATTAACATTCTTTTATTGTCGTTTTTTTTTTCGCTTTGATGCAATGAAACAAAGTAAAGCCATAAAAAGATAGGGTATTATTATGGTTTCACTTGTATTATTTAACCACATCAAAAGGTAGCAGTTTGTTCCTATAAAACCATTTTAATTTTTGTCTACTGTCATTTGACTATTATAAAGTAATTATGTTCGCTTTGTTTTTTCATCTTTCCACGTGGTAAGTAGATCTGCAAACCCGTACTATTTAAGCATTCTTGTTTTACTAAATTGTGATTTTCGGCATTTGTTGTTTGGCGCCAAGGTGGAAACGTAGTTAATTATTCGATATCCTTCGGTTCCTGCAACTCGTTCGACCTGAACTGAGGCCAAACCGGTTTTTTCAAAAACACAAGTTTCTCATTCAAGAGTGGCGTCGGCCACCTGGGCTCCTTTTGGATTCGAGCTTACCCTGTAGTATTAGTTGTAGGAGCCAATATTTGTTGTGCCTCCGAGGTATTCCTTGCCTCCGAGGTATAACCGAGGTATTCCAATTTGCGTTTTTTCAAGGTCTATTCGAGCTGTATATTTTTATTAATTCTTTCTCGGACCTGTTTGATGGTCATCTGTTCTGTTTAGGATATTTTAAGTATGCGACGGTATAGCCAAATGTCAGCCATTAATTTTCCTGCTAATGGTTTCGTTAATTGTCCATGGTTCAGCTCCATATGACATTATGGAAAACATATAACATCTTAACATTCGCATCTGCAAAAGTAAGCCTAGAACTTTGGCAACGGATAAGTTTTTCATCTGGAAGAATGCGATTCTGGCTTTTTCAGCCAGAATTTCAGAATACGAAATTTTTTCTCTGCAACGTAATCCCAAGTGTCGTGCATGGTTCTCCTTAAGTAACTGAATCTACGTACTCTTTCGACAGCATCATTTTTAGCTATTAAGGGTTTTTGTGTTCTTTTCTTCGATACCAGGTATTTGGGTTTAGATGCGTTTACGTTTAGACCATATTGGAATGAATGTTGTTGAATTCTATAAAGCAGGTTTTGTGCAGGCACAAGGGCCGTGGCGCCTGCACATCTAACATTGTTGATGTGATTTCTATTAATTTTTATCATTCATTCATATTATCATCACATTATCATCAATTCATATTTATTTGTTACATACTCAAACTGCTTTGTCATTAATTGCTTAATCAAATTATTCATGGTTTGTAAGTAAGCATTTTTCTTTTGAATACTTCTGATCAAATTGTCTAAACGATTTCATGTGTAATTAATTTTTACTTTCAATTTCACTCAAATATATCTTGTTTTATATATCCTGTTCAAAAATGGTGTCATCTCAAAGTTAATGTTCGTATGTTTTTATATGGTAATAACTCAATACAATAGAACGTTTCTCATTAAATGCTGAAATTTGAATAACTGAATACTGTCAACCAAATTAATATTTAAGTGTTTGTCTACGTAGCGTTTTCCACCTAACCACGTGAAACAGTTAATCGATTTTCGTAAACCTGTACTTATTTATTACCTTTATTAATTTACCTTTTCAGCAGAATTGTGTAATAAAATTTCAAATTAGTTTTTCCAGTGAATTTCGTTGCAGTTACATTTTCCTTCGAGGTAACAATTTCATTGCCACAAAACCGTACCGCAAAACCGCATTTCGTGTTAGGGTTTCCGTAATCGGTATTCAATTCAGAGTAGATGATGTACTCGTATTTTCATTGTCTTATAAAGATGTTGGACTTTGACTCAAATAAAAGCGTTTAATAATTAATACAGAGAAGAATGGCACTATAGAATATTTGAAAGAATTTGTTCATGAAAGTTGTTGCTGTTGCTATCAGACTTTCGATAAACTGAACCATAAATGTGAAATGGTGCTGAACCGAAACTTATTTTCAAGACAAATCCTTAAAATAAGAAAATTGCAGACAGACAGAGCTACTCGTTATTATTTTTATCGAATTCGATGTGAATGTGGCCTCTCGATTCATGTTTTGGATGGAGAAACGTCGTATGAAATGGTGTGTTTCCAAATATGAGTAAATTTGTCGAAGCTGAATACTGTTAGCAACGTGAATATTTCCGACGCTAAAATAATGATTACATTCCATTGCATGCAGATAATTACCTTAAGATATGGCTACAAAATTAAAAGTATAATTCACTTAAAAAATAGTTGAAAATATCACCGAACCGTTTTTCTCACACAATGGTACGAGGGTAGTTTAATAAGTCAGTGACTTTTTGAATTTCCACTGTCGTCTGTTAGTAGACTGCTGTGAAATTTTAAGCTCGCTGTGTCATTTACTTCGTGTTTAACAGTCATTGAAAGGAGATGACGAATACGGAAAAAAGTGTATTCCGAGTGCTGATCAGGCATTATTTTTTACGTTAAAAATCTATCAAAAAAACGAAGGAATAGCTGAATAATTCTATGGGGACTCTGCATCATCAATTTCAATGGTTAAGAAGTGGCCCACTGAGTTTCGTTGTGGTCGAACCAGCACAAATGACGCCGAACGTTCAGGTCGTCCAAAAGAGGTCGTTACGCCAGAAATGGTCGATAAAATCCATGGAACGATACTGGACGATCGGAGAATAAAAATGTTTGAGGTAGATGAGGCTGTAGGCACCTCAACTGAGAGGGTAAATCACAACTTACATAAATATTTGAATATGAGAAAGCTATTCGCACGATGGGTGCCGAGACTGCTGACTATTAGCACAACTTAGAGACGATAACACGAGAACTTTGATTGCGAAAATACTTAAAACAGAAATGCTGAACATGACAGCATCAGATGAAGATCCAGTACACAAGTGGAACAAAACTAAGCAGATTATAGGAATACATGCGAAGAACATCTGTAAAGAACATACAATAAAAATAAGGTATGGTATGGTATCACAGATAAAATTATGCAACTAATGGTCACCAGAAGAAAATACAAAAATAAGGATCCAGATAAATATCGTCACATTTACAGAACCATGAGAAGAAAGATAAGGGAAGGCAAGGATAAATGTCTGGGAGAGAAGTGTGAAGAAATCTAAGAACTTGAAAGAAAGTATGACGACCATAACATGTACAAACAAATTAAGAACATCACGAAACAAGGCACCACAATACATAGTAAATAATGGAAAAATAGTAGCTGATAGGAGTTACTAAAAGTCTGGAAATTATATATAGAGTCACTCTTTTAAAAATTTGCATAAATGCTAAAGAACAAATGTCAGGTCCCCCATCATAAAAGAAGAGATCGTAAAAGCCATTCTATCCATGAAAAACAATAAAGACCCAGACGACATTCACGCTGAGATTATTAAACTAATGACTTAAATAGACTCGCAACTCATGAATATTCTGATACCACTGTTCAACAAGATATATGACTGCTGTGAATTGCCTCACGACCATTCGTCCATACCAACCCAGTATTTATCACTACCCTCAAGAACCCACGAGCAAGAACTTGTGACCATTATAGACTAAATTAGCTTAATTAACATCGTAACAAAAATATTTACCAACATAACCGTATATGTGCAAAATGTGAATCAAGGATGACCGAGACCCAATTTGGGTTCAGCGGATGCTTCAACACCAGAGAATCGGTTTGATCCTTACAGGTGCTTATACAGAGGTGCAGAGACATGAACCGAGATGTATATATATGTTTCATTGACTTTTCAAAAGCGTTCGACAACGTAAAGCACGGAAAACTTGTGGAATTCTTTTAAAACTTTCTTCTTAAAACTACAGGTCTAGACTCTAAAGATATTAGAATAGCATTATAACAAGTCCATACGGGGATCAATCTGCAAAGATAAAAATTGCCGAGGAATTAGCGGAAGACACTCAGATCAAAAAAGGAGTCCGTCAAGGATGCATACTATCGCCAACACTTTTCAATTTATGCTCCCAAGCGATCTTTGACGAGGTGCTTCATGATGCCACAGCGGTAGTAAAGATAACTATCTTGATGAACTCAGCAATAACATTAGATACGCGGACGACACTGCCATCATAGCTAATAGTCTTGAAGATATTCAGAGTCTATTACAGGTGATCGATGTATCCGAGGAATTCGGACTTAGACTAAATATCTCAAAAACAAAGTGGATGTGCATTAGTAAACAACTAATACCAATAGGAAGATTTACACTACACCAAACACCCATGGAACACGTTGAAAAATATACATATTTAGGGACAATTGTTCACAGTCAATGGGACATGGCCATAGAAATCAAATCCAGGATTGGGAAGGCAAGAACAACTTTTGTCAGAATGAAAAACATATTTATATCGGCGTGTTCTCCCAATATCCTGGAAGGACCACGTCACAAACGAAGAAGTACTCAACAGAATCGGCAAACAGCAAGAAATCAGGTTCATGTTAAAGAAAAGGAAACTGAAATACTTCGGCCATGGATGAGGCACAAGAAATATCGCTTTCAGCAATTTATCTTTCAGGGCAGGGGCGAACGGTAGAAGAGGTCCAGGTAGAAGAAGAAACTCTTGGATGTAAAATATAAAAAAGTGGTTTGGTTGTCGATCCGATCGATGATAAAGTTCGAATCACCTTATTAATAGCCAATGTCCAAAAGGGATAGTGCAATTGAAGAAGAAGAAGGTACAAATTTGATATTCTTACCTCCTTTAGTGCGGTAGAAGCAAATTTTTAAAAGGCAGACGGCGCATTTGCCTAAAAATATCCATTTTAACTTGTAAACAAACTGTTGTCGTCGCGTGTGTTTATTCAATGTTTAATTCTTTATTATCATACTAACATGACGAAGATGATTTCTGATATTTTAAAGAAATTACTAGAATATGTATGTGGCAACATTATACTTCAGAGTTTTCGTGCATTTAGTATTTAAACATTTTAAAAAGATCATTAAATTATGTTTCAGGATCATTTCATATAAAACCTTCATAGTCAAAATATTTGTGTTTCGTTGAGGTTGTTGAACGAGGTTTAGAATTAAGGATAATTTCCGCTGTGTTTTCATGTTATAGTCAGTTTCTTTCAGTTTTTTATAACAATTCATTTGAGAAGGTTACAATTAAAAATATTAAGTTAGAATTTATCTTAATTACCAATTCTGTACTTACCATTGCCAGCCAAAAATTTGTTACAAAATTCCTCTAAACTACCATCAAACTCTTTAATTAGCCTCGAAAAATGATAATAGGAAATGCACGTGTCCTTAGGATTCCTTGATATATAAATAATCTAAAAGTAAATGTTTTTAAATGATTCAAGGGCATACTTATACCTAAACCGTGTGTTTCGAATACAACCGTTATTTTCGTACTTTTGGTTTCTTAATCTTCTTTTGAATTTCCTTTGGGAGCAGGTTCCATGGCAGATGAGTTTTTATACAGACCGGACTTTTTTGATTTTTTACATATTTTAGAGAATCTGTTATGGGTTGAGGTATCCATGTCCACATCAGATTTAACCATGGATATCGCACTAACGCACTAGCCCTAAAAATAATCTATTACTCAAAAGCATTAATAAAGGAGAGCCAAATCTATTGGAATCACACGTATTGAGACGCAATTTAGGATTATGTGCAAATCGCAACTTATCATTCGAATGTATTACTTGGAAAAAATACATGAAATTCACTACCCACAGTAAATTAACAAAAAAATGATAAAATCAGAAATTGCCAGATAATTTATTCAATTTCTGATAGATAAATAATTGTGCCTAGTATGAAGTTAAATATTAATTTAGCTCATCACTGTTTTCCTTATTTAATTACATATTGCAAAACAAGTAAATACCTAGCAAAAAAGCTTACTCGAGTTGCGGAGATCGTTTAAGTAAATTCTGTTCTGCGGCTTTATAATCTAAATCATTAAGAATCAACCATACCATTTCCTGAGTCCATGTTGTACCTGAAAATTTAATTTTTAATTTACGCAGATAAATGGCAATAAATGTAAGGTGAGAAAACCTGTAACGGTTTTATGGTTCTATAACGAGGTCAAATTTAATACCAGCAATAACTTTAGTAATAGTAAAGTCAGAAAGTAATTAATAAATTGCTACTAGTCGAAAATCGTGTAAAAAGACTGGATTTAATTTTACTTTAATTTACTTGACAAAGTGGAATAATTTTTCACGGTCAACTAACATAAGATAAAGAAGTGTTAATTTCAAGAAAGCTGCATGTTGCAGATAAATTAAAATTAAATTATTTGTGAAGATAATATAAATACCTATTGACATTTATATAAATAGTCTCTTTTCAAATACATTTTTTTACTGAATATGTTGATTCTGTATTACCCTCTATGCAAAATTACGACGAATTTTCCGCATTAAAATTTAATTAATTGAGAGCAATTCACAGTTATTAATGATTGTACTTTAGTCACCCCTTAATAAGATGGGTTTATGGTTGCACTTAGATCTACTTCAAACTTCTTCGAGATAGTTCTTGATAATGCAGGAGGCCAGAAATTCAGATGGTGCTCTAAATTTATTTATTTATTTTTGTAATTATATTTTTCTTTGATTAAATAATTATTTTTTTTTAATGAAGAACGGACTCTACGTCGTAGTCTATCATGGTTACATGTAAATGCTTCATAACTATTTGATATTTCCCGTTGACCAAGAGTGAATTGTGCGCAACTTGTGTGTAAAATAATTGATCTAAAGTTTACAAACAAACCAGAATCTTTAAGAGCAGCTGTAGGCTGATACGGCACCTCTCGGTTTACTCAGCCAAAAGTTTGCTGCAAAATGCACAATATTCAATGAAAATTTGATGAAATTTATTGCCGTTTCCATATTCTGACAATGTTTTTGACAATTTATGAACTAATAATGTATTAATCATACTTCCATATTACCGAGTCGTGCTTCTTCCACCATCAGTTTATTGCAGATATCGAAAGCAAAATGCTTTGAGTGTACAGACTACTCATCAAGGTCTAGAACATATGAGAGCTATTAATCGGTTGTTAGAGATAGACTTAAAACTGTCGCGCCTTTTTCTGGTAGATTCCAAGTTAAATTGCAAGTTCAATTTTATTTTCCCATAAGTGAAAACAGTCCTGATAAGAGTAGTGAATTGCAAAGGGTGGTCGAAGAAGCAAATAGTTAACCACAAAAGATTATACATTTATCCAATGAAGTAGCAAAAATTAAAATCGAAAAATCAAGAACAGGAATAAATAAAATGTTTGGGATTTGCAATATCATCGCGATACCGATGAAAACATTTAGCAGCAACAAACAAATGGGAATTATAGATTCCATAGAGGTTGCGAACATACAGGGGACCTTTGATAAAACTAAATCGATACGAGATTTCTTTATCTGTTTTATAGATTTTCAACCCACATTTTTTTTCTTTTGTGGCGTTAGAACACTTCTGTATATTGTGGAAGTCTCGGTAGGTCTATTTAACTTAAGTTACATGTCAGACAATGATATTATTCCCTGTTGTAGTCCAAACCGGTTAATACAGATTAACGT
Organism: Dendroctonus ponderosae; assembly: GCF_020466585.1. Lineage (NCBI taxonomy): Eukaryota > Metazoa > Arthropoda > Insecta > Coleoptera > Curculionidae > Dendroctonus > Dendroctonus ponderosae. The sequence continues at coordinate 3,726,025 of NW_026018715.1, forward strand.
GTCATTTTGTTACTGCTTTGAAATATTTATTGCTATTTATATTGATTAACTACCTCAAGCAACCGTGACAAAATTTGCGTTGAGTTGTTTCAACATTAATCATCAGACTTCCAGTATAATTGGCGATGAAATAAGTTCTTTAACTTCTTTTAACAGGCAACAGATCACTTCCGTTTACTATTCCAAGGAAATGAAAGAAACCGTTTCTAAAATTCAGTACTCTAAACTGCCATTTTAAAACAGTTTGCTTAGTTTGATTTTATAGATTCTCAGCTACACGCATATATAAAACTTACCCGTTTTAGGAAAACTAACTATCCACACGTCGTCCTCCCTAACTTCCCAGTTACTAACTCTATCCTGAATTTCCAAAAATCGTTTCGGGATAAAGACGCCATTTATATATTGCGACCATTTATCCGCATTTTCTAGATCACTTAACTCCGAACTGTGTTTTTGAAAAATTGGAAGCATATTTCACTGACTTTTTTTGGGGTAGCCCGATCTCAATTCTATACGGTTGAAGAAGGAAGTAAATAGAATTAAATTTATTAAAATAACTATCAGGAGCGCAATGACGACACCCCAGAGTAAACATAATCTATATGAGCGAAAGTTACATGTGTCACTATCATTAACTAATAGAAGATAAGGGAGAATAACATGTATGGCAATAAAATGATTTGCCAAATTCAATAGGATCAGCCGCATTATTGCAATGAGTAATTAGAATCATTTCAGTTCATTACAAAACTTAGTTAACTAAAAAAACTGAATTTGTTACAAACTGTACCAATCTTAATAACCAAAAAATGGTTTTAAACCTTATTAAAATTGGTTTTCAAGAGGATTGTAATACCTTCTTGCAGGCTTGGAGACTTTATTCCGTTGTTGGAGAATACCTGTATAGCACATGGTTTATAAAATATTTGCCTTCATTCGCTTATACGTTAGATTTAAACAAAACCACGTATACGTATAGCGAATATGTAGACATAATTACAATTATACGGAGAAGAACTTTCAAATTTTTGCCAATGCAATCGGCGTGATAAAACGTTAAGAAAAGTAAATTTATTCTTGTATTTAATCCATGTTAGTTTTACATATTTATTTACAGAATGAAACAGAATATTATTGCAAATAAAAACAGAACGCAGTAACGAAACTTTGTCGCGTAACAATGGTTGTTGCGTAACGAAGATACGATGTAATACACTACAGTAACGTAACATAGTCCGCAACAGCTTAACAGTGTAACAGCGGCTCATCGCGTTTTCGCTGTCACGTTCGGGCTAGTGGTGTGAGATTCGGTTACTTTTTAACACCCGAAATTACTTTCTGGACTCAATACGCGTTACTTCGGACCAGTTATGCAAGTACTTGATCTAGTCGTTAGTCTTACAAAAGTTTTGTAATTATACACTACATCTCATCAAACGCAACACTACGTGCTTGAGTATATAAGTTCCTAAGTCACGTACTTAGGATTATAACAGCTTTTGTTACTATTATACTTCATAATATTTGAACTTTCATGAAAATGGGATTTTGCTTTTATTAAGTGAACCACTAACCTGGTATTATTATATCTTTATGAATTAGGATTTAAGCCTACAATATTATAATTTGGGCGATAGTTTGTCTTTTTCTTATAAATAAATGTATGAAATTAATTAATACGATCTGGTTCGTCAATTTTAAAAATACTTTCAAACTGAAAGGGGAATTTTAAACTATTCTCGTCTTATTTTTTCAACAGTAAAGTTTGACCAAATAAGACTATATGTAAAGAGAGACTGACAGAACTACTAACACAAAACCTGAATAGCGATAATAGAAATAAAGATGATGTAAACGATACCCTAACAAAAACTATGATTAGAGTAGGAAGACATAGCACAAAAGGAAAATTGCATCACAGCAGAGACAAAGATACTCATGGAGGGAAATACATGAGCAAAGAAGGGAAACGAAATTCAATAGAATACGTAGAATACGACCATCAGGAAAATGATAACAGAAAACAAAAGAAATATCCAAGAAATAGAAGGAGTTATAGAACAGGACAGGAATATGAATTGGTCAGTTACGCGTTTTGACCAACATTGGGTAGATATGAGATAAATAAAATAAAAGATATGAACGGCGTAGAAACGAATATTACAGAGATATCATAAATATCATACAACTATTTTATATAGAACTATACCAAACGAAAAGGAAACCACCGGAATAAATCATAAAACAACTGTAAAATAGAATAAAGAACGTAAACTCAAAACTGCAACCCGAAAATAGGGAATCAGTATATCGCAAAGCATGTCGGAAACAAAGAGGGCACTGACCAATATGATTAGTAGCAAAGCACCTGTAAAAGACGGAATAACGGCAGAAATGATAACGTATAATGGAAAAACTGTGATTGATACTCCCATACTCTCTTAAATAAAATACTAAAAGATAAAAGAATCCCAAACAACTGGAATGAATCCATAACAAACCTTAATGCAGTTTATAAGCTCTTCGCAAAAAGACCAACAACTAGACTAACAACAACATTCGACGGATACCAATCGAAAGAACAGGTCGGCTTCAGAAAGGGCTTCAGCACCAGTGACCACCACCTATTAACAATCAAAATCCTAATAGAAAGAGCCAACGAATATTACATCCCACTATATATTGCGTTTATCGACTTCGAAAGGGCTTTTGATAGTGTTGAATACTGGGCAATGAGAAGTCCGAAAATTAATATCCCAAGATACTACAGATACACAGACCTTACAACCAACATATATAACGAAGCAACAACAAGAATTAAAATCCATGAGGGAACAAGACCACTACACATAACAAGAGGTGTCAGTCAGGGCGACCCAATATCACCTATACTTTTTAACCAGGCCCTAGAAGTCTTTAAAACATTAGACTGGGATAAAAAAGATAGAAAAACATGTGGATAATACATGAACAACCTAAGATACGCGGATTATATCGCCTTAATAACAGATAAGAAATAAGAACTGACGGAAATGCTGGGAGAAATGGACACGGCAGCTAAAAATATCGGTATTAATATGAACTACGAAAAAGCCAAAAGCATGAAGAACACTGGTGAAGACATCACAATCAGAATGGGGCAAGAAAAAAATAGACCAAGTCTTAAACTCAACAACCAGACCGTCGAAATCAAGAGACGAGTTAGATTGGGTTGGACAGCATTTGCCAAACTGAGCAACATCCTAAAAAATAATAATATGCACAATACCTCAAGGAAAAGTATATAATCACTCCCTGTCCTCACCTATCGATTCCAAACATGGACACTTACACAGAAAAATATGGCTAAAGTAACAAAAGTACAAGGATCAATGGAAAAACAAATGTTACACGTAAAACTGATAGATATAAAGAGAAACGAGTGGATAAGAAATGAAGCAAAAGTAAGCGATGTTAAAAAAGAGATACCTAGCAAAAATAAAATGGAAATTCGCCGGTCACAATATCAGACAAAAAGACGGACGATGGAACATGGAAACATGTATTCTAAACTGGAGCCCCTGGGAACATAAAAGAAGTAGAGGAAGACCACAAATGAGGTGGGCGAATGACCTGAAGATGCACTCTGGAACTAGATGGATTGGGGAGGCCTATGTATAATATAATAAAATAATGAGATGGATCAAAGAAGGCTAATTAGATATATAGATAGATAGAAAATCTCTCACCGTTTTCGAGAAGTCCTGAAGAAATATGTTAACTTGCGGGATATGGTTAGTGTTTATGCGCTATACGCGTTAACTATTCGGGCTCTGTTACTGGTGCGAGCAAAGAAAAATATGAGGAAGACCGAACGGGAATGTGGATTTGTCATTCAGGCATTGTTTTAACTACATCTGAAGCTATAAAAGTCCAAATTTTATGAAAATCTACTAAACGACTTAGAGGTGAACACGTGTCGAAATCAAGTTAGATATTTCGTAGCTACTGGCAATGACGCGAGCGAAGAAAAATTGCTAAATTGAGCGAGTCATATTTATTCGACGTAGAACGAGGAGAGAGTTTTTGGATTCTGTACTGGGTTTGGTATTGGTTAAGTATTGGTGTTTTGCTGTTATTAAGGACACTCGAAACTAAGCAGTTCTTGCGTCTTCAATGGAGATTGGTCAGATTTACAAATATCAAATTTTCTTGCTCAGTTTTCCTACATAAAATGGTCAAGTCTATGCCACGTAAAATAAGGGTGTTCTGCTGCGAACGTAATTTTAATTATTGTTGAAGAATTAAATATTAGTATCAATTTCATGTTTTGCTGCTTCTCAAGTTGATAACACCCCAGAAGCCTGACGTGCCTGAAAGTGCCTAAAGGTATGTGAATTTTATTTATTACTTCGTGGTGGTCTAGTTAATAGCCCATTAAAATGTTGAAAGTGGTCCTGACCTTCCATTTAGACCACGCGCTGTTTTTCCAAATTTCATACTGTTATTAATATATATATATTAATTATTTTTGCCAAACGATTTATACTCGCGAATTTCAGCGGCCAGTATCCGTCTGATTATTCCAGTTTTTCTGCTAATCAAGATCATATCCAGACTTGCGGCTGTTTTTCTAAATTTCAATCACTAAACTGCGTTGAATTTTTTTAGTGAATTTCAGGGGTCTGGATCCGGACTGTATTTTATTTTGTAGAAGTATATGGCAACCAGGGTTGTAATTATTTTGATACCGTTTATGCTGCGTGTATGTTCAGATTTGATAATTTTTGGGAGTGGGTTTCCATTTCGCTTTTTGCGGATTTTATATAGCGGTTTTTTTGAAAATGGTAACGCACTTATTTTGGCACTCCAGGTGATTTGTTGATCTATTTTAGTACGTCTGATTAGAAACATGAAGGTCCAAAGCGCTCTGTCTAAACGGTTGTCCCGAAGGTTTATATATTTTAATGGTTTTTTAGATAGAAGTGTTAAACTTCAAGATCACTTAAAAATATGATATACTCTTGAATAACTTTTTAAATGTAATGCAAAGACAGTTTTCGAAGCGGTATTCAGATTTTTTACCGTTTTCCCAATAGAAGTTCTGATCCTTGAAAATCAAACGCGGCTGTCGGTTCGGTATCTGTACTGTACCAGTTACCTGTTACAGTTAGTTCTTAGATGCAGTTAGTTTGAGCGAGTACAAGTAGTAACGTATTCGTATTCTCGAAGGTTCCGATGGGTGACTTGTACTTGTGATTGGTGCTAATTATTTTCCTACTATTTACCAATTTCAGACATTAACTGCAAATGTTGTAGTAAGCGATAATCTTCTTTTGTAAGAAATAAAACATGCTCAAACTCTCAGGCCGGTCGTTCTTTGGAAGCATTTTCGTCCGAATTGCGTTTTTCGGAAATCGGAGGAAAAGAAGAAACTAGGAGTTTTTCTGTTGAGCGCGGCACTTTAATCAAACTATTGCCCAGAATTTAAGTTTTATAAAAAATCCGTTTGAGAATTCTTCCGATATTATAAAAAACTTAAATTAAATTTTGTTAATGTCTAAAATTATCAATTGACAATAAAACGGAAAGATGTAAATTTTTTATACAAAAACTATGAATGCTACAAGACTTTGCAAACAGCACAAACTGTCAAGAACACAAGGAAAACTTCTGGTAGTTTTTGTACCAAAACACTGAAGAATTTACGACTTGCCCAAAGCAGATGAATCCTGTTGCTTCATTAAAATATGAGAATTACAAAAAAAATTGCTTCTAGTTTTATAAAAAGCTATAGAATCATTCCCCGATCTTTCCAAATTCCTTAATTTTTAGAAGAACTTTGACTATTTAATTGGAGAGAAGCCTGGCATTTTTCTTAATAAAAGTTGAAATTGAAAATTTGTAAGATTAAATGAATGAATGTTGCGTTTGATCATGTGCTTCTGGACTTCCAATATATATATACTCGTATAATCGACTATACGACTTTTGGAAATAAAAACACTTTCATGTCGATTTTTCTTGTACATATATTATATCTGAAAAACCTAATCACCTATAATCTACATCACACTGTTTATCAAATTAATTCAGTAAATAGCAGGTAAATGTATAAATAAAATTTGGTAACAATACACAAATAGTTATAAATCTTTTGGAGTGCAATTGGCTGAAATACTTAAAATGTTCTCTTTGTTTTAACACCATAAAGTCTGTTCGAAACAAATACATTTGAAGTTGCATTTTACCTAAAATTTGTTGAATGTTCAAATGCATTTCTATGGAATATAATTCTGCCTTGAATTCAATGGAATGCAATTGATATTTTAGAGTTCATTATGAATATATTCAGTCGTTGCTTTAACTTCTTCTTTGTAGAATCCATCACATGCTTTATTGTAGTAATCCTAGAAATTACATCAGATATAGTAAATCTACCTACTAAAATGTTACTGATTTTCATGTTAAATTAACTCTCACGACAGATGAATGTGAAAAGTTTTGTTAATCCAGTTCTTCGACATAAAAGCTGTTGCGGAAAAGCAAATTAATAGTATCGGAAGCTCTGTGCCCTGTATAGCAATAATATACCAGTCATGTGGTAGGTTTCTTTAGGATCAAGTTATTATGGAGAAGACCACTATCAATCTTCAGTCACTTTTTTAAAGGAATTTTATGTTGTTCTTCTGAGGCATCTTTATGCAGAGAAAGCCAAAAAGATAATATGCTCGATTCCAATGTGCAATAGTTTCTTTTCCTACCTGACAATTTTTATCTTTCGTCACTGCGTCATATATGTCCCAGTAAGATGTGCCGGTATGAAGTCGCAAGAACCAACCGGCTACCAGACTGTATCCTTTATAAAGAGCGCCTCTAAGCTCCGGAAGACTTCCTGAATTATAAGGTGAGGACGTTTCCTCGTTCATGATACAGAAAAGATATCTAAGAGAAGGCAGGAGAATATTATACGTGAAAGCGAAAGAGATAAACACTTGATTCATGAGACTCACTTATCACAACTGGGTTCAGATTTCGAATATCGATAAGCCCGATTTACCCTGGTAATAGGCTCAATTATTTCCATATTTATGGTGTCGGTTAATTTATCAGTTAATTCTTGAGTGGCTATTGATTTTTTCGCCATTTGCAGTATATCCTTAAACACGAATATTTCAACTTCTACCAATCAACTGAAATAATTAACAAATCCACATACCTTTGTGTAAAATACAGCAGGCTCCACATACTCTCGTGCATTTACCTCAGCATCGAGGTATTTCTTTGCAGCAAAGTTAATAAAATTTGTAATTGATTGAACTGGGTTTTTAATATCCAGTAGAGAGTCTTTAGGGAATCCAGTATTTTTCAAAAACGAGTTAGTAAAGGTAATACCCATGTTAATATATCTAAAAATTATATATTGATTTAGTTTGCCTCAATGGATTATCAAATAATTACTTTTTTTGGACGTTGTCATCTGAGACAATTTTTAAAAAGTCCACTAATTTCTTCGTGATACGTTGTATCCAATGTCTACGGAAAGAGTGGTTCTCAATTAGTTCCTTGAACCGGTCGTAGCTGAATACGCCATTTTCATCTTTAAAAACCTACAAAAATAATTCAAAGTATTTATATATGATTGTCTACTCTAGTGCTCCCTCATCATCATCTTCAATATACTGTTTAAAGTATTTTCGATAATTTGTCAATTTAGAATTTTTGTTCTTACGACAGATTTATATTTCCAATCTCAGATGCAGATTTACTTGCATGGCGGTTCATAAAAACGTTAATTTGCTCAGATTATCATAATAGTTTGTTAGTGTTAGTAGTGTTAGTGTATAGATACAAATAAAATAACTAGGAAGAATGAGAAAAATTGATTAAAAAATTAGCTTAAAAAATGTAATTCCGATGCCAATGCATAAGTTGTAATGCAGTAAAGTCTTAAATAGATCTTTCAGACCAAATAACGTTATTAACATTAACTCAGTCTAAATCCTGACGGAGATGCTGGTTACTAACCCAAACTAATAAAGTATTTAAATGTTTTGCGTTTACTTCGAAAATAATCGTATTAATGATGAAATTTCAACTTTTTAATGACAATTTTAGGTTTTTATTTACAACAAATAGAATGAAAAGTAGAAATTAAATTAAAGAAAAAAGGACGATATTATACATTTTTTACCCAAGCATAAGTATTGCTGTTTAGCTTCTGGGCTGTTCTCTATAATAAAAAAACTAGCCACTAGAGACTTTTAAGAAATAGAGATTGAAATTGAGCGATATTTGATTTAGATTGACTCTACGAGTAATTTTAGCCCATTGAAATGGTTTACTGCTACAGACTATAAAAACGGTCAGTGAACGCATTCCTTATACACAGGGTGTTTCAGTTAGCGACGTATTTAATTTACTATGGTATTCTACATTTAGTTGGAAGCATAAAAGTTCGCATATGGATACGCACGAAAATGATTCGTTTAAGAAGTACAGAGCGATAAAACTAAATTCAGAAAATAATTTTTGTGTTAAAAAAATGTTGGCATTATAATTAGATGCTAGAAATTTGTATGTTCTAAAAGAAGCCTTTCGACAATTATTTTTAGAAACTGTATAGTTATTAGTGCATACAGTTTTAAATACTTCATTTTAAAATGAGATGTCTTTTCAAGTTCCGAAACATGTATACGAATATATACAAAGACATGCTACCGAAAACCTTGAAATTCATATATATTACATATTTATGATACAAATAATCCCGCCTTGTGTCGGCATATATTTTTATTATGTTAATTTCTCGAATAATGGCAACTCAAATGCCTCAAAATTTGTTATAATTTATTTCCATTAAATTTATGATTGTAATGATATAAAGTAATTATAATTTAAATAAGAAATATTTTAAATAAAAATCAATATCACCCAGCAAGACATAAAATAGATTTTTAAATTTTGTGAAAGGCAATCTTATCAGATGAACAATTTATAAAACTGACAATACTTTGTTCAAAAATTATTGTAATTTATAACAAATTGTTTACCCAGTACATGGATAATCGAAAGCAAATTTTACTAGGAAAACCGTTCTTCTAAACCTTTCTGAATCTTCATCATCAATAATTCTTTTCCTATATGACATATGAAATCTTTAAAACTTTAAGTTTTCTATTATTTTTAAGTAATAGTACCTTTTTAATAAAATTACCTTAAAAGCTTGCTGTCCTTCAATGTAACTCATCAACTCTTTTCCCATATCTGAATTAATAAAGTTATCGAAATAAATGTGAATTCTTTCTATTACTGGCGGGAGGGCCCAAGAATGTCCCGAATGACCTTCTGCTCGTTCTTCGGCTTCCGGACCTATAAACATTTATAAAAACCTTATTCAAAACTGCCTGTCTTTGATCTTTTTTTTTAAATGCGATGCATCGATATTGTTTCATTCGGCGTAATTTTTAGATACAAAGCAAATTTATTCAAATGCAAGCTGTATTCGCGAGGATGCTCATTACCATAAGGTTACTATATATTATACTTAATAATAAAATTCCATTTATTTTCCGTTATTGTTTATTGATACAGGTTTTATCATATATTATATATTATATTTTATTTATGGCAATATTGTGTGTGGGCGGAACGAAATTAAATTATGTTATTAGGAATTTCGTAGTAGTAAATTTGCAAATTATTTAATGTACTAATTAATCATATTGATTCTACAGTTTAAGTGCAAAACTAATACAAATGGTATACTGATTATCCGAAAATAGAAAGGGTCCTGTTTGCAAAAACTGATTTTGCAAATTAGGTGATATTTCTATTTAAAGCTTTTAGTTTAATTTATTTTGGCAGCTACTTTGGTAGAAAGTGATCAATTTTTTTTGTCCGTCGTCAACAATATTTTTTGTCTAATGCTTCCAAAACATCAGAAATTGTTATTTTCGACCGCGGTTTAATACCCTTAACACTCACCGGCTTAATGAGCTTAACTGTGAAGCTGCTAAATACACAAATATTCGACTCTAATTTGCTAGAAAGGTAGCGAGAGATGAAATTATTGTATTATCGAAAATATCTATATTGTCTTTTGACATACTCTCTACAACCTAGTAAACGTTTTTATTGGAAATATGCTGTCCAGAATCAGCATTTTTTTTACCACTGAATAACCTGAATAGTTTTCACTATTAAAATATAAAATTATGCTTCCTGATTCCTTGCATTCTCAACGTTTGCAGATAAAACATGCAGAATTTGGACAAATTGTTGATTACATTAATATTGAGCCTAAAATGAAAAATCTTTGATGATTTACCTGTGAATGAGTTGATGGTATTCATAATAATTGGCAAAAAGTCCATGAAACTGGAACTACTTCTGCCATTTGCTTCGGAGCCTCCTTGACTCAGAAAGGAACTTGCCATTCCTATTACATTGCTCAGATCGAACGAATTATCTTTATCGATTAGACCTTCTTTGCCCTACAACAAATAGAACAATTTATTTTTGTAATTTCCTATGGAAATGTAGTTCCTTAAAAAATATTTCGTACTCCGGTAGTACCCTTTTATCATGTAAGTCAAGGTATTTCTGGGCGGCGTCAAGAATGCCTGCAATCCTTGGGATCAGTTTTTCCAATTTAACATCACGCTCTGTATCTGTTAGAGCTGTGTATACGTATATGAGATCGTCTATTGGTTCAAGGAGTTGCTAAAATTAGTGTTAGTGTATTAGTTTAGATATAAGTTAGGAAACCGTTAGCTCTGATGGCAGATTGAACATAAGGCAGATGAGGAACGAATACAAATGTTGCTGCCCGAACGGATGAAGAAGCTGTTAGTTTGGTAGCAGATAGCGCACATGGAACACAACATATACACTACAGAGTTAGGTTTTGGGAATTTATGTTTTCCACTGGTTAAAAAACCTCGTATGGTTATGGGAAGAGATGCATAAGAAAGGAAGTTTTTCAGAATAGCGCTCAATAGAATTGGCCTCTCAAATATTAGCCATATGAAAGCAATGTAAATTTTAAGACCTTTTCTAGTTGACTTACTACTATCAAAAATGAGACTTACAAAAAAAATGAAATGAAACCCACATGCACATTTTGCAAATGGAAGATATCTGAACACGCTTTTACTAAGTAAACAATTTCAATTAGATTTCAGTGATCTAGGCTATAATGGATTTATTTGGGAAATAAAGTGCTTGTAAATATATTTTACTATCTGATGTTACTTGATCATATTTATCCCAATAAATTGTCGGTGCGTAATAAAAAATTATATTTCTATTTAGATATATTTTAGGGCTTAAATCTATCTGGCGTTCTTTTAATGGAGGAATTTTTCTGATGTACAATTTATGTCATTTGAAATATGTTTCTGGTCGATTTACACTCGATTGGAAACGCTAATATTTTACTTGCATTAATGTCCATTGCCGAAATTTTCAAAATATTTCTTACTATCTACTATTAAAATTGTTAGCATTATATTAACGTTTTTGAACTTAACTATAATCATTTTTTTGTAATACCGATACTATCTTTCTTTTGGCCAAAACAATTTTGCAAAACAGTCTAAAACACAACGCCGAATTTTTTTACAATTCTTCTATTAGCAACTAATGTGGAACCTACAAATCGTTACAGTTTTCAAATGCTTTTGAACGTTTTGTAGGAATAAAATTTGCATTGACTAAGACAATTAAAACTCCAAATTCGGTCACACGATGTTTTTACGAATCAACTGTGGCTTACGACAGTCCTGTACAAACTATCGAATAAAACTCTTTTCGTAGTCTGATCTATGATAGTTAATATTAAATTTTAAACTTATTGCAGAAAATGTTCTGTTATCGAGGTACTTGCAAAACATTGTATTTGTTGCAGGTTTAAACTTTATAAGAAATATTACAGTTTTTCTGAACATTCGTATTCTTAAAAATGCTTTTGCAATACATTTAATTGCGATGACAAATGTTTGATACAAAATAATAACTATTGACTTGAAGGGCGTTGAACATCATCTTTCTTGTGTCTAACTAAGGCAAATCACAGTACAGAGGAGAAATGATGAGAGAAATACGTTATTTTTAAATTAATATTTGTCAAAAAATATTTAACCATATTTACCAGAACTGTTCAACAAATAAATGACAAATTTGGACTAACTTTGCAACTTTCGTTGTTAGGGATTAAAATGTTTTTGATCAATATTCTGAATGAATTTGAATTATGCCAATGAAACATTTCCCACATGTATAAACAGCACAGTTCCCTGTAAAGCAAGATTCAACTATCACTTAGCAGAAATCAGTTTCTACAACATCGTAAAAATTAGTTGTGCAAGTTAATTTTAGTAAATTTATTAGCCTGAAGCCATCCACTTTAATTCAGGGATGCTTTATTTTGTATATACTTTCTTTGAATATTCATTCAATCACTTTAACATGAAAACTTTCTTATAAAACTTTTCTTTCCAATTGTTTGAAAATACCAAATTTATGTGGTCAACATTTACCAAAAAAAAATTTGTACTCAAAAAGTCCATTTTCAAGCGACTTTAAAAAAGCGGAAGTAATTTGCAGTTGAATAATATAAAATGTTTTTCAATTTAAAATGTCATTCAGAATGTAGATCGAGAACAAATTGAATTGAGCTCTGTTCCGTTGTTTCAAGTTCCTGAAAGTTCCGGACTATTGGCGCGAAGACATTCTTGAGAGATTTAAACATTTTTACTTTTGTTTTCACGAAACATTTAAAAAGGCAAATAGCACGTTCCGCGTATAGCTACTTTCTGCTAAATGAAAGTCAATTCAACCTGGTTAGTATTAGTTAGTACGAACTTGGAGTTTGGGTCCAGCAGCAGTTTTAGCCAACTTAACAAACAGAGGAAAATTTTCGAGAACGAAATTTAAATCGAAACCACCCGTTCGCTTATCGATTGGAAACTTTTTGCCCAAAGTACGAATACTATCGCTTTTCTCTTCCTTCTCTGGTTGTGGTGTTGATGCTTCATCCTGTAATTATGGTGTTCGTCGCAAATATAAAAATTATTAGTTAAAGAAAATAACTAGAAATGGTTTTTTACATTAAATAATGATGAGTTTGTTCAAACTGCTTTCTTGTAAAATTTACTAATTATTATAAAAACAAATTGGTCATAGAAAATTGGCGTCGTTTCTCTCAAGGTTTGCATTTGCATGTTAAGAAAAGACACACTTAAATCTTATATAAATGGAGCAAACAAAATCTTAAATTTGCATTCATAATCCTAACAAAGTATTTGATTCATAGTAACATTTAAGGTTTTTGTCAATATCTCAGTTTTAAAATGCGTAATTTTTAGATATATTTCTTACATTTTGTTATATATGCCTTATCACATCTTACCACATCTGCAGAAGAAAGACGCCAGTTAAGGTTAAATTAAAGATTCTATATAAATACAAAACTGTTGAAGAAAGCAACACGGTAAAATGGCCAGAGTTAAGTGTCGTTATATTTAAAATTAAGAAAACTGAGGTATTCTATTGATAATTTGCTCATTTTTGAAGAAAAAACAATGACCAACAGTTGGAAGTAATACCCACAAAGTAATATAATATCAATAATAAAAGAAATTATAAAAAATGATGAAAAAAATACAGCAAGAATTTACATTTTTTATTCAATTAAATACTGCATTGCGACCACTCTGGTGAAATAATGTTTCAATCATTACTTTGAAGTGGAAGTTAAAAACCAGACTTTGTTATAGATTTACTATTTAAGTGCCGACAACTCACCTTTCTTGGTTTTTTATTTTTTCCTGAAGTTGTCTTGGGATGCTTCGATTTTTTTGATTTCCTCTGCTGGCCTTGAGAATTTGCAAACATGTTCACCAAATTTCCAATCATTTCCGGATTCAATCCATTTCCACTTCCTTCTTTTCCTGATGTAAACAAAGAACCAATACCTTGAAGAAGGGCACCAGCATTACCTTCTCCTGGAAAAAATACATATTTTTAAAACGTCACGGTGAAATGGAAGATTAAAAATCACCTTCTTTTTGTCCGTTGGAAGCAGCTAAGATGGAACCAAGACCTTGTAAAATGGCACCAGCTGGATTACCATCGTCATTTTTTCCATTCTGAGAAACGCTTCCCATAAGAGATCCTAGTCCTTGTAGTAAAGCTGCGGCATTATTTCCTCCTCCTGTGAATAATTTAATTGTCGATTATATCAAACATATGGTATGTAGAGGACTGTGAAACTGTACAAAGAAACTCTGAGGCGCTGCACACAGAAAAACCAGTTTGCTGAAACAGTTTCTAATAGCAATTTTTCTACACTGAAAAACAACAAATATGTGAGATGTCCAAATAATCATTTCAATTTTTCTCACAAATTTGCTTGATTTAGCATTATTCAGTAAAGCACTCATCAGAACCTGCGCAAATAACTATATCTGGTATACCTATCTACGAATTAAACGGATTTTGACCCGATGATTTTGCTAAAAGCTCAAACTCTCTCATTAATAAGGTCATATCTAGTTCAGAAATTCGGTGAAATCAATTAATTATTTGAAACTTCATAATCCTTTAATTAAATGGTTTCGTTTAGTTAAATGTCTGCTGTTCACATTTAAATATTTTGGGCGAAATTGTCGAAAGCCCTTCTGCAACAGAGTCGAGGGAGGAAAACGATTGGTCCAAGTAGCCATATGTGTCTAAGATAAAAGTTTTTCATCTTTTGGGGCCCTTAAATGCCACAAATCATACTGGATCAAATTCAAAATAAACTTAAGAAAAGAGCGGTAGCTTTAGTTTTTAATGTGATCATTATTGAATATTTCCGAGGTCTAGGGTGAAAATCGTATATTAACGGGAGTAATTGCTCTTCGGTATTTTAAACTAAATTTTACTTCTACGAAAACTCAAATTTTTCAACAGTTCCCGATCAACGTGACTTTTGTGATATAAAGCGCTTTTTCAGGTCTCTTCATGAGAGTAGATTTGCTTAATTCGGTCAACGTTTTACTAATAAATAGTAGGCAAGGCGCTTAATCCCGATAACAAAAAGTATACGCAATTTTGGTGGCACTTTCTAGCCATTTGCCTCACATAATGTGCGCTTTTAATTTTCATATTATTTATTAGAAAATTTTTGTTATTGAAAACCCGTTACTGACTTTTCAACGTTCGTAGAGGCTTGCAAAACTTATTGTATTTTTGATTTATAATTTCGAAAAATCAGTTGAAACTCAATAAACTACGCTATACTGTCCTAGTGTCTGCTTATCGTAAAATTCGAATTTCATTTTTCTCGCAGTTCGAGTTGTTGATAAAATATTTTATGAATTTAAATCGTTATGTTTTTATTGTATTAACAAAATAAATAAACTGTTATGTATAATATTAATTACATATTTTTACTTTGTTCTTACCAGCGTTATTGCCACCTCCAAGTATAGAGCCCAGTCCTTGTAAAAGAGCAGCTGGATTGTCTTGTCCATCACCGCCAGCTCCCTGCATTGCACCAACTATGGAACCTAATCCCGATAAAAGTTCCAAAGGATTGATGTCATCTGCAAATAAAAATTATTTTGCAAATCTGAAGTTTTAAAAAACTGCTTAGTTTAAAGCGCCACGTTTTAATAAAATCGGCGGGCTGTTCAGCCGCAGTATTGATGCGGAATCTATAAACAGTAGTAGTTAAATCAGTAAACAGCAGTTGTAAAACTAGGAAAAGCAATCGGCAAAATTCAAAAGTATGCAATTTTTCTTTCAAAAATTGGCTGATGCTTATTCAGGATCGAAACTTCTGCAACTTATAAAACGGACTGTGCCCCACCAAATTCATTTAAAAGTCAAGTCGAAGTTGTGGCAAACCCTTCGGGCACCACACTGGTTTAGAGCCAAAAATACTGTGATTTAAGCCTGGGTAACTTAGTGACGTTTCAGAGGTTGGAGCAGTGCGTGTGTTAAAACTTATTAGCACAGAAAGGCAATAACTTAAAAGCGCAACTCAACACAGTGTTACCCAGGCCTACTGATGATGACTGAAAACAGACACTTTGCACACTGCCCTACAAAATACAAACAAAAGCGAGTCTCCCACTTGGTTAATTCTATATTTACAAAGACCGTCTTAAGAAAAGCAAATTAGGGGTTTGGGTTCCATGAGCAAACAAAAACTGCAAAATGCTCTAACATTTCTGTGCGATGTTCGAGGGTTATTCCAAATTTCTTGTCAGCTGCTTTGAACTATTTATATTATTACAGCAAAACAATTGCTACTTTGGATTTTGGATATTGGTGTACCTACTCTAACCAAATTTGTTCTTATTTCTAGCAATATCCAGTTTTCTTGAGATTTTATTTCTTGAAACCTTTGCGAGTCTTCTAAAGGTCTAAAAGGATAAAGGATGGACCAAGTTATCCAGCAATCCCCCAACCAATTTGAATGAAATTTTGCACCCTTATGTACAAAATTTCGTTGAATATAACTGTAGTAAAAGATTTAAGGAACTAGTTTTTCTGAGATTTACAAAAATTTTCTCAAGGAAACCCTATATATTTAATGCAATTGTCGATATCCGATTGAAATTCTAAGTACTTTTTAAAAGCAATTTTCAGCGTTTCCAGCATTTAAAGTAATTTAAAAATATTAATTAAACTTGAATTAAACAGTGTATTGAAAAATGTACAGTGTACCATTAGAAATCAATTAATTTCTGTCAGTTTCCGAAATACAAGGCACCTTAGAAAATGTCAGTATTCGCAATTATAACAGGCGTAATTTTGTTCTTCAATGCCGAAAATTTCATACAAATCCGGAAGGCGAAATGCGAGATATTTTTATTACTCCATACTTTTGTACCACATTCCATATCGTTTCACAACGTGGCACGTCTTCCAATTTCGAGTTTTCAGGGTATTATACAGGGTGATTCAAAATTCGCGTCATTCTTCTGGGAGTATTTTGGGAAGCAGAGCCAAAATAGTTAAAAAAAATGAATTGTCTTTAAAAACTGAGATATTTGCAAAGAACTAGATCAGAAGGATGGCAAATATGCTTTTCAAGGTAATCTGCCTCATTAACATGGGACCATTTCAAAATAGTGCTTAATAACAAAGTTAAAATTCGATTTTCAACTGTCATCCGTTAACTGCAGGTTTGTTGAGCAAAATTAATTTAATTTTTCAGTTTGGGGCACCGTGTTAGTTTTAAAAGCTGTGAACGTTTGAGTTAAATTTTCGTTAATTACTACAAACTTCTTAACTAGCTTCCCCAACAAATTTGGTGGATGGAGGCTTTTATTCGAAAGTTCACATTTTTAATTCGTTTGCTTGTAACTCTAAGTAGACTCTAGTTACGATACTGTCAAGCCATTTTAAACAATACATTTTACGGTGTGTTTTAAAATACTAAGTTTTGTCTGGTCACGTCTTGTTTTTCCAATATTTTTTCAACAAACATATGATGAAACTCCGAAACTCGTAGGATGTTCGTGACATTTAACTTTAAAACTTTTAGATGTTACCAAGTGCTTGTTACAAAGCAATTAATAAATAGAATACGATTGTGACCATAATGGAGATCAAGTAGCTTAATTGGTATTCAAAAAAGATGCTTCCCAATTTTTTGTTAATTCTGAGTGGTAATTTAACTGTGTGGGTGACCAGTTGAAACCAATTTTCGTTTAATTTTAATTCATTTTAACGGAATATATTTGATTTACTTTTAATATGACAGTAAAAAAAAATGTTTTGGTTTTTTTTTAAACTGCTTTCGACTTAACAGCGCAAATATAGCACGACCTTATTTTACACTCAATGGTATATTTTCAGCTCTTTCGGAATTACACATATACGTATGCACATTACATACACACTCTAGATAGTTTCATTGAACATAACAGTTGATTCAATAATAATTAAGAAAGATTTACTCGGTTTTTCACTGCAAGCCTCGACTAAGGTGTTGGCTAAAAAATATTCCTTTTTAATTTTACACACATTTGGTTAAATCTATTCAAGCGCACTCTTTGAGAAGCAGAAGCAACTTTGCATATTCAAACTTTGGAAATTTTTGATTCCACTTTCGTTCCACATATCGTTATATAATTATCGATAATTTATATTTTATTTAATTTGAATATGTACAATTAAACTTTGTTAAGTCAATAGTATTTCAAACTATATTTTCATATTCATCGAAACACTGCTTAAATTAACTGATAATGTTGGTGTTTTAACGGTTTTTTTTGTTAATATAATTATAATTTTTCAAGTATGCCGTCGTGGTACGGTCAACTGGTTAACGGTCAAGCTGTACTGCGCGGTCTCCAGATGTGACTCCGCTTGATTTCTTATGGGGTTTCATAAAATATAAAGTCTCCACAACCTCTAATAATAAGGAAATAACTTGCTCTGCCTGCTTGTTAGTAGCATCTGAAATGTTGAGGCGCGTGCGAAAAAAAGTGTTTGAAATGTGATTATTATTAATACACATTATATACTATTAACTTTATTATATTAATTTAATAAATTAAGTTTGCTTATTTAGCGTATGCCTGATAATTCTCGAACTAAGTGATCAAATGATATAAAAATTGTACAAATACGTAGTTTTTCATGCAGAATCAAATTTTACGATAAAACATTTATCACTCCATTTAAAATCTCAAAGCTGCCTTTCTCTCTCAAAGCGAAAAGTTTGGGGTAGAAAAATGAAACATATGTTAGAACATGTCCCCTTACCCAAAATGTTATAAATATATTGGAAATCGTTTCTGAGGTCTAGCCTTCTAACACTTTAAGAAACTAACCCTGTATAGCAGACAAAAAAGTTTTATGGTTTCAAATCACTTCCGGGTACTTTAGGAGTAACAGCCAAACAAATTGAAAATTTGAATTTCTGAGCTCAATAAACTCTTAACAACCAAATTATGTGGTAGATAATAATGGAACTAGCTAAGCACTAATTCGAAATAGTCGATAAATGTATTCACATTTTTAGACTGGAATTACGAAACGGTATCACAAATTGGAAAATAATTTGATAAAACTTCCAGTAAATATGCTTTATAAACCTGTAGTTATTGGTGCTTTTTTTGGGGCTATTTCATGGGTTTCAACAAAATTTGAACGAGTTGCTTGAAGATGTTCCAATTCATTTAAGGCGAGGCTTGTGGTTTAAGCAACTCAGGCAATACCAATATGACTAAACATTTAATCGACGTCGATTTTTGGTCTCATTTTAATTCGTCTGATCTGATGGGTCTAATCTTCGTAAATTAAAGCAAGCGAAATAATCTCATAATAAAGACGCCATTTAAACGTCATTAAAATCACTTTTTCGTCTAAATATCACCAATAACTATGAATAAATTCTGACCGCATTTTTCAAGATATCAAGCTGAGGTGGGGCTTTGCTCCCAAATGAGCCTCCGAAAAAAACACGATTTTTATAGAAGTCCTTTTGAAAGAGGCAACGTTCAACTTTATTTTAGAACTAGAAGAAAAAAACGTTGCATTTTTGTAGCCAAAACGTGATATTAGGCGTTGTATTGTGTCTTTAACACCGTTTATCCCAAGTTTCAGATGCGTCGTTTGGTTGCCTGGGAAGATGGAACACCATCACATTTTTCTCGGTCGGTGCGTGCTTCCTTATGGCCGGTTACACGAAGCTACTTCAATATCCGTTTAAGTTGAACTGAAGTTCAAAACAAGTTAACGAGTAAATTTGGGTAAAATTGAATGTTGGCGCATTCAGTTTAGGTTCGATCGCCCGCAAAATCGCAAGATCGCCCCGCCCGACTGCCAAATTCAATCCCAGATCAAGTTCAACTTGAGTTTAGTTGCTTGAGTTTAGTTGTTTTGTTTAGTCAGGCTGAAGCTACCATTGTACAACCGGGCATTTAATATACAATATGCTCCTTTGTATAGCTCACCCTGTATAGATATATGCACATAACGTCGATTTATATTGTGGCCATTTGACAATCTTTGGTATTCACTCGCTGCTTTATTATAAACCAAATTAAATAATCCTAAATTTTAAGCTACCTTGCGACTTTTTCTTGGAGCTTCGTTTCTCAACTTGCGTATCATCATTTTCGCTGTTGAAAATACTGCCTAAACTTTGCAGTAATTGCCCTGAGTTTTCATTGGAAGCTAAATTCTGCAAAACGTTGCCCATTAGCTGTTTTGCTCCTTCAGATTGTATGAAACTATTTACCTAAAATAATAGCAAATAACTAGAATTTACTTCATCTTTGTATTGACGGTTACTTACCATTCCTCCAATATTCTCCAGATTTTGTTCTTTCATGATTTCCTTAGCTATTCCAGCCAGAGGGCTCTCTTCCTGTGAACGAACTTTGTTGTCTGTAACATCTTGAATAGATGCATTTATGAGACTAAGAATGACTAGTGATAGTAGTTGTATATTGGCCATTGGTGAGAGCTGAAAATAATTGATTTTTATTGTTTTATAAAATTAAATTTTCGAATCTCATTCGCGGGGTTTTGTGTCGCATTGTATGAGAATTTATCTTTTAGTTCAGTACACGTGTTCGCACCCGGTTGCTCGATTACTGTATTTCAATAAACTTTTTATCGCCAATTACTGTTGTTCTTTTTACTACCTACACTAAATTTTTTAGCTACTTGGAAACGTACATTTATTATCGTGCATGTATTACTATTAACACCTGCACTGCACCATAACCACAACTAAAACCATGAACCACTTGAATTGTTTTCACATAAATATATCGAAAATGGTTCTGAAGTTTTAGATAAGACAATATCAAGTACTCAACAGTAGAAACAAAAAAGCAAACAGTTTACATTACCATTTAATTTATTATCGCATTTGCCTGAGACAACAGGTGTGAATTTCAGTTTAGGAATTAGATGGGCTTAGTACAAAAGCTGCTTGATATCTTCGACCTTAGGATGGGAACACTTTCAGCACACCCTAAGTTTGAAAACGTATACGCGTATGTTTAACTCACTTCGCCCGTATATGTACGGGCTAATTTTCATATATTTAATATATACAGGATGTTCGACAATGGCAATTTTAATTACATATTTTTGAAAAAGGTAGAGTCAGCTAGCACTGAATATTCGCATTAAATGCAGTCTTCTCCGCCTGTTTTAGTCATATAAAGCATTTTAAACGTATATTTAGTCTAGTATCTAAGCGAATTTCTAGTGTATTTCTGTCTTCAGAAGTTGTGATTTGTTCAAAATGTTGTAAAATCATATTACTTCGGATTTTTTACAATTACAGACAATTACACAGGGTTCAGTCCATAAAATATTATGTCTCAATTTTCTATGAATTTTCAAATTCGTATGCATTTTCAATTTGGCTGTATATTGTGAGTTTAGTTGAGAAAGTAATTATAAAAAATAATTAAGTTTGCATTAAAGCACACGTCACATACAATATCCTGTATAACATTTGGTATAACTGCACAATATATTTCTCAATGAAATTCACATTAAAATCAACTCTTGCCAGCTTTAATTACGAAATATCGGCAAACATACACTGTGTCCCACGATAGATGTAACCAGAGATGAAATGAAAAAATTGCGTTGCGTGTTTTTTCTAAGCTATACAAATCATTAGTTAATTCCGCATTTTATAAACAAATTAGTGAAAATCGATTCCAGTCAAGTGCCTACATTTTTCAATGCACCGAGCAATTCGGTCAAGAAATAGTAGTTTTTATTCGAATGAATCTGCGAAGTGCAATTTTTCGATCAGAAGCGATGATCAAAAAGAAGCATTTTTCTCTACTGTTCATTTGTTTTACTTTTACGCACATGTACGCAAAAGTAAATCTGACAAATTGAACGTACCACTGTCATAAAACATTTTAAAGTACATATTTTTATTAAAAAGTAAACGACAGGCTTTCCAGATCATAATTTAAAGTTTACTTTTTTTTTACAATTTGTAAATTATAAATTTGTTACAAGTTCAGTTTCAAAGTMGTTCAGATGGTCTATTTTTTTTTGCGCTCGCCGATGTTGCCACAAAYAAAACAAGATTTTTTAAATTGTATGCAAAATATSCATCTTATACAAACACCATACCGTGATAGCAGCACTTGAATTTTCAGCACTCAGTGTTTCACTGGCATATGCTTACAAAAGTACGCTTTTGAAAAATTACAAACGTCAAAACATGACAATTTCAAAAATGACATTGGGCATTTCTTTTCTAGGTAAAATATTCAATTTTACATGAAAATAATTAAACACAWGATTGCACGCTAAATCGTACATTGGCATATAGCTTTAGGGCCATTTATTTCAAATTTGAACCATATTTTAAAACAACTAATTTTTATTTCTTCATTGAGTAACATGTTGAGATCAGCAAAAATAGCTTTTGGGTTTGTTTTACTATTTTTAATATAAGATATACTTTTATTGACACACTTATATATCCACAATTACGTCGAGTTTATATAATATTTTTCCTGGCGTCCATCGAGTGTAACATATATTTTCGTCCTCCCCACACATACACAAGATTAGTTTTTTTCGATGACTAGTACAGAGATTTTCTAAACTAGAGCAGATACGAAGAAAGTCAAATGGACAAAGAATTGTAGTTTTGAATGCTCTACTAGAAACCAATTTTATTTTTCTAAAATTTGACAGCTGTCAAGCGAAATTTGGGAAAAACATATTTATGGTAAATTTTTAAATTACTCCTAGTTCCGTTGATACTAATTTGACAGGAAGGCATCAAATAGAAAACTTGTAGGAAAGTGAATTGCAAGCAAACGGCATAAGACATTTCTTCAAAATAAGTGTCATTTTTGACATATGATACATATCTGAATTTTTTTTTATGACAACCATACTTGATTATTGCTTTACCGAATCGAGCATTTTATTACGATTACTGTCATATCACATGATTGATGATGATTATATATCACATCGTTAGGTTTTTTTTCGAAAAAATAGTTTAAAAAACAGAGCGTTGTTAGGCTAAATGAAACAAGAAAGACCTATTTTGATAAAAAAAAGTGACCCATCACATTATCTCCATCAAAATCTGTGTATTGCTACTTTCTAGTTATTTTTATAATTGTACTTACTAAATGCTACTTCATTTGGCTAGTTTGCACGATTAAAATAAGATCATCAAATAATTTATTTGAAAAGTAATTTAAACTATTTAAGTATTTTTATTGACGATTTATTTTCGTTTTTACTTATTTTTAATTTATAATCATATAAACAAATTGAGAATAGACTTTTTCCACACTTTAGGGATATTGTATATACTTTACTGACTGTGTTTCAATTCCAAATCAAAATTAATTCGTGGGTTTCAGTCATTTATTGTCTTTATTTATCAATTAAAATACGTTTCGGTGTATTTTTCCACCATCATCAGTTTTTACGTGTAGCGTTGCTGCTGATTTAAGCATTAGCATGCATTTTGGCATACAAAAAAAAATAAAAAAATTAATGACTGAAATCCAGGAATTAATTTTGATTTAGGGATATTAACAGAATGACTTATCGTTAAATGTTGTTTTTAAAGGTCGAGCAGTTCAAGTTTATTTCATGATTAGCTTAAAAACATATGAAATCTCAACTTAATAATTACAGGTTGGCAAAACAGTTGCTGCAGGAAGTTTATAATCTGTGGCAGGTCGGAAAATTTCCGCCATCAAATGCAAAGACACGACATTTTCGTGTTGGGTTACTAGAGCAAAGCACGAGCTTCCATAATAAATCTATAAAACACCGTTTTTGTCAAAACTACCATGATTTTTCTAGCATCGTGTTACGCATTACGCTTTACGCTTTTAGTCGGAAGAATCTATGCAATTTGGTTCAATAAGTTTATGAATTTTGTTCTAAGCGATGATAGTGTTTTGTTTTAGATTGTACCCCGTAAACGTCTAAACATTTTTCGGTAATTCCAATGAAACTACTAAGTCATCGGCCATCAACTGATTATTCCAAAAGACATGTTTCTAATAGCATTAAAGTACATTATGTCAACGATTCAATGTCTTCGTCTATGTATGTAGTAAAGGTAACCGCTAGTTATTTGGTGTTTACTCATACAGCAATCAGGCAAACAATAATTGAAATTCTTATCAAAATTATACTGAGTATTGTTGTTAGAAAATTTGAATTTTCATCTTTCGCAAAGTCCAAATTTAAATGAATGTAAGCCTTATTGACATGCAAATCCCATATAATCGGGATCATACAGAAAATACGAATTTAGTATTTTACATATGTATTCACAACTTCTCGTCTTCAGCGAATGTTAAGGACATGATGTCCCTTGAAATACTTCGCATATTTTCCACATTTACTTACCTTATAAATGGATGTCTATATCCAAACTGATACCAAAATTTAAGGAAAACCACTGAAATATTTCCACAGTGTTTTTTTACATATCACCAATGCACTGCCACATACATGTAGTTTGATCTACTGTTTAACGTGAAGCTAAACGTACGGTACCAGAACGCAAAGCAAACTGTAACGGTACTTCGAGGTACCGGTAGTACTGAATCGAACTGTTAAACTTATGAGATGATTAAGAAGCCTACCTGCTGAAGAATTTTTGGGTGAAGGACAATGGCTCTTATATAGGTCATTATTGATAAAATATCTCTCTCTGGTTTATCTTTCGACGAGTAAATTTTAATGCTCTGGAGGGCTTGTCTTCTACTGTTCTCTGCAAATACCTAAGAAATATATTTAAGTCGCCGCTTTAAATAATAATAATTTTTTCGCCTTGAAGTATGCTTTAAAATCTCTCGATCTACAATGATTTGGCACAAAAATTTGTCAAAAACTTCATGTCTGTAAAAGTATTTCAGTGCCAATTCCTTCCAAAGAGGTCTTCGATTTGTCTTCAATTCATACTTTATTAAACTGCAACATTTCTTTAATAGTTAACACAGAAATTATTATACAGGATGAACACTCTCTATAAATGAAACGTTACTTATAGAATCTATAAAAAAATAATTGCAAAAAGCACATCTTTCAAACAACACATCGTTCGGTGTAGTTTTTCTGCGAATTCAAATAAATTATCCTGTTTCTTAGATAAAAAAAATTACTAAAAAATATCAATATTATTTCATTTCCCCCTCTTCTTCTAGTTCTCGTTCGCAGCCTGTAGTTCTTAAAACTTTTTCATTCGTGGCATGTTCGGTCCATGGCACGTGCAAAACTCTCCGAAGAGACACATTTCAAGCTCCTCGAATCTGTTCAGAGTTCTAACTTTGAAAGACCAGCATGTGTAACACTTTACTACCCGTAGGCTAAATGCTTGCGGGAGGCTGCGAGCTAATAGGAAGTTTTTAAGTTTGAAAAATGGTACTTTTGCGTAATTCGTTCTATGTTTCTTAACTTAAGAAATTTCTTCATCGCAGTTCTGTCGTTCGTTGATCATGACACACAGATATTTAAGGCGTGATACTCGCTCTATAATACTTCCATCAACCGTCAATGTGATATTGATTATGGGCTGGCGACTTATTACCATAAGTTTCGTATTGGTAGCGTTGATTTTAACAACGAAACGGCCTCTATCTTATGCATTATTTGCTGGAGATCCTGTAAAGTTTGTGCTAGAATTGCGGAACGTCTGCATGCCGTATATTGTTAATTGAAATTACCTTAATCTTAATTCCGCCCCTTACTCCGTCCAGGGTTATTTGAACGATATTTTCCTTCCATTTAAACGATATATTAAAAGGTATTCGTGATAATATACAGCCCTGGCCCCTTTACATACATTAAAGGTATCTGTGGATATGTTTTGGTTAACTAATCTCAGCGGTTTGGTCCCAGTGTAGTTTCTGTATGATTCTTTCGTGTCTATTCCTAACTCGAGTAGTCTATTTTTAAAGTTGTCGGAAGCTTTCTGACATTCTACGAAGCATAAAAAGACATTGGCGACTTGGCGTTGATTTTGTTTTTCCATTGCCCACTCCATATTGACCGATATATCGGCCTCCTCGCCAGCTCCAATCTTTGCGTTCAGATCTCCCATGGTCAACTTTCTTTCACCTTTCTTGTCCGCATCAGTTCTTCAATATTGTTAGAAAAGAGTTCAACATTGTCATCAGGTTTGTCTCCCGTAGGGGCATATATAAGGAGTTGCTACCAACCATCAAAGAGCGCAAACTGTAATATGTCGGCGTGATATCATGAGATGAAATCGATAGGAACTGTTCAGTCTATTTGTCAATGCAAGGAGCGACGAAAAAAAATCCGTATGCAGGCGACAAACTTAATGGATGAAGGATCTGTTCCGGAAAAGAAGGCGAATTTTAAATTCTCATAAGAAATTAGTTGTTGAGCAGTATAAATAATTAATTAAGATAAGAGTGTCCCTAACTCGCTTATTTATTCGTTTTCGCACACATTAATAACAGAAAAGTCAACTTTACAGCACACAATGATTGCAGACAATGCACACTCACTGTCAACACTTTATGTATACAATTTTTACGACAGTTAAAATATATTGATCAATAAGATTCATATTGACCTTAATGTTAACAGCTTGATTGACAAAATATGATGCCATATCTATAGATTACGTTTGTGTACAAACGTAGATATATATTTTCTGGACGGGTAGAAGTTGCATAAAACCAAAATATTCACAAAACGTTTTTATTATTTTCCGTCTTATCCTGTATATTAAAAGGAACGATAAAAAATAATGAGCAAAAGCTTTTCAACTAAATAGGTAGAAAATTTAAATAATCAAAACTTTTTAAAGCTTTGGCACAATAATAGTTACTAATTAGTTGTAAAAAAATTCGGTAATGTTGACAATTCAGATGGATTATTAAATGGTTAAACAACCCAACATTTAAAATTTGTAGTCTCAATTGGCCATTTCTGTGTTGATAAATTCATACACTTCTTCATAATGCTGAAGAAGCATAGACCAAGCTGTATAACATTTTTGCTTGACATAAAGACCAGTAGCAAACCAATTGTGCGATGATATAAAAGAAAATGAGCAGATGAATAGGTGTTTTTCACTCGCATTTCAGTTTATATGTTAGTTAATAACATTTTAGTGCAAAAAACGCACGGGTTTTGTTTATAACTTTGTAGCTAATGGAACAATCGGAATACCCCAACGAAATGATTTGTAGAGAATAAAAATATATAAAATATGTACAAAATGAGTACAAATGGTACCGACAGCACTTGCCTTTGACACATACCAAGAACATTATCGTACCTACTCTGGAATCCCTACTTTTTGACAAAAATTTATCGTTTGGCAAAACGCCCAATTTTCCGGTTTATCCGAAATTTCTCAGAACCTGATTATCCGATTGAGGCGACCGACCTCTTATTTTGTAGATATTTTTATTCTCTACAAGTTATTGTTATTCTATCGGGGCATTGCGATTGCTCCATTAGTTGCAAAGTTATAAGCACAAAAATACAAAAATTGCGTTGTTTTGGCAATAAATTGTTAATAGCTGACCAATTTTAACAGCTGCTAAGTTAACGTTAGAATGGTTATTTAAATTTAATTTTGTTTGTTTACATGGTTGCGCATATTGTTAACATGTTATTATTTAAATAAAATTTATTCAAACTTAATAATTGTAATCTGAACCAAAATACAAAATTTAGAAAAATAATTTGGGTTGTTAGTAATCAACTAATAATGCGCACCAACATTATTATATGAAAACGTTATTAGGTTTAAAAAAATTAACTTAATTACTTACACATTTTGAGAGCGGCAAAGAAAACGATTTTATTTTTTTGCGGACAAACTAGTGGTCTTATGAAAAAACAATAAGAGATAGAAAAGTTGATAAATATTTGGTAGTAATTAACAAAACTATGGCGAGAAAAGTTTAAGTGCACACAACAAAGTTCTGAACAAAATGAAAGTAGGGATTCCACATTTCTACCCTGTATAAAATCAAACTGGACCACGAAACACTATCATAAAATGGAACTCAATTAGCTTATAATGTATACCAAAATTGAAGTTTCTATGTTTAACCGTTTTATAGGAAAACAACAAAAACTAATATTTTTCGCCATTTTGGAAGTAAAATGTCTCAACAACGAAACGTTATGTTAAAACAACGAATGTTAAAATATTTTAACATATTTAGGGAACACCCTGTATAATAATTACCTTAAACCTCCAAAATGAATACTTTTTAATTCAATAATAAAACTAAACCAAAGAAAAATCAAATTTGTCGGTATTTTTCGAGAACTTTCACCTTCACCACTTTAGGCAAATGACACCCACTTTCAATCGCTCTGTTGTTTAATATTACAGATGTAAAACGATTGGCAACATTTTTCGAGACCTTCAATACATATTAAGCTGTCGAAATATGGAACTTTTATTAATACTAATGTTTTACTAGCCAATGTTCTAGAAACAAAGTTAACTTTGAGAAACGAAAAAAAATAACTAGTACTGAAATTACTAAGAGTAATTATCACTGTTTAAAAATTTATAGTTATTTATCGGTAATCTTTATTAACGTTAATACTACCGAAAGTTATCCCCGACATCATGAAAGTTTATGCAATTTTGCTCCAAACAAATAAGACCTATTTTATGTCTGAGTTTGATATGGAAAGCCCACAATCAAGCTGTTACAGCTTATAAATCCACTTGCGTACTTCGGGAACGATGCGACACATACTAAGTAACCGATACGAATCACACATCAAATATCTTTATTAACTCTAATAAATATGGAGCTCCATAATTCAGTAAAAAAATGACTAATAAATGTATACGTTATATAATGTAGATAATAAATTTAAATTCGTATTGGAATGCCATCAATCGTATCTATTCCTAATGAGGCTGGTGAATACTAATACCAGTAGTAGTATTCTGAAAAAAAAACAACACAAACGCAATTAATAAAAAGTAAAACGCTAGACAAAAATACTGTCTATCTCTAGCATTTAAATTATACGTTTCCATAATTTTACCATATACCAGTATAAATATTGCCTGCTGAAGAAACAAAATCTGAACGATAAACGACCGCAAAACGAGTTCTCAATTTTTGCTATTAAAAATTGTTTTAACTGTATTGCAAACTTTAAAGAATAATAGGTTATGCCGAGAAAATTTTCATCAATAAACACTCTTTGAGGAAATTTGAAAAAAAATCAAATTTAAAAAATTTGGCTTTTGAGAAGTAGTAAATAATACACCGGGAAATATGTTTTCCCCACCTTTTGTTAAGTCTAATAGCAATCAGTTCAGACAGCAATCTGTTGGGCTTCTAAGGACATGAAATGTACATCTTCCGCTCTCACCGGAATCGTCAAGTCGGAAAAGTGAGCCTTAGTTGGAGGAAAATTAACCGTAGTCGTCATCTTTTCTGTCCAGTAGTATGGCTGTAGTTTTTGCTGAAATCAAACACATTTGTGGACGATTTGTATTATTTTCAAGAGTTTGTCAGCCAAGAAATGTTAAAGATAATTCAATAATGATATCAGATTGTTGAACTATGCTCCACTTTGGCAGGAAAATTTGCAAGTAAAACCGGATAAAGTATCATGTTTCTCTCAGAACTGCTTACAGTTTGAATAAACATGTATTTTAACATTTGTAAAGTAGACCTATTAAATAAAATGTTTACTTTCAAGAAACTCTAAATGCATTTAAAATATTACGTTTCTGTGTATGACTTGCTAATTAGAATGGTTAACAGATTTCAAAACAACTTCGCTTCAGTAATAATACGGTGCCTACCTTAAACCAGATTTTTTCATCGTAGATTCTCTTAGTTGATCCAATATGGATCAGAATGCACTCTGTATACCAGGCTGGCACAGTTCTCGGTTTGAAATAACATGTTGAAACATATCTGTAAATTAGACAGCAAAAAGACTATGAGTTGCACACAAGCTGCAAATTATTAGAATTATATAAAAGTTGCATTGCTTTGTATGTTATATTTACATTTTTTCATATTTGTTTGCTTGCTCCGTTGGCTTTTTGCATTGAACTTGCAAAGAACGTGATTGAAATTAATAATGCGCATTATTCTGAATCATTCGATATACATATTTCCGCTCTTGCTCTCTTTCTGTATTTTCAGATAATCTTCTTGCTTTTTTCTTCAATAGACGTGTTCTTTAGCAGGTCATTTTTATTAGCATAACCGAAGAAAACATTCTCGTAAAGCATCCCTAATTCAGAGTTGAAACAAAACTGAAATTGATTCACAAATAAAATAAACAAATACCAGCTTTTATTTAACACGCATTACAAACACAGATAGTTGCAGAACAAATTGATGAGTAAGTTCCGAACGCAGTGAAAATAAGATAAACTCGGGTAGATATAAGTTAGCGAGAAAGTTACTTAAAAAAAAAAACGTATGTTTTCTGCTACTTGTTACTAATTTGTTTTGAAAGTGTTAGAAACTAAATTGTCTTTTTATAATCAATTTATGGGGCATTTGTATGTAAATTTAAAGTTACTCACTTCTTTGGTGCAGTTCCCATAAAATCCGTTCTAGATTCAATAAGAACATCGTTCTTGGCTTCTTGACAACGACTGAAATATACACACAAATTATACTAAAATTCTTGAAAAATAGGCAAGTCGAAAATAAATATTTCACTTACACATGTACGTCCCTTTCGATAAGTTTCACTAACACTTCGCCAGTTTCTGGACATTTTTTAATTTTAGCTGGCACTAATTTTTGCTCGTTTCCAATTTTCATTATTTTATACAGTAACGTAAATACCACTGCCGTGAAAAATGATACATACAATAGCATATTTAACTCTAGCCAGGTCTGCAAACGACTGTGTTTCAGTTTTTATATTGCTTCTCGTCAATGGTAGTTTTACTGTCGAATGGAACGCACATGTGGTCGATTTGAAACACTCTTTCCATGCAATGTGGCAATTATATCGCATTGATTTATTTCAAAATAAATAGCTGTGCTTTTCTTAGTTGTAACGATAAAACACAACTACTGATTTTATCAATGATTAATATCTTAAAATAAAATGTGTGGAAGTAAACGTACATGCAATTAATAGTTTTATCTTTTTGATCTAGCCCTTAACAATTTTTGTTTTAATTCTACTTCCAGGTCTAACAATAGGATGAGCAGGTCGCAACGAAATGAAAACGTGCTTAAATAATAGGTTAACAAATATAGAAAATCGGTCAAATTCAATAAAAGTTTCTAATTCCAAAGACAGCAGACTAGTAGAAAAACTTCTCACATTCAATCAAGCAATTAACATGAAAGGCAGTAGAATAAAATGCATTAAAAACTATTCACGATTGTTAATTTTTGATGATTGTATTGGCTAATAAGTTCTGTCTATCTATAAAATTGCTGCAGTTTTTAATAAGAAAGACCTTCTTTAATTTGAAATTTAAACAGTAATATTGTTCACCTTTTTTCGTGTTGCGTTTCATTTGATAAAGGCGTGGATCCTGACAATGCTTCATGTCGTTTAGCTTCGACTAAGTCGTCTGAAAAAAAAATCACTTTTGTTAAAGTCTCAAATTGAATGTCTAGCATTGCATTTTTCTTAGTCGGTTGTACAAAGTCGCCCGCAATTTCCCTAACAAAAAAGACATGAGTAAACCACGCATTCTAGTAAAGATCTCATTAAGCAGCGAAACGTCAAAAATTTGTTTTCTGTTAAAGAAGGAATAATTTTTGAGCAATTCTTATGCGTAATTGGTCAAGCGAGCAGCCGCACTTGCCTAACTTGCATGTTTCAGCTCCAGAATTTACATTTTTTGCGAGCAATCATTTAATTATATTTATTGCATAGAAATTTTCAACAGTCAAGTTTTATCAATGTTTTCAAACATTTTATCCGCTTTTAATATTGCTTTCTTGGAACTGTAACATTTCCTGCTCACCAGAAGAAGTTTTACCACATTAAGTGCGGCAAGTACTATAAAAAACTTTTACTTTAGGGAGTCCATTATTATGCATCTACACAGAAGTAGATGTATCGACAAAAATTAATTATCGTTTGTCATGTTTTAATTTTAAGTACCCCGAAATCAATTAAATACGTATGACAATTAACTAATTCTACTTAAGATAAAATAAAAATTAATAAAAATTAGAGATTAAAGTTTATTTAATTTCATTAATTTATACACAATTATAATCCAATGTATCACGATTGGTTTTGAATTGAGCAAAGCCATTATTCGGTTATTAATGAAGAAGATAAAACTTGCTAAAAAGGAATCTATTAACATAATAAAGCAATTAACGCAAAAAGTCATTAAATCAAACAGAAGAAATAGCCTGCTGCTGATAATCAAAGATCATTCCAAACTACAACGTTAAAGATAATAGTAATTATTGAACAACAATTCGGTTTCTTGAAAATAACAATGTAAAGTTGTGTTATTTGGACGAATGAAAGAAATTGGGGATGAAACGGAACTAAGATGGCGCGATGGTAAAACATCCGGTATGGAGAAATGTAAGTGATGTAARGCACGTGAAACATTTAATGCAARCTGTTAAAACACACTGATTTAAACACACTGATGACAGCTTCTTTTAAAATTGTTTTATGTTTTGTATTTATGTTGTCCTCATTGCACATTTTAAATTTTTCAGTATTTTACTTAAATTATGTGCATAAGAATATTTACGTATCTGATTTAGTTGATACAAAATATTTTATGACGGCAATTTTGCTCTTCGCCACTGGATATTCTTAGTAACAATTTGATGCGATTGTTTGTTTGTGCATCCTTTCATTAGCGCTCGCTTTACGTTTACAAGTACAAAGAGATAACAACCTATTAATTATATTTGTATAGCCTGTTGAGCGCAAACGTCGTCCAACGATAAGATGAAGGCAATATACATTATTCACAGTTATTTTTAGTCGCATGTGTACATTATTATTGTAGTTATGGAGTCAGTTAAAATTAACAATTGGAAACCGTTTGGAAGCGAAAGTTTTAACGTTTATTAACCACAATTTTGGAACAATGTGTTAAAGCGTATCGACAAAGCTAATCAACTCAAATGCGTTTAATGCGTGAAAATTATATTTTCCTGTCGAAGCGTATGCACATGCATGAGCCTGAAGGCAGTTATACGTACTTCAATCGAAATCGGTATTAATTCACTTTTAATAGTGAAATATTGGCTTTTTGATCCGAGATATGAGTGACTCAATTGTGGTTATTTCAATGATATTTGCAATTTTATATATTCAGTAATATTTTATTTACTTTTATCCGGTACCTAATAACGTTCTGTTATTGTTCATTATTCTTTGGGGAAACCTTTCATTAATTTTATAATTAATTTTGAATATTTCTCAAAAATTACGTATTTCTGATATTGTTTTAAAGATGGTGGTCGAGGCGCTTTTACATATACATAGTTAGTTCACAGTTGGCAATATAAAGCTATTCGTTCTTGAAACGTGTGAAAGGTGTGTTCCAGTCGTTTCTACAGTCTGCATTTATCGGTTCCTTCAACTGAGCCCACTTTTTTTCATATTTAAATGATTATCCTAAAATTCAGTTTAGAACTGTGCTATAAAATATTTAATTCAAAACAAATAAAAGCAATATTTGAAAATTCAACCGGACAATGTTTGAATGCTCAATTCAGCTGATTTAACACACACGTATATTTATTGTAAAGCTGTGGTTAACAATTACGAAATGTGTTTGTTTGCTTTGACATCATCAGCACGTTTGTTGTTGATAACGACATCGATTCAATCGAATATTTACTTTAGTTCTATTTTCTAACGAACTCCGCTTGTAAGTATGTAGTACCTAGGAAATTGGATTGGGTTTTTGAAATATCTAGTAGGGTTAGTGCCGTCTTCCCAATTTTTAGAACGGGATTTTATCATATTTATGTATGTAATTTTAACAGAACGCTGCAAATAGTAGTAGAGACATATTTGTTCTTTAACTTGAAATAAATCAAAACTGTTATTCTATTGGTACCGCAGTATCTGCTAGCTTTGTTGTTAGTAAGTCAATTTGCTTCTCTGCTTTTGTTCTTTGCTGGAAAATTTATTTATTTATGCAGTAATATTTATTGTTCAGATGAC
The DNA here is from genome assembly GCF_020466585.1 of Dendroctonus ponderosae. NCBI lineage: Eukaryota > Metazoa > Arthropoda > Insecta > Coleoptera > Curculionidae > Dendroctonus > Dendroctonus ponderosae. The sequence continues at coordinate 3,760,168 of NW_026018715.1, forward strand.
AATTTCGTTTTCGATCCAATTTTCGAGAAATAGGGATCTGGTACTTCTTACATATCACTCTCTTTTTTAAGCCACGATGTCCGTCTTCGTCGCGGTGCTCGTCGGCCTTCAATTTTTTCCTGTATTATTAATTGAAGGGAGCCAAATTTCTCATCCCTTATAACATGTCCGAAGTAATCGCCTTTTCTTCGCCTCACTGTGCTTAAAATGTCGATCGTTGTATTTAAACGTAACAAGACATCAGCATCAGTTCTAAGTATGCGACGACAAACTCACATTTCAATAACCTTTTTGCAATGTCGATCCAATAGTGTCCATCCCTCCAGTTCATACAGCAAGATATGAACTGTGTACCATTTGGTCAGGCGTAGTCTTAAACTTAGATTCGGGTTGTCTACACATGAGGAAGCTGTTTCAGTTTGAAAAATGCCCTTCTGGCTTTTTCAATGCGGATCCGCATTTCCTCTCCAATGTCATCTCCAAAATTCATTGTTTAGGTAACATCCGAGGTATTCACAGTGATCAATTCTTTCTATTATTTCTTGGGCAGCTGACAATTGAACAGTTCCAATATTTTGCTTGCTAACTATCATAAATTTGGTCTTCTTAAATTTAGTGTTAAACCACTGGCATTACTAGCCTGGTTAATTTTTGTTAGTAACCATTGCAAATCCTCAGAAGAACTGCTCAGAAATACTGTATCATCAGCGGAGCGGATGTTATTTATTGGTATACCATTTACGTATATTCCTTTTTCGTTTTCGGACAGAAGTTTGGGCAAAATAGATTCAGAATATTGTATATTAATCAATAATGGTGATAGCACGCAGCCCTGCCTGACTCCTCCCTAGTTTTCTAGCTCATCCGATACATGGTTCTCCACCTGAACAGAAGCTCGTTGATTCCAGTATAGATTAGCGACAATTCTGAAGTCACGTTGATCCAGCCCGATGCTTCGAAGGTTTTGTATCAGTTTAGAATGTTGTACTTTATCAAAAGCTTTCTCATAATATATGAAACACATGTATACTAGTYTATTCATATCTAAGCATCGCTGAACSAGAACTTGCATGCTAGAAGGAGTACCTCTTGTTCCCAGACCATTTCTGAATCCAAACTGTGTGTCTGAGTCAGTTTCTTCACACTTTTGTATATTCTGTTRTGAATTACTTTCAGAAATAGTTCTAGYACATGKCTCATAAGGCTTATAGTACGATACTCTGAGAGKTGTTTGGCATTARATTTTTTTCTTCCTGAGATRTATATGSTGTTGAAYAAATCACTGAGTACCCTTCTGCTGGTTTAAGAATATCAACAACTATACAGTCAAGGCCTGTAGCTTTACCGTTTTTGACTGACGGATGGCCCATATGATTTCCTCTGTTAATATATTTCGACCAGTACGTTGCCTCGTTGTTCCATGTTGTTTAGGTCTGTCTTCTTGAAATAGTTGTTGTATGCCATATTTCCATGTTTGCAATTTTTCCTTTATATCTGTTATGACGGTGTTATTGTGTCTGATTAACTTTCAATTTGGGCATTTCTTGTTCCTTCCCAGTGTTTTTTTTATTTTCTTGTGCAGGTTGAATGAGTCATGCTTCTTCCTTTGCGATTCTGCACTTCTTTTGAATTTCATGGTGGATGGCTCTGTATCGGTCTCGATTATGATGTTTATATTCTCTGCGTAGGTCGATTCGGTTTAGAATATCGTCCGTCGTCCATTCATGTGTCCTTTGTCTGCATTGGGCATTGGAAAGGTGTTGATTCGTAATATGTGCGACCGGTATATGTGGTACTTGCCACCAGAGGACTTTAATTGACACATTTATCCTTATACTTAGGCTGCTGAATCATACCATATTTAGAAAATAATGTAGCAAGGTTTACTGGCCAAATTTTTGATTGAGTCTACGTAGATAACAAGTTTTTCGTTGAAACCGTCTCAAATATGGATAGTAAAAATCGGCACTTKCGGAGCATYTGATGGCTTTAGAATGGAAAATTTATTACATTAAAAARTATATTGATAGAATATTACTSCCGARACTGGTTTGGAACCTTTCGATACCTCAAAGCTCTACAGATGAGCTTTTTATGTTCTCAAAGRAATAAATTTGTCTTATCGCATGGACGTCTTTGATTTGCTATTCAAACGCCAAGAAAATTATATWTTTTTGAAGCCGATCGCCACTGGGGACCAGAAATGTGTTGTCTAGAGTCATGTTCGACGTAAGAGATCAGGAAGTAAAAAAGACGTGGCGAAACGACTATTTAGGTTTGTGGGTTTTTCGCTCAATTTCGCGCAAAATGAAACACTATTTTTTTCATTGGCCTATATAGTAGCATTATAATTTTTGTTTGTTTCGCTAAAAAAGACGAAATTACATTCCGAACAGCATGTATTGCATCATCATCGCAAAATCAACAAACATTGAAAGTAATTATTTGGCGAGGCACGAACACCACCAGCTACTTGTTTTAAAGTTCTGTTTAAATTATATATGAATTCATTTAAAATCAAGTTGACAATTAAAATTATATTGAACTAAAATACATTTTTTGTCTTAAAACTTATCGAATACTCACATACTTGACTTAAATATATGTTTAATTCATTTTATTTATTATCCTATGTCATTACGCATATTTTCACACAACAATAAAATCTTATACATTTTTTAAGTGTAATGTTATTCGCTTTGTATTTGTATGAGTTATGTTAGTAGGATATTTAGAAAAATATTATACATTGTGTATTGTTGTTTTCGCTTTTCAAAGCGTTAATTTTAATAATTCGTGCTTTGGTATTAACATAACTTTGTTTAAAGTGGAGAATACAAAATTAAAAAATATATAAGAGTTTCAAATGTTTTTTTATAACAATCTCAAACAATCTCAACAATTTTCAAATCAACAGACAAATTTTGTGTTTGGGTTTTAAACCATTATTCTAAGTGGCAAAAGTATAGCGTTCTATAAAGTGTCGTATTTTTATTTGCTATTACAGTTTCAACAGATTGACCTGTTATCTTTGTTGAAATAGTGATAGTGAGTGAATATAGAACAACTATCATTTTCCGATGCATATGAAAAACGTTGTTACCTACCAAGTTTATAATTTGGTTCATTGCCAAAAAATGGCCCAATGATGTTTCGTTTTTAGTCAATTTCCAGACGTCCAATCCACTGAAAATGGACTACTTCAAAACTAACTTTTAAAATTTAAAAAAAATCAGCAACTTTATACTAAGCGTACATTTTTTGTTTAAAAACCCATACTTTGCGCCAGAGTGACGATTTTTTWAAATCTAAAACCGAGGAAAAACTTGACTCATTTAAAAGTTTATAAAACTAAAACTCTTTTTCAAATAGACAAATAGACGATAGACGACAAAAATTGTACAAATAACACCACACCATCCAATAGTAAAATACAGTAATTTTGGGTTTTTCATCAATGTATACTCCTACTTATTATCTACTTACTCATAATAAAAACTGTTTTACACACTTGGTAGACGAATAAATTCAAATTACGAGTTTAGGAAAACTATCAATGCGCGCACGATGCTAACTACCTACAAAACAAATCGGTCAGTTGACCATTATTTACTGTCTGATTTTTATACATGGCATAAATTCGAGATTTAAAATCATTAAAGCTAATCAGTCAGGAATGATCTCAAGCCATGASAAGTACGATCTTTTRAAAGTGGGCGGATCGTTTGTAAAAATAGTGATTATTTAATTTGGCGATAATTAGTGCGATATGAATGTGATTTAGCTTTTTTAAATTACKTATTTTACTGTATATTTATAYGCACACAACGATGAAACTTAGCACAAGAAACTATTGCTGCGTAAAACTGCGTCGAAAGAGTATCGTAATTGTTCATGGTATAAATTCATATTTACATGTATATGAAAAATGTTGCCATTTTTGTAGGGTATTAAGCAACATGTTCCAGTTGTGATCCAACTTAGTTTAGTGTTGTAGTCAAYTATAATTTTTAAAACGCATTTATGATCAAACTGCATTAAAATGCAGAGTTTGAATCTAGAGAAGTAGGCAGAGTTTTTAAACACTACAAACATATTCCGTTACCAGATTACCATGTATTTTACATGCATTCAAGGAAATTTACCTCATAGTTATAAATATAGAAATTAATTTTTATTTTAAATGGTGTACAACTGTATAATTGAGATTTAAAAATGTATATGGCTTACTTGCATCGGTCTGGCTCAAGTGTCGCTCCCTTTGCTTCCCCATGATTTGCCATGAAAAGTTCCTATAAAACGCCCCATCAATTTTTCCGACATTTCGCTCGTTTTCCAATTCACAATTCGTTCGTTCCGTTTCAATTAGATTAAAAGTGTATGCCTTCATGTAGTCGGTTTTGTTGGGAATTTCGTGCTTCGATCTCATTGTGTTTGGTGTTTGTATAATGCGGTACCTGATGTCCGGCGTTAGGTTGCAAGGTTAGAACCCAAACTGAACTAAACCGACGAATTCAAAATTTAACCGCGGAATTCCTTATGAATGTGGTCACAACTTGATCTTGAATGGGTACCCGTCGATGGCAAAACCCCAGTCATAGGTATGATTGCGTCATTTGCGTAGCTTCGTCATAAAGATTATTATTATTCACTTTATTTACGACAGTGGTGGTGCAATAAAAATTATTGGAACCACGTAAGTGCAGTGATAGTAAAGGTCGTAATAAAAGTATCTCTATTTTAGTGAATTAAGTCAGTGTGACCCTATTATACTGATTAATTATTTTCTTTAAATCTATGGGTGAAAAATGTTTCTTTAAGAACATTTTGTTCAAAAAGGTGAAGTCGTATTAAGCAATTCTTATTTCAGTTAGGTAGGACAAAATGGTGATCGTGCTTGAGGCGTCCGAATTTTTAGTTTCTTCTTTTTTTACCTGGAGGAACACTTGAAATTAAGTACTTTCAATCTCTGGTGGTCCATAAATTAAGCCAAAAAAACACAAACTTTTGAAGTTCGTTTTTCCACAACCACCTATTTATGGACAAAAATGAGGTTGTCCGGTGCTATTTACTGCTAAAACCTGTTTTAAGTATGAGCAATTCTTAACTCAACATGCAAAATTGTTGCAAATATGCATAACAATTGTGTTTTTCGCAAAAGTTTAGAGCATCTTTTCTAACCTCACCAATTGAATGAGGTTATCTAGCGCGTCGATAGTCAGATGGCGGATTATTTGTTTCCATCGGAAATTCAACACAATGCGCTGTTGCCACGTATTTTTGCGTTTTTTTCTTTCGGTTAATTTTGAGTTAGTTTGTTTGTGTTAGGTTGAAGTGCTTTTTTTATTGAAACCAAAAAAATATACAAAAAGTAAACGTCAATAGCATGCAAATACCTAAATAATCTAGGCCGACCCAAATTGAATGAATCTACATGCTAGGTATCCAAGGAAACAATTTTCATGATCTTAAAAAGTTTTACGCACTTTGGCAACGCCGCTCGAGAGTTAGCCTAAAAATGGTAATTTTCTCAAACTTTTCCAGCAAATACACCTCGGTTCCTGAGACGTCCCACGGAAGTCATTACAGGATATAGGCCTAAGTCCCTCGGACGTCCCGGAACGTCCCCATATGTACGTGCGACGTCCATGGGATATACTTTTGAGACTGTTCGGGCTATGTAAGGGATGATCCTGTAAAGGTCATTTCGGACATCACTGGGATTATAGCCTGGTTGTTTAGAGAAGATATGTGAAACGTTCTTACGTCAATAGTCAACCGTAAAATTATTGCTAGGATCAAATATGTATAAAGTAACAAAAAACTTTCTAAAAACGTTGAAGGCAGGTTTACAATTTGGAAAATTCAGGATGGAAGCAATTTAAAAGAAACAAAATACTGAACTAATAACGTATACCTATATTTGAAAACAATCAAAAAACGTTTACGTATGGTATCAAACTAAACTTATTTTTGCTGTGCTCTTCTATCTGAAACCGGTAAAGTAATTTTTTTCTTTTCCAGTCTTTCCGGCGCGTACCTAAGCCAATTTTGAGCTTCAATTTCAATGTCCTTTCGTGTTGGTATAAATAGCGGATTTTTAGCAAGCCATCTGTAATAAAAAAGAGATATGTTTTATCATTTATAAATCCAACTAAAGGTTCTTGAGAAACTTCTACTTCAGGCCTCGCCACCGATGTTAGAACTGGTTCCCTAAGTCGGATCACATCAATTCGGATCGAAAATAACCAGCGAAGCTGGAGTCCCACACAGCCCAGAGCGCCAGATCATCAGCTCTAAGTGTGCGTAAGAGAGCATTTTCCAAACCTCACCGAAAAAAAAGTACATTCTTTCAAATGCTGTATTTTTTAATTGAAACTTTTATTTCTGCTAAAACCCCTGCGTTCGAACTATGGACTATTTGGAAATAGCAGTTAACAACAAAGTT
>NW_026018715.1:3767072-3769941 GCF_020466585.1 Dendroctonus ponderosae
AGGTAGCGGAAAGATGTGAACTACTGCGTTGAAAGTCCAGTACCATTTTGCTCTCAGATCTTCGTCCGATTGTATGATCGGAGTTGGATCGGATAAATGTGACCCGGCCTTAATAAGGCAACATTCTAAGTAACACTTGTACTTGAATGCAAGGCCAAATTAGTCTTTTTAATTTAATAAAAAAGATTGGCGTTATTACCTTAATAATTGGATCATGTTGGAACATTTAATCAATTGTTTTACAAAAAAGCAAGTACACCATTGATAAAAAAAGTTCCACAATTTAAGTATTAATTTAATAGTGCCAACGTATGGCAATGTAGTATTGTAGTTGAGGGGGTTCGTATTCTTCTTTTCCCCCAGAAGATTACTAATGCTGTGAAGTTACTAATGTTCCTGATCCTTGTATTGTTAAACGTTTACTGGAACTTTGGATCATCATCAATGTTGAAGTTTAGCCTACTTTAGTTTAAACACAAAATAAGGTAATCACTCTCTGTTATTTAAGTTTTCTCGTTAAGGAAAAAATGCAAGCTTAGATGCAGGGTTTCTGTAAAAAATATGGTATGCTTTTTGCAAATTTGAAGTTTCGGCATCATAATAATAATGTTTAATTAAAAACACGATATGTAATATAAATTGAAATAACGTCAAAAATATCCAGAACTTCTTACCTTTTCCTTAACTGCACATAACTACTTTGGCAAATGATACGTTTAAATTTCCACAAGTAGTTTGTAGCTTTATCAATATTATCAATATTTTACATACCTTGTATTAGTTTAGGCAGACACAGCTGAAATGACTATTTATAATTAAAAACTGTTTGTAACCAAAAAAGCTCTTTAGTTTACCTTTACAACTTTATCTTGCATTACAGTCAAGGAGATTTTTAAGTGAACGTTTTTGACCTCGAAATATGTTTCCAAAACATTCACTTTAACTTCACAAAATGACTCCAATTCCCGCTCTAAGGCCCGCAAAAGTCGCATTGTAAATCACCTTCTGAATTTGTAAGCTTATATATTTAATTAGACGTCGGAAGCTATAGCTCGTTTTATGGAGCTTAGTTGCAACATTAGTGTATGTACTCTTATGAACAGAAGCTAACAGTGTTTAGATCGCTTTCCAAAGCGATGTAATATATCTTGAAATATCTTATCAATATCTTGAAAATTTGCTAATTCGATGTTTGATATAAGGCTTTGAAATATGATAGCACTTATGTTTTTATTAGAAATCCTTTCTCAAGAACTCATCAATGTTAATGCATCTAGAGGCAGACCTTTTTGATTTTTTCGCAATGCTTAAATTCATAATTGAATATTGTGAACATACCTTAACTCACGTATTCTGTCTGAAGAATATGATTGAATCCATTTTGCCCTTGCGCAAATGTATACATCGGTAGTATTTTTTATGGAAAGTTGAACTTTACCGTTCGTTTTAAATCGAAAAATTAACTCTACAATAATGAATATCAATAAATATGAATTGCACGTTCAACACTTATTATTAATATTTTGACGTAATAAAAGAAAATATTGTCTTACTTTCTTCAAAGGGACAATAAACATTTTATTTTTATGATAATTACTTAATTACTTTAGACAATTCAACCAAATTTCTGGAAATTAAATATACATATTATGTTTGCAACTTAAGTGGTAAAAAACGCACTGAATAACAGGTTTTTTATGTTTCGTGACGTTAATCACTTTTATTAGATGTACAGAGCTTAGCTGAGTCCCCATTTTAAAGGTACATATTTATTTTCCATTTCAAATTAAAACCTCTGATTTGGATCTGTTTCAACTAATTTGATATTCTACAGTTAATAAGCTTTGGAAAAATGTCGGAGGCTCTCATTAGAAACATACATTTGATTATTAATAATGGTCATTTTAAAGTACGGAAGTAATTCCCCATACGCTAGTATTATCTTTGCTGGACTGAAAATAAAGTATAGCTCCCTTGAGAAAGAATTTGGTCGTTCGCTCGCGCTGGATTTAGTCGCTATCACAACTTCCATGTTTCTGGGTCATTAAGGAATTTAGGTTCGCTTCGACAAACACTAAATTTGTCACTTTCAATGCTTAAATCGGGGAAAGATTAATGCATTCTAGGGTAGTTGGCCTAATTAGGCCGCTTAGGCTATATTGACCCCGTACGACGGAGTGGGATAATCTGGACAGCCATTGTTTTCACTTCGGCTTGAAAAGATTCCAACCGAAACACCATACATTTTTGTATGCGAAATACGATTTAAACCAAATGTTAGAATATTAATAAAAGCTTGTTACAAGTTGCTTCTAGTATACAGGGTGATTAAAAATTGGCGTCATTCCTCTGGAGATGTTGGTTGGCGCTGTTCTAGGAGTACAAAAATATAGTAGAAAATATTAATTGTTATTAAAAACTGAGGAAGTTGCAAAAAACTATATCAGAAATACGGCAGCAATGTTTTTCAAGGTAATCTGCCTAATTAACATTCCGCAAATACCTGTTGCTTCGCAATTCTTTAAAACTCCGGTAACTATGGAATTATACAGAGTGACAATAAAATAGACAAGGAAAAACGGCAAATTCAACAAGGTTTGTTGACTGCGGAACGTACTTTAGAAATGTCAACCTGTTCTCATAACCGCGAATGTTTATAAATAAACCATACAACACTAAACATTTGAATGGTTAACTCCAAACAAGTCAGTGCCTGTGTAATCTCCTTATTATCTACTCTTATCAAGCAGCTTCTCGTATTCAGTTAGTTAACTCCTGCTCCATTTGTATCTCCTTGTGCTGTGTGTATCGTACAAACGTGGTAGGAATGTAGCCCTTCCTCGTTATTTATTTGGTGCTTGGGGAAGTG
>NW_026018715.1:3770940-3772918 GCF_020466585.1 Dendroctonus ponderosae
CTATGTTACTGTAGCATTTCCCCTGAACTAATCGCATATCCGCAAATTCGTGAAAGGAAATTCAAAGTAAGTCACAGTTTGACAACTTATTGTTATTATTGACAAGGGCTATCCACCTGTAACTATCTGTTAATGGCAAAAAAACATCATTGCCGCTGTGCCTTTTCGTCAAAAAATTGCAGAAGAGAACTTTTTGATATAAAAAATTTTCGTAATTTGAAGCAAAGATCGTAATTTTTCTTTTTGACTGCTTAAGTATTCCAATATACTACCAATTAAACATGGAACAATTTCAAAATAATGTTTAATAACAAAGTTGAAATTCGATCTTCAACTGTTAATATTATAACGCAAATGACCTGGGGTACTCACGATTGGAATGGGGGGATCAAAATTCGTGGCATGTCAGTAAATGGGAGCCCCATTTGCGCCCCATTTACTGTCAAATATGACACTGACAAGCGGGAAATTTCGCACCTGGTCMGGAGATTTCGAGAACCGTCTGGGTTACCTGGAGAAAACTATATAAGCGGCGACGAGAGTCCGTATAGGGGGCCACTTAGAGAGTACGAAAAAAAATATAGAAGCATTTTTTTCCAAAATTTCAAGAAGATATTGACAGTTGAAGATCGAATTTCAACTTTGTTATTAAGTATTATTTTGAAAGTCTTCCATGTTTAATTGAAAGCATATTGGAATACTTGAGCAATCGAAAAAAAAATTACGATTTTTTGTCAAATTACGAAATTTTTTTATAATAAAAAAATACTCTTCTACAATTTTCTGATGAAAAGTCAAAGCGGCAATGATGTTTTTTGTCAATAACATATAGTTACAGGTAGACAGCCTTTGTCAATAATAATAAGCATTTGTCAAACTGTGGCTTATTTTGGAGCTCCTTTCACAAAATATAAGCCAACAGCGAATTTGTGAATAAGCGATTAGTAATGGGAATATGCCACAGTAACATAGCAGAAGCTGTAAGAACTTGCACCAGCAAAGAGCTACATACTGTAAGAGTGGCCAGAAATGGACGCAGATAGTGGACAATCTAAAAGTGCTCGGTTTCCAGACCTACAGGAACAGGTATTAGAGATTATTGCAGCTGAGCCTTCCAGGAGTACTAGATACTTAATTGTTCCAACAACTCCCCCGTTGAAGGGCCTACATTCCTACCATGTATGTAATATGCACAGGACACCAGAACACATTAAATCTATGATCTTCCGATCACCGGTTCAAATTGAGCAGCAGTTAATAAAGCGAACACGAGAAGCTGCTCAAAATATGAGCCCAGACTCACAGTGATCGGGACACAAAGATGTGTGGAGTAAAACGGGCAGGACTTCTTGATCTTGGGAACACTTCTTGTGTTTTAACAACATAATTTTATTTTACTTGATCAATGAAATACAACCTTTAACAGGTGGTTTTGGAAGACAGTTGTGACCGATTTAGGTATAGCACTAATTGGCCCCAAAAGATGACATCWCTCGAGGGGCTGTTTTGTCGCAGCACTGACCGCAAGKGGACACYGTTATCCTAACCTCAACATATGTTATTGTCTCTTTCATTTTTTTTGGTTCATGTTTATCCATGGTTACCGGAGTTTTGAATAATTACGAAGRAACAGGTATTTACATAATGTTAATTAGGCAGATTACCTTGAACAAAGTTGTTGCCATCCTTCTGATCTAGTTTTTTGTAAATATCTCAGTTTTTAATAACATTTAATTTTTTTCTTCCTCCAGAGGAATTACGCCAATTTTGATTCACCCTGTATATGTATACTTCTAACAAATTTTAAATTTTTTACCTTACACGTATTTTATTGCATTTTTTTCAAATTAGCTCTTTCAACTGAGAGGGATTTATGTTAGAGTCTGTTCTGTTTGTTCTTTGAAAATCGTTGTATTGCTTATTTAGCACGGTTTTAGTCATAAAAGTTATGTCTCTTGAAAGAAAGGTATGGGCGTTT
>NW_026018715.1:3773599-3784027 GCF_020466585.1 Dendroctonus ponderosae
AAATGTCAGGCTGCGTTTCAATCAGTCACAAACGGACAGCAATTTCCAATAAATTGGAATTTATGCAACACAAAATAGAGCAAACGTGTTGTTGTGTATTATTTAGTGTAACTGTTCATCCAACTGTGTGTATGTTATGTTTATGTTTGCCTATTTTATTACATTTAAAAATCATGAGTGCATGTGTACTGATAGGAATCCAAACGCGGTTTTAAAGTGTTTCAGTAAATATTGATTATTAGTTGTAATTTTATGATGATTCAGTATAATGATAACTATTTGAAATAATTTCTAGAATGTAATGATAAATTTGAAGTGTAGTATTGGAAATTAAGAATTTTTTGCAGTTTTTTATTGGAATTTTAGAAATGTTTATAATCAGTGTTCCGGATAGAGACAGATAGTAACAAGAATTTGTGGAAGACACAGAATATTTTTTAATTTTATAATGCCGTTTGTCTCCATTTGATCATCAACTAAAAGATTAAAAAATTTTAATTCGGTGATATATAGGGTGTTATAAAAATAATTTTTAAAAGCCGTTATCAGTAAAGGTACTTTAGTATTACAGGTATGGAAAAACGAAAGTAAGGAAAATTGTTTAATATGCCGATTCTATACTTTGGATCAGGGCAATGTATCAGGATTTGCGGGAAAACACATATTTTACTTCAAACCAGATTCCTACTTATGAAATTTCAAGCAAAATCATAACATTTAAAATTAACCAACGCTAATTATAATCGGTTTGTGTAGAATAGTGTGTTTTAATCGCTACTTTGTTTTTTGTGCGCCTTAGTTTTACACACCAAGCAAAACTTTTTGAAACTTTTTTATAAATTATTCCACCTATCTTTACATCTATTCTGATCACACATTGAATATCAAATATTGAGGATCTTCGTAAAATGTTGTGTCATATCGCAAACCTTAAAACATTGCAGGTTATCTAATTTATTTTTAAATTTGTGATATAGCAAATAATGTAATACCAATTCAAACTGTTGAGTTTATATTTTCATTAAATCAGGGTTCAACGATCTAGCCAAGATTGAAATTTTGAAGTTAAGCCTATGACAAAAGTTCTGTTGAGCCTTCATTCATGTTTCATGTCGTTCTTCCTTCATGTTTTCTAGAAAATTCACTTTTTTTGAATCCTAGAAGAAATTAACTATTCGTACGAGACAGTTAAAAAAATCGGATCATTTTGTTTTTTTCACTTTTATCATTAACGCTCTGTATAATAGTTCACCACTTGACCGCTTATGAAGTCCAATCAATTCAGTAAATTTTAAATCACTAAGTAAGTAGAATAACTTTGAATTCCAAGTGATTAGAATGACCAGGTAATAAGATATATTAGGATTTAATGAATCTCATCTTGGATTTTGTAAACGGCAAACCGTCTGTTATTCAACAGAACAAGAACAACCCCATTTATGCCCCAAGTTGTATTTTTAAATACGCTTATACAATTTTGTACACAGTGCATTTCAAGCGATATTTTTATGAGACAATATTAAGAACTGGAATTTAATATTAATTGCATAATTTAATATTTTCCACATTTTATTCTAAGCATAAGTTTAAAAATCCCATACACTTTTGTTTATTTCAGAAAGCTCAAAAGTGAATAGATCGCACTGCGGCTCATAAATTAGCGCTCTAATCCTTTACACCAATTTAATATGCGAATTTGTGATTCAAATGATGAGGGTCACACGTTCCGCATTGTATTTAGCATATCAGAATGTCTCTTTATGCGAATTATATGATACTAGGCATAAGGTGTGCAGCTTTGCATACATTAAGAAAATCTCCATCAAAATCCAAAATAACCGTTTACAATATTTACATTAATTTTAAGTCTATAAAATTTGACCAGTTAATTCGCATTATTTTCGCTGCCAATTATACTGAAATGTTGGTTTTCTAAACATTTTTTAATTGGGCTGGTCGTAATTCGTTCAGAACAATACACATATTTTGAACAATATTTTCAATTTCTTTACTGTTTCTTGATTTAGGTCTTAAACCGGTAAGAATTTTTCCGACTAAAGACTGTACTTCTGCTGTGCTTAAATCTTCAACGACGAATTGTTGTCTGGTGGTATTTAGGACAACCAGGAGAAGTCAGAAATTGGGCATCGTTGTTTTTAACTCGCACTAATAAACAACGTTTTGTTCAATAATATTACGTAGACACCTGCAGAAATTAAATCAAATGGTAAATGGCAAAATTCAGGATATTTTATTAATAGCACCTAGAACAACACAGTCCATTCTAAATAAACTTTCTCAGCATCATAGTCTCAGTTCCAGTCTCAGTGTTTGAATCTATTGGCAATTATTTTAATATTATGTTAAAGCAAAACTTTCGAGGGCAATCTGCTTGTTGATAGAACTCTAGGGATGTTTCATTATTCAGTCAGGGAGTTTGTTGTAGCGTAAACTTTCACTTTCCTCGACAACTCTATTTTCTAATATAATTAATTTGCTTGAATGCACAACACAGTGGTCTATTATATTAAATATTTGACAAGTTTAGGGAGGAAAGAGTAGTCCCAAAGGAAGATAAACTTGTAGATAAGTTCTATATTGTTGAGGCGGATTCATTTTTACAAACTTCTTTTTGGGTATTTCGCCTCAAAAATTTTTGCCTTTAAAAAGGACAGAATTTCCTCATAATATAAATAAAAGACGTGAGGAAATTCTGTCTTTTTTAAAGACAAAAATTTTGAGGCGAAATTCCCAAAAAGAAGTTTGTAAAAATAAAGAAGATAAACTTGAAACATTTTAAGCTTAGTTTTGAGCAGCACAATTTAAAATTGACCACAAATGTAACATTCAGAAATATTAAACATCTGGGATTGACTGTTTGCTCACAAATGTAAAATTATGTGTTTGTTGCAGCAAACTTCTAACAAAAAGTATGTTGGTCTTGCTTTATTGCTTCAAGTGATTTGGAAACAAAGCACAAATTTAAGAAAAATTATTAGTCATTTTTTATTTCGAAGGTCGTCAAAGCAAGGAAATCTCCTCTTTTTTCTGCAGGAGATTTGCCATTGTTTCACCACCTACTTAAACTGTTTTACTTATGTCGGTTGTTGCGGAAAACAGAATTTGCTCGATTACGGATTTTCACCAAATCGATGTACTAATGTACTAAACGCGGGTCACTGATATGAAGTTAAAAACTTTTAAATGCCCTTACATTAGTTTGAAATAAAAACGGTTTAAATTAAAAATTATACAGGGTGGTTTATTAATGCGAGAGAGTCCATTATTTCCGTTGGTGTTACAGTTTCGGAAAATATTTTCATATAAAAGTTGTTGACGCACAAAGTGCGCACATTTTAAAAATATCTTATAAGATACAGAGTGTTTCAGAAAAGTGAGGCAAGATCAAAGTGTATTTTTTTAAATAGAACTATCCATTTTTCATTAGCTCATGGAATGCAGCTTGAAACTCTGCATATGCACCGTAAATTGTTTTTTTATTACTTGCGACGTTGGCAGATTATCGCCATTTTCGTAAAATGTTACTTAAAAACATGGTATTTAACATTATTTAAAAACACGGTATTTAAAAATTAATTGTTGAAGCAAAAAAAGCAGTTAAAGATACAACAAAATACGTCTTTCCAATGACCAAAGATCCGTTAAGAATTCTATTCAACCAAAATATCAATACATTGTACAGGGTGTTAACAATGTGGACTTCATTCTAAAACTTTTTAACGCATTATAACTTTTGTTTTTCAAATGGAAGTACCTATATATTAATACGTCATTAGACAATTTACAAAGATACAAATTTGCATTTACACTTTAAGCTGTGATATCAACTGTTTCCAAATKATGAATTATTTTATTTAAAAATTTCAAAAAGTTGTTAAGTTTTGTAAGGTGGCTATGGAATTCATTAAATAAGTGTAAAAACCACCCTGTATGTGAGAAAAAACAATATCCCATTTCAGTGTAAAATGTGTTAATTAACYMTGTAACTCTTCTATTGGTCTTTAAAATCCTACTTATTTTTAATTAACAKGAGTTGAAACCACCACTGCCAACGTATTCAGAAAAGGCTTGGTAACGTGTKAATCTATATTCATTTTATTTTATCGGTTTCTCTACCTTAAGGTAAACAACACAAAATGTTATCTAAAATTGTTAAGCTTAARATGTTTGCTTTGATATCATGTTTAYGCCAATAAAACCAGTCGATATCACTCTCTTAACATCTCGTGCAGTCAGTTGTGTTTTCAAAAGGGCAAGAATACCACAATTTTCTGGATGAAATGGCTCCACGAAACTCGTTTCTGCAGTTTTCGTGAGACCATTACGCTCCTTACGGTACTTATTCCGACCGAATGAAGGAATTGAGCTGATTCTGGAAACCAGAGATCCGCCTTCTCATTAGCTGTCGCTTTTCTGTTCGGTATTTCAAGCACTCCCAGCTAGTTTTTAAATGAAAGCCATTTACAAACATGGGTTTATTTTCCGATTGGATATTTAACGTTTAAGTGGTCCTTTAATTTAGTGGCGGAGTACGGAAATATTTTACTATAAATTGCAGGAATATACCGCTACTGCAGTTTAATAATATTAATTTGATTTGAAATAATGAACACTACAAAATTTTCACATTTTTGGTTACCTAATGTTTAAAAATAAATCATATAAATTATACTGAAAAGGCGACTGAACTGATTTTTGACGATATATGAAACATATTTTGCTATAAGCTCAATTTAGATTAGCGTCCATCTAAATTTCTTAGGCTTATTTAGAAAAATAGTGGTATTTCTTCCGAGTGGAGTGTTGTTGATAGAAGGCCAAGAAAAAATCAGTAGTTATTAAATGAAACGTGATCTTCAATGTCAATTTCAGTAAGTTTAAGCCATCTAAATGAAGTACAGTGGTTGGTACAGTTCCAAACTTTGTAATCATGTCCCTGATATATCGGTAATTTAATTGTTAAATTTATATGAAAACCTCTGAGAACCATAAAGAACATCTATAAATAATTTTATTTAGCAGATAATTATTTGGGAACTTATTGTTGCTTAGTATACATATAGTTCAAAATTGCATTGCGACAGACCAATGGAAGCTCACTTATAAACCCCAAAAACAAATTACGAAACACAAAATTATTTTAATACAACGCTATTATAACCGCCAATTATCGCTTGTGATTGTTTTCGTTCCGTTAATTCGCGCCCGTGCTTTCAACCCCATATTAGTTATTGCAGTGGCAATTCAAGTTTAATTATTTGGCCGGTGTTTGACTGACGGTTTGTTTTCCATAGAATATTTTTCCTGAATTTTACGGTGTTATTTCTTGCTTTTATTTATCAATTTTTTACAGCCAGTTATCCATCAGGAATTCCGAAAGGATATGTACATTTTTATGTTAAAGAAGTACAACTATAGTGAATAAACTGAAAAAAGTTTAATTTAAAATACTTAATACTTGATTAACTTAATGTTTAATGTTGTGAAGTTGAATTCGTGATAATGGAAAAATTTTCAAATGAAAATAACTGGATTTAAGTCGTTTAGAGTTACTCACATCGGAAAATTAATTTGGGTAACTAAATTCAGGCTGCACATATTTAGGATTCAATACAGGTTTGTTAGCAAGAATTCGTATGTTTGAGAAAAACCTGCTTTTGTCTGAAATGCCGCAATGTTTCGTAGGAAATACGTAACGTATGATATGTATGGCATTTTATTATGCATTTGGGAAAAGAACTTGTTAGCGTAGTAGGTAGAAAGCTTTTGATTACTCTAGCAGATAGGAAGAAGTTTGGATGTGTAAAAGTTGGACGCTATCTGCACTGTTAGTTAGCTCAAGTAACATTTGGAAAATGTATTAATTCTTCACAGATTTTCAATTTACTCGTAAGTTTTATTGCGAACTAAAAAATAATAGAACCGAAATAAAATATTGTTATTGTGATAACGTTCTCATCCAATTAAATCAACACTTTCATTTTATCATGGCGATTTACAGGTCAGATGTTTGCCAAACTGCCATTTAATAAGCAAATCCTGATTATTTATTTTTACTCTTTTTTAATAACAAATACAATCTGCCCTCTGCAAAAGAAATATCAAAGCTCAATTAAATCGTCCATTGGAGTCCTAAACAAATTGATCGTCCATACCGGGTGTCAATTTGAAAACTTCCCACCTTTATTATCTTTCTTGCACTTAAAAATATGAAAAGTCAGAAAGACCCGTCAATTTTATTTGTAAGGGGGACACTTTAAATGAATATTTTTAGCCTCCTTGTTTCAACCTCTTAGGAGGGGTAGATGAGAAACCCTGAGAATTTTAAATGAGAAGGGGAAGGTCAAGTGGCACATCATTTTAAAGGGCGTTCAATTATCTTTACATTACAGATACAACTAAACTGGCCTGTATTGAGAATTTGGTTTTCAGATTAATGTTCAAACAAAAATTATGTCATTGGGTCCCCTTATGGTACAAATGATGATAAGATTCGGTCACACCGTTAAAATCGTTGAATACCAGGAAGAAAAATCTAGTTTCAACAATTTATTTCAGATTTAGTGATTATTTCACTTCGAGAAAAATAACTTTTTGTTTACGGAAGATGAATTTCTACAATAAAACCCATTGGATCTACTTACGCATTATCTTATAACTTGCTCAAAATGTTGGCTATTTTCTTGTATACAATAATAAAGACTATTTTCGAACTCTCCCTAACATTGATAATATATTCCCGGATAGATCGATTGGCAGTAGGGACTGACCAATTAAATGGCCTCCAAGATCACCGGATTGAACACCCTCAGACTTCTTTCGTTGGGGACATCTTATGGCTGTTGATCTTAAAAGTCGAAATGTAGCAGAATGCCGATCAATTGCCGGTGAAGTTTTCTGAAATGTTAGGGTAGAGCTCAAAAACAGACTTTATGATTGTTTACAGGATAATTGACAACACTTGAACAACTTACAATATAGTACCTAAGTAGGTCCCATAGGTTTTATTGTAGAAATTGCCCTTCCGCAAATTAAGAGTTATTTTTGTCGATGTAAAATAATCAATAAATAAGAAATAAGATCAAAATCAAAGATAATAAATCAATGTTTAAACTAGATTTTCTTCCTGTCATTCAACAATTTTAACAGTGTAACTACTCTTCTAATCATTTGCATTACAAGGAGACCCAATACAATCGGTTTTGTGTAAACACTAATCCGAAAACTAAGATCTCTGCAGGCAAGTTTAATTGATTTTACAACTTTGAAACGCGATGATTCGGAAACCTCTGGACAAAAAGCAACAAAGGAGTAACCAATATATAGATACTTGATCGCCCTTTAAAACAATGTGCCACTTCACCCCCTCCCCCTTCCCATTTAAGATTCCAAAGGTGACATCTACCCCTCCAAGGGGGTTGAAACAAGGAGGCTAAAAATATTAATTAAAAGTATCCCCATTACAAATGAAATTGACGGGTCTTTCCAATTTTTCATTTAACTGCAAGAAATATATTAAGGATGGGAAGTTTTCAAATTGACACCCCGTATAAGTTACGTATACTTAATTTGGCATTACGGCAAATTACCTTCCGCTATTCGTCATATGCAACCGCAGCTCTCGATCCATCCATTTTAAAGTCTCGTAATGAGACACTAGATTTTAAATTCTCATTATGTGTGGAATTGACCTTTTAGCGCCTCCAAGCTGCACATAAACGGCCACTTAATCTGATATCGATAAGCCTCAATATTGGCCATAAAATAGATTGAAATTCCTGCCATGATCAGGCAAACTCCATTTTGAATTTCATCAGGGCTGCTTCTAAAGTGGCTTAAATTATTGTTTCTCACTGAACTCTTTCGGTTTGCTTATTGGGCACCAGCTGTTAACCTCATGCTACGCATTGGGGATTGGTTTAAGCCTGCTGCCGTTCCGTTCATGGTTTCGAACAATAAAGCCACACACTGGCCCGTATGGGTGAACAATTGAAACAGCCTGTAACGAATTGTTTCCTCCAGTATTGCAGCATAATTCTATTGAAAGGAAAATGCACGTAAATCTCAAATATTATTTATAGTACAGTAGGGCTAATTCAGGAAACGGTAAAACGGTTTCTCAGCGCTCAATCTTCCTTATGCGGATCCCGCAACGTAACAAACCGTGGAACCTGTTGTTCCCCATGCTATTTCATCCTGCAGGGATATTTTATGACTTAAATCATCCCGATAAATAAAAAAATTCAAAAAAATAGCGCTACATAGTTATTCGAGGTGATTCAAAATCGGGGCCATTGCTGTTAAGGGATTATCTTGCGGACCTACTTGACAACTGCGGGCTAAATCTTTTTAAATGTTTTTTAAGTGCATTCGCGAAGATATTAGGGAGCTTTTAGGCCCCTTAATTGCAACAAGTTTTACGTTATCCGTTACTCTGAGCATGCGCATTAGTAAAGAAATAACCGTTTTCGTTATTAGAGGATAACGTGTTCCTTTACGTACGAGTAGCGGTAATGTTAATAACCATCACGGTAAAAAGTAGAGCAACGGTGTTGACATATTTCTAATATTATTAATAAATTAAGCGGCTATACTAGAATAAGAAATGTATTGTAAATTTAAATGAGACTTTTTTATTGATTAACTTACGCCATTATTGCGTAATTACGGATTTTATGTGAAAATTGTTTGCGCAAATTTGAACTTTGGCAACACATACACATAACATACTAACATCGCACGAACAGGTTCTAACTTCTAACCCATAACCCAACTATTTAATTTTGAATTTTTCTTTAATATGTTCGGAATATGTTTCTTCTGAAACCTAAAATTGATAAGGCAATCTCTGGGATCAATATTTTCTAAATAAAAAATAGCCCTTGAGTTTTGCAACAACAGGTGGGTCAAAGACGTCGTGTAAAATTAATCGTGATCCACATTTCCCTGATTATTCCGGCGCAGAAAGGCAGTTTCCATGTTTTCTTCCTTTAAACCTTTTAACCAAAAAGTGACTAAGCTTTTGTTTAATAACACTACAAACTTAAACTACCTTTGAAACTTGTCCAAACAAAACGGGATAAGAAAACAATAAAGTGAGGTTTATTGTTTATTTTATTAAGAGTGCAACAAACGCGCTATCAAAATCTAAAAAATGCACTTAACATTATTTGCCTGAACACCTTATTTTTTTGACACACGGATGTTCACAATAACGTTTAGCGTTTAAGGCCAACGTAATTTTAAGGGGCCTAAAAACTCTCTATTATTCCCGCTGTAGCACAAGTGGCTATTAACACGTTTGCACATAACACATATGCTATATTATATCTAACAGCCGCACATCCATACTGAACTGTACAACTTTCCATAAACCAGACAACTTGTTTAATAGTCCCAAATACAAATGTGCGTAAAGTGGGGCTATTAGGGCTACATTATTGCCGCAAAAATAACAATTTGGCAATAAAACCAATCTGTTCTATATTGCTTAAAATTACGCAATGTGTTTTTGGAAGTTTGTGGAGGCAATATCTCTAATTATTTTGAAGTTAATGGACCCACGTTTCTTCTGTAAACGTATTTTCAACTTATACGTGATATCAGTTTTTCCCAATTCTCAATTGGGATAAATATTTTTCCTCAATATTGGCTTCTATGATATTCGGTTTTCCTGATCAGATATTTTGTTTTTCATTTGTTCTATTACTATCTGTCCTGCTTTTTTAGATACGTCAGGTATTACTTTAGATTCTCTTTTTGATCCAATGTTTTATATAAGTTTTGCTAATAACCGGTTTTTCACTTGTGTAGTAAGTGCACGGGTTGCCGTTGGTTAAATGTTCCTCCCATTCAATTCACTTTTATTTGCAAACATTCAGCCCTGTGCTGTATCACTCACGTTAACTTTAACGTGCATGTTATCCGTCAAACACGTTATGTGGCTCCAACTGGTGTGTTGTATCAGTAAAACCTTTATATTATAACAGGCGCACGCTATCGACGAACGTTATCTGAAGAAATAGCGCTTCAGAATAACAGCATCAAATCACATGCCGCTTTCGAACTTAACGTGCATCCCTCGAAGTTAACTTCGGGGAATAAATAAAACAATGGTGTTTAATCAGAGCGTAGTTTTGTCTTTTAGCTATAATTTGTTTTTAATTTAAAAGAAAAATATGTCTTTTGGTAGTCTTATAAGGTTAGCTTGATTAGAACAATTGGAAAATAGTCTTGAAAATAAACTTTATTTTCCTCCACAAACTCTACTAAATTTTCAAATTGTTTGCGGGTTTTTTTTGTGCCTCTTCTGAATGCTCCATTGAAAGTGTTTGAGATGATAGGTCAAGAACAATAACGAACGAAATTGAAAGTGAATGCAAATCATAAACAAAGACAAGTATGGAA
>NW_026018715.1:3785026-3800920 GCF_020466585.1 Dendroctonus ponderosae
GAAACCTTTTGTAGTTCAGAACTACCTACTCTAATCAAACACTAAGTCCTGAACTAATTCCGAAAATTTATCATACTGGAAATAAGGTGGAAGATAAAGCCAATAGAAGTAACAAGGTCTAAAAAAACTACTAAAAAGTTCCAAAATTCTAAATATTTTGCAAAAAAATAGTACAACTTTGTACAAATTACTTCAGAAATATACTTATGCTATCGCTCAAATCTGTTGAAAAAACGCGGGTTAGAAAATAGTAAAAATTATTCAGATATTGTGTTACCGTTTCACCATTCTTATATTAAAATATGTATTAGGTTTATAACTCAGGAAACTGGAAACAACAAACTTTAGTGGAAGCACTAAAATTGCTGTTACTTATAGCAATATCCTAACGTTTAGTGTATTTTATTTGGATTTCAGTTTTGTCCATACTGTTCCTAGCAGTTGTTGTAGAAGTGTACATTGCACTGAATTATTCATTATAAATATAGTACGAATTTGCCATTAAACTTAAACTCGATAAAAATATTTGTCGAGTCTTAGTTATACGTAATTCGAATTTAAAAACCACATTCGAACTAATTTACCTTAAAAGGACTTCTTACGTTCCAAGCTCAATTACAGATATCCCGATTTGTTGAGAGTCCTTATAGAAAATCGGGAATTTCCCATGGTTTTGCTAAATGGAAACGTATTTAATCCAAACTTGTCGTCCCATTACTGATAAATCGTGTGTTTTTCTGCAATAACCTGCTTTTCTGCGTCTGGCTTCAATAAGAACGGCCACTTGTTTTTCGTGACGTGGGATCTGCACGGAATTCGGAGCGCTTTAACCATTTCGAAATGCATGTCGAAAACGAAATGTAAGCTCTTTAATATTGTCGAATCCGAAACGCAGACTGCGAACACAATGTGTCTACTACTTGTCTGATTTTCGCATTGTGGAGGTTATACGATATGTGTTTGAACTGGGTAAGGTTTTCTGATTTTTAAATGAATTTCTGTTTGACGTCAATTGAGACTTATTTTCTGAAGCTCTTAACGTTCTGCACTAGAGCGTTACAATCTCGAATAGACCGAGCAGTTGGTTAAATTGACTCACTGTGGACATGGTTAGCTAACTAAATTCAATTACCTATTGTTTACTATTTTCATATCTTCTGGTTACTCTAAGTGTCCATTCTTATGCTTAAAAATTTAATACATAGTTTAAACTTATTTCTCACCTACATGGTGTCCCGGCAAATGTGGGCATACTTTTGGATACATAGACAGGGTGTCAAAATAGCTTAATGCACGAAAATAAATTTCCTTTAAAAAAATGTTTAGAAGCCCTACTAACTATAAACCTCTARCTCTGCTAAAAATCTGTTTTTGTTAAMTAACTTTTAAAATGCTCGGGATAATTAGAAACGGTTTACATATGATACATAAATTCCAGTTAAGTCTTTGAAACTTGCTTTGCTACTTGAGTTAGCCAGAGACCGACCAGCTCGTATGCATTAATTAATGTCCATATCTTTAACACCCTGTTTCATAATAGGTCAAGAGAAATACTTATGAATTGCTTGAAGCTTAAACTAAAAAACGATACTCTGGTATGACATCGATATAGTAAACCGTTTTAAAAAAAATATATTTTAATACCCATTTAATTAAATTAAACCTTTCTCAAAATCGAAGTGAAGAACTGATAATCTAATTGTTTAATTTGAAATTTTATAGGTAAGTTCAACATGGGCTCTTTTAAGTTTGATGCATTTTCGCGCCCGACGAATTAATGATTGTTCAACACCCCGCCAGACCCCAGCATTGTTGGTTATTTGATCGGAATGACCATAATTGTTTCTCCTGAGTTTCAACAAGGTCGAAATAAATTTCAATTTTTCAGGTGACCCCAAAAATCTAAGAAATTTAAGTCGGAAGAACGRAGGGCCAAGCCACGGGTTCTTCTTCGGCGGTCCAGTGATTTGGACAAACATTATTTAGGCGATCTCGGGCAACAACACTAAAATCAGAAAATTCTCTTTGCAAATACGAGATGTTTCGCTTTGTCTCTAGCGGTTAATACTCTAACAAAACATCCAAAACATTTCAAGAAACTCTAAATAAAGTTGCCCCTTCATCCGTACTGGCAACACAAATTTTCCTAACATTATTAATGATTCCGATATTAATACAATCAGTGATTAATACAATCAAACAATGGTAGAATGAGGGCTTTCATCGGACCATACGTGCAAATTATGTGAATCATTGCCGCGATTTCTGGTTAATCCTGCTTCATCCGTGAACGAATTCTACGAATAAAATGGCCAATATTTTGTTATTGTTGCAACAACCAGTTTGCAGACACTATCTTATTCGGAAAATCATAATGCATAAGTTCATACACTATCCTTAAGTGTAAGGTTGCTGTAGTTCTACATTAATTGCATGAAATATTGTTGTTTTGGATGTCATAAATTGTGCAGCCAGCTTGCAAGCACTTGTTGAAGGATCCTCTTGTACAAAGTTCAAGATATTCTGTTTTCATAGAATGATTCTGCTCGTTCTTTGCAAATCAGCATGATTCAATT
Organism: Dendroctonus ponderosae; assembly: GCF_020466585.1. Classification (NCBI taxonomy): domain Eukaryota; kingdom Metazoa; phylum Arthropoda; class Insecta; order Coleoptera; family Curculionidae; genus Dendroctonus; species Dendroctonus ponderosae. The sequence continues at coordinate 3,787,603 of NW_026018715.1, forward strand.
TTTTCAAACGTTTTAAAATCATTTAAAACTTCTAATCATTAACTTTATTGCGGTAGCGATACAGGATCGGTTCAGAACCGATAACGAACCGAATTTGGGCGCAGGTTCGGTTCAGGACCTGTTCAGAAACGATCCTTCATTCCTTCGTTCTGCGAATGCTTTAAGAAACCAGCTTTTAGTAGTACCAACAGTATTTTAGTTACTTTGTGCCTAACAGTAATTTCCCTAAACTGAAATGCAATGGAGTGAAAATGGAAAGACGGATTTGCTGTACTTTTTATGCAAAAAAAATTTTTTCTCTCAGTTTTTGATTATTTTGAATAAAAAGTAATTATTGATGTTTTTTATCACATTTAATTAATTTATTTAAAAAATGCCCCTGTCCAAACGCAAGATGTTACATCTGCTCTATTTGATCTGCATTTTTTCTACATTTTCCGTTGGTGGTACAATTGGTACCAGCGACGACCTTTTGTCTGCATCCCGTTTCTTAATTCAAATTGATAGCTTTGTTTCCATTCATCCGGAGGCGAAAAATTGCTGACAAGTGTAGGCAATTCCAAGTTTATTTTGGAATTGCCTACACTTGTTAGCAATTATTTTGAATTTGGTTTATTTATATTGGCGTTCTGATCAAAATTCGTTAGTTAAATGCGAAATAAACATAAAAAACTTAATAGTGATTTACAAATTATTATACAATTATGAAAAAAATAGTCTTGATTTTTCTCTGGCTGATCTGCTGACGAAATCGTAAAAATCAATCGATCGAAGTAAATCACCTTCAATGCTTGACGTTAAGCTTAACCAATGAAGCGATAGTTGAAAATAGAAAAATGCAAATATAGTACTTAGTGTCAGGCGCAAGTTTAGTTTTAGTTTTTTAAAAATCTTTTAACCKACATCTGTCGTCYGTTTGTCCGGCCGCGGGTGAAATTTGCCAGAAGTTCGGAAAACAGATTTGAWAATGAACTGAAAAACTGAAAACAGACAGACAGTGTTTCTTTATGATCTATGGCAAAAAGTGGCAGTTTTTGATAATTCGATTATGATAGAATTATCAAGTTTGTTTATATTTATACTGCATTTAATTAACTAATTTCTATCAGAACGCCATTGTAAAAATAAGCTTGGAATTGCCTACATATGTTCGCAATTTTTTCAAATGAGATCTACAGCATTTAACATTTTAACTATCAGTTTTAATAGACAAATAAACCCATAAATTTGAATTTTTGTAAGTAGAGTAATTTTTTTATCGCGAACACCCAATGTCTCTACCCGCATGTGATCAGTTCCGAACTAGTTCTGAATCGTTACCGTAAATAAAGCTTTTATTTTAACTGATCAGGTCGAGTCTATCACCCATCTTCCTTGAACGTTGGTTGACAAGTTAACATTTCTTGGGTTAGAGAAGGATTACATATCGCGATTTGAAGTAGTTCTTCTAGAACTTCTACAAATAATGAGGTTTTGAGTAGCAGATTTGAAAAGCAGAACTATTTATGCAAAAAATTGAATAACTCACAAAAATAAATATTCTGCGATTTAAAAACGCGTGATAAATTTTTTTGTTAAAATTGACAATATTGTCCATCGGCCCCAAAATTGGRAATCGTGATTGAAAAACGGCTATTTTATCGATGTCAAWTAAGAGTTAGTATMTTTTTTTAGTTTAAGCTTTAAACTATTCAAAAATATTTCTCTTGTCCTATTATGAAACAGGGTGAAAAAAATATGCGCATTAATGTGGTCGGTCCYTGGGATACTGAAACAGCMAAATGAGTTGTTAAAAATTATCAAATACTACCAGGTAATTTAAAAGTTTTTTTAATAAAATCGTAARAAGGACCTATATCTTGTTAGGGAGGACCGGTGGAWTTTTTTTATAGGAACTTATAATGTTATTTTGCACTCCCTRTATATTTATTCGAAAGCATTCTCACTTTTTCAAGTCACKCTGTATATTATATTTTGAAGATTGTAATGGCAACTATTAAGCAATAACCTAAAGTAGTTTACTGGCCAGTTGGTAAAATAATTCATTCGGGTTAGTTCCATTGAAATTAGTGATTTTTCTCAATCATTTTATGAGCCGTCGAGGTGTACTAAGCCGTAAAAATGGGTGTCGACATAGGATTGTTAGTTCATCAAGTATAAAGAGACTCGCAGCAATAATAAGCTAAGCTGAAATTAATTAAAATCTTCAAAAAATAGTCAAGTGAAAAACGACAAAACTAACTGGTAAACATTAATAAACTGGTCAAGAAATTCAGTTCGAAGAACTCATGTTAGATCATTAGAGGTCGATTATTTCATAAGCTGAACCTGAGACAAGCACTTGTCTATAGTTGAACAATTTCTTATCAAAACTCCGGATCCTAATAAACTCCTCCTAATCCTTATCACTGGATAAAATTTTTTAAATGTTCGCTTTTTCCCCCGAATTATGAATAGCTAATGCGTCATTCCTACTTTAAGACGAAATTAATAACACATGATGAATTCCGTTTTAGGCTTTTTGTTTCATGTAAAAAATAGGCCGCTGTTCTCTTCATACAGAAAGTTCGTGTATTTTCTTGATGTATCGCAAACACCAAAGAACTTAGATCAATGCCTGGTGGGCATAAATCTTATGCTTGAAGCCACTGGCAAAAAAAATTGAAACTGAAACTAGTTGGCTTAATGTGTGGTTATAAACTTCTAAAGTACATGCCAGAATTGGAATAACGTTGAATATTTTTTTATTCAGTTTTCAAATTCAGTCATTCAGAATCAATTTTAATAAGCAACACAAGTAGCACTTCTTCTATTCAAGTAATTGACTGCAAGTTTAATATATTGTTTCGGTAAACAGGTTTTTAAAATTTATCTAATCGAATCTTTCACGCCCTCCGCATTATAGCGTGTTTTCCAGCAGGTATATAAATCTTTTATAATTGATTTAACTTCCTGAAAAAATATTGCAATATACGTTACACGGATTTTTTCCCAAACGGTTTTTAATAATTTATAGCTTAGTTCATGTTCGCACTTTGCTACCCTAATTTGATAAGGAAATTTGAAAGCTGAAAGGAAAAGACTTGAGAATGGTAAACTCTTGACGAGGGAATATGCCTGTCTCATAGAATGTTAGCCATTGGCTCTTAAATAATTAGAAAAAATTTAAATCACAAATACAAGAGAACATGTGTCTAGACACAGACATATGATGTCTAAATTGGTGACTGATGATATGATGTCTAAATTGGTGACTTCAACGTACATAGCGATGGCTTTTGCAGGTGATTGTCACGATACGAGTTGGAAAGTAATAGTCAAAATAGCAAATTTTCATTTTTGATTTATGCAGTGAACTAACGAAATGATGTTAAAAATCACAGAATTAACATTTACTTCAACATTTACAGGCAATCTATCAGTAGCTTTTATAATATTGATAATATTGGACATACTCTGTTTGAATATTCAAAGTCTATGTTCGGGAATAATGTAAGTCATGTGTTTTCTGATATACAAGGTGATTCAAAATTGGCATCATTCCTCTGGAAGTGTTGTCTGTTAAAAACTCCAGTAACCATGGATAACTATGAAGCAAAGAAAATAAAAGAGACAATAACATACATTGAGGAGAGGATAACGGTGTCACTTTGCGGTCAGTACTGCGAGAAAACAGCCCCCCGAGTGCTGCCATCTTTTTGGGGCAAATGAGTGCTATACCTAAACGGGTCACAACTGTCATCCAAAACCACCTGTTAAAGGTTATTTATCATTGATCAATATTATTGATCAAATAAAATACAATTCTGTTGTTAAAACAGAAGAAGTATTCCCAAGACTAAGAAGTCCTGTTCGTTTCACTCCAAACATCTGTCCGTATGCGTCCCGATCACTGTGAGTCTGGGCTTATATTTTGAGCAGCTTCTCGTGTTCGGTTTATTAACTGCTGCTCAATTTGAACCGGTGATCAGAAGATCAGAGATTTAATGTATTCTGGTGTCCTGTGCATATTACATACATGGTAGGAATGTAGGCCCTTCATCGGGGGAGTTATTGGGACAATTAAGTATCTAGTACTCCTGGAAGGCTCAGCTGCAATATTCTCTAATACCTGTTCCTGTAGGCCTTGAAACCGAGCACCTTTAGATTGGCCACTATCTGCGTCCATTTCGGGCCACTCATATAGTCTTTGCTGGTGCAAGTTCTTACAGCTTCTGCTATGTTACTCGGAACATATTTGTGTCCCAATCACTGTGAGTTAATGTGTTCTGGTGTCCTGTGCATATTACATACATGGTAGGAATGTAGGCCCTTCCTAGGGGGAGTTATCGGGACAATTAAGTATAATGTGTTCGAGAAAGTGCCGTTGTTGTGCAGTGCTTCAAGTACTCCTGGAAGGCTCAGCTGCAATAATCTCCAATACCTGTTCTTCTAGGTCTGGAAACCGAGCACCTTTAGATTGTTTACTATCGGCATCCATTTCCTGCCACTCGTCTAGTTTGTAGCCCTTTTCAGGTGTAAGTTTTTTTAGCTTCTGCTATGGTACTGTGGCATTTTCCCATAACTAACCGCATACTCGCAAATTCGCTGTTGGTTTACATTTTCTGAGAGGAGCTTCAAAATAAGCCACAGTTTGACAAATGCTTGATATTATTGACAAAGGCTGTCTACCTGTAAATAGCTGTTACTGTTCATGACAAAAAACATCATTGCCGTTTCGACTTTTCGTAAAAAAATTGTAGAATAGTACTTTTTTAATATCAAAAATTTTAGTAATTGGACAAAAATATTGTAATTTTTCTTTTGGAATGCTTAAGCATTCCAATAGGCTACCAGTCAAACGTGGGACCTTTTAAAAATAATGCTTAATAACAAAGTTGAAATTCGATCTTCAACTGTTAATATCTTCTTAAAATTTTCGATAAAAAATTTTTCAATATTTTTCTCGTACTCTCTAGGTGGGCCCCTATAACTTTTAACGGGAATGACGCCAATTTTGAATCACCCTGTATCTAGAAACAAGCACATAATATCCGAGATCGTCATTAGCAAAGACTTTCAGTAAATCAACTTTCAGACACAGTAAAAGTGCCACAATGGTGCAAAGTTTTACCATTATGAAACAATTTGAGTGTAGTATTACTATCCATTGCAGATGCCAATTCTCCTTTTTCTTATAGTGAATCTCATATCGGAGGTTTGCTATCATCATAGAAGTCATGAATTTATTGACTGCAGCTCTGAACAGTTGAACATTGCATGCAACATGAACACGGCGTCTGCCAATGCTCCGCCTTCCTCTAATCTTTCCCTGGACTATCAGTTGGAGAAGTGTGTATTTCTGTCCTATCATTATATAACCATATTGAACTTTTATTTTCTCATGGAGTTAACGATTTCGCATTTCTTCTGCATCTGGTTCGGCACTTCGGTGTTAGTAATTCTATCGGCGGCCGAAAGAATACGCAACATTCTACTGTCGCACCACATTTCGAATGCTTGTAGTTTGTCGATGTGTTTTTTATTGAGGGTTCATTCTATGACTCCATACAAGTGCGTGGAAAAACCGCAACGACGCCGCATCCTCATTCTAAGATCCATGTTAATATCCCGACTCGTGAATAACTTATTCATTTTTACAAATGTTGATCTATCTGTCACTATTCTCGTTCTTATTTCTCTTGTTGTTCCCGATTGTTCTAGCCAAGTTCCTAGATATTTATATGTCGATACTTTCTCTATCGTGGTGTTTGCCACCGTCAGGTTTGCCTCGTTCAGGTCTTGTGAAAATTTTGTAACAATTATTAACTTGGTTTTCTTAACGCGAACGGCGATTGCGCTAGCCGGGACTTAATAATAAAAATAATAATTTTCACGTCTGAACTATGTGGGCGCAATGAAGTGAAGTAAAACAATCAGAATTTTTACAAGTACTTCCTCCTATACCTATCTCTAATTTCCGCAAATAATCTGACGATCTGTACGTTTGGATATCTGCAAGTGATTTACCAGTAACTTTTTAATTACTAACTATGTTCTATGTTCGGGAATCATGTAAAATCATGTTTCCTGATATAGGTCGTAACAGACGCGTAATCCCAGTTATTCATTCTCTATGAATTATTTACTACATTCACATTTTTTAGCATAACAGTAACAGTAAAAGTGCCAAAATGCAGGGATGGAAAATTTTACCGTAATGAAGCAATTTGAGTATCGTATTAATGGCCGTTGCAGATGCCAATTACAACTTGACAAATGCAAAAATTGGCTTCCAAAATCGTATTTCAGAAGGAGCAGTTTTCCAAGATTAAACACAGGTATTAAAAAACTATAGAAAAAATGTATCTTATTTAAATCTTTTTTGTGAAACAAGAACTGGACCGCTTTGGGACCTATAAGTCTTATTCAATTGGGTTTAACTGGAATGCTGTGTAGCTTACAAGCATTTTAATTTATTGTCAGTAGTAGCAAGGTAAACCCAACTGATGGGGACTAATAGCTTCGAAACCGATCAGGGAAGTACTTGCTAGTGACAAAGCCAAAAATCTGGTTTTGTTATTTTCGAGTTTTCGTTTTATGGCGAAAAACTTCATTATATTGCACCGAAACCTTTAGCACAAATATTAGCAGCTGATATAGATCTATTTAAAAAAATCAAATATTTTTTCACTCCTGTGTTGCAAAATAATATGCTGTGATTTTCATTTCTTTCTTGATGGAGCGATTTATTTCCAGCTTGTTTCAGCAACTGGTAGATCACATAATGTCGTCTCCCATACCTGTATAGTTTAAATACAATTTCCATAACGAAAACAGACAAATATTTGCATTACCACAACATATTCGCAAACTCGTAAGTTATGCCAATAAAATTAAGTTGTTCCTCAAACTAATTTAGCCTTTCTCCAGAAATTGGGAGCAACTTAATAGTATTAAACAATTACTCAAGTTATAAATTATCGGAGTGTCAAAATTAATAGCACTCAATGCACAACATGTTACCCCGCCAGACAAACCCACGTTTTGCTGATTTATTGCGATCTTTCAGAATGGCAATAAGATTCAGTCTAGAGAAATATTGAGTTGTTTTGCGAATTTCACCTAAAGTTGAGGTAAATTTTAACGTATTTAACCCCTTTCAACAGGAGCGTTTAATTTGCGTTTCTAGAACACTTGGAGTTTAGAGCTAAAAAGTTTGAACTTGTGCATGGTAATGCATTTAATATAAAACATAATTATTGTCAGTTGATAAAATTGTTTCACTTTTTTCGAAGGTTTTCATATTGTACCGTGGACGGCCGGGTATCCAACTCTTTCTTCAGCTTCCAACTTTTATTCAGCTCGATATAACATTAAATACGTAACAGGAACAAACTAACTTTAAAATTACCGTCAACTTCACAAACAATAACAATAACCTCTTCTGCACTCAGTCGCTGCTGTCACTTCACTCTCCCTGTCTGGTTTTCTTCGTCGCTTATATAGATTCCTTCAGGTAACCCAGATGGTTCTCAAAATCTCCAGAACAGGTGCGAAACATCCCGCTTGCCAGTGTCATATTTGACAGTAAATGGGGCGCAAATGGGGCTCCCATTTACTGAAATACCATCAATTTCAAACCCCCATTCCAAACGTGAGTACCCCAGGCCATTTCCGTTACACTGCCCGCCTGCTAAACCCTGATCGCCCCGATTAGGTAATTCCTGGATCATGGTTATAACTGGCGAAGCGGCGAATGTGGACAACTTTAAATTTTGCCTGAGGGCTCTTCTGATTGCTCATCAACAGTTCAACGCCACCGACGTCGCGCGGCTTTTCGCTGGTGTTCTCTTGGCGCACCACGTTGCCGATCCATTGCATCAGCGTCCTCACCAGGTTGAAGAACTTGAAAAGATCGCCAGTATGGGCCAGTTTTCCTCTGCGCTGCTCGCAAACCATTTGCAAACTGGCCCACGCCGACACCACTTCTTGTTCTCTATTTGTAATCTCGTTCGCTCTGTCGCCCGCATAGCTTGAAGCTTGGCCGATTCCTCTGGGATCTGTTGCACTTGGTTCTGAAGCGTCTGCAGGTCTTGCTTGAAGTTCTGATGTTTGCGCTGCGGCGTTGAAACAGAACCGGCATCTCGGCCCAGTTCGTCCGACATACATGGCAACCTGCTTCTTCAAAATGCAGTCGTGGAAGAACTTGTGTAATTCACGGGAAGCCGCAAGCATTTGCGTTCGGGTTTCGATCAATTCCAACAAATCCTGCCAGGCCTCGTTCAGCCCTTCCTTCCATTCGGCGATTGTTAACGAGTCGGAATGGCCTGCAGCTATCAAGGAGTCTGCAATGTCGTTGACTCCCGCAACTCCTTCACTTCCAATGGTTTCCGTGTCGTGGGCGAACTCCTTAAAGCGCTCCCATAGCAGAGTAACGTGATCGTAATCCTGGCCCAGTTCGTGAGAAGAGGCTCGATCAGCTATCTACTTCTCCAAGTCGCCAACGTCTCTGTTGAGCAGGAAGAGCTGCAAGGCCTCATCCATCTTAGCGCGTCGTTCTTGCGCCAAATCCTTCAGTCCGACATATAGCTTGCCCAGTTGCTACTCTTTAACAGCGACCTGCTCGGCCAAAGGATGTCCTTCAGCCGACAGTGCCTTTACAGTTTCAACCAGTCCTCTGATGGTGTCCGCATAAGCTTCACCGGCCGCTTCCAGACTTTCGTACTTCTTCATGAAGTTCCTGGCGCTGATGTCGTCTTTGCCCCGATCTTCCACCATCATGTAGAGCTCCTGCTCGCTCATCCAACTCTCGGCCTCATTGGCATCGAACAGATACTGCTGCGCCCGCTCGTTCCTCAGCAGGTTGGCTCGTCTATTATCGATGGCTTCCTTTTCCCTAATTTCATTTTCGCTTAACCGTCGATGCTCTCTGGTGGTGTCAATAACAGATTCGTTCTGTAATGACGCCACTGCKAAAAGAGTCTCCAAATTCCATGCAGCGTTTATGGATTCTACATCAGGCTGAGCTTCGRYTGGCGCATTTTYTTCRATGGGAATGTTTTCTTCTTTSGGCAWWTCTGGGTCGGAAAATTGCTCAACTTTAGTAGCGATTTTAATTAAATTGGCGTCTTCATCTAATGCTGGCAAATCATGTACGGGTTTATCGCTAGTTGGCCATTGCACTCAGAATCAGATGATTCTTCACTCAAACAAACTACTTTTTCTAATCCCGGTTGCACAGCTTTCCTTCTGAGCATTATTTCGGGTTTAGTTTTCGCCGATTCAAGCAGATTTTGCGCGTTTTTCTGCATAGTTACATACTCATGTTCCACTGGCCTAGTGATGTCTTCGATTTTATCACTCACAGTTTTATCAGCAACCGACAATTCTTCAGTCTTCACAATAGTCGCGTCGCCCGTAATCACCTTGTCTGATGGGAGTTCTGCAGCATGTTCGTCCTGTGATTCCAAAATTGCTATACTTCCGACTTTACCACTTCCTTCACTTTCGCCGCTGTTAATGTCTCTTCCACTACTGCAGGAATGTCCACGATTTCAGAGTTTTCCGAATCATCAGTCACTTCCTCGATGCTCTTTAGTTTGCCTTCAACGGTTGTCTTCAGGTCTTCAAATTTCTTAGCGGTGTCGTCCATTTTATCTCTCATTTCGTTCATAACTTTGTTGTTGTCTTCCATTTTGTCGTCATCATTTTCCTACTGTTGTCGCTCATTTTGTCCATCATTTTCTTACTGTTGTCTTCCATTTTGTCCATCATTTCGTCTTTCATCTGCATGAGCAGTGCAATCAAACTGGAGTTCTCCATTGGAGGGTCTTCTTTCTTTGATTTAATTCTTGTTTCTATCAAAATTCAACTTGAATTCTGGTAAATCCCACTTCTGACACCAAATGTACCGTGGATGGCCGGGTATCCAACTCTTTATTCAGCTTCCAACTTTTATTTAGCTCGGTATAACTTTAAATACGGAACAGGAACAAACTAACTTCAAAATTACCGTCAACTTCACAAACAATAACAATAACCTCTTCTGCACTCAGTAGCTGCTGTCACTTCACTCTCCCTGTCTGGTTCTCCTCGTCGCTTATATAGATTTCTTCAGGTAACCCAGATGGTTCTCGAAATCTCCAGAACAGGTGCGAAACTTCCCGCTTGTCAGGGGCATATTTGACAGTAAATGGGGCGCAAATGGGGCTCCCATTTACTGAAATACCATCAATTTCAAACCCCCATTCCAAACGTGAGTACCCCAGGCCATTTCCGTTACAATATGAAAGACTGGTTGCTATTAAACCATCTAATTTTATACGTACACTTTGGGGTAACTTTCTTTGCTCCAAGAAGTATTAGACTCTCGGCTGTTTCCTAGTGGGCTTGAAGACTACTATGCCCAAAGCCAGGCGACCGTAAGTCTCATTGAGGACGCAATTTGATTTTTCTGATAGTGAGGAAGAGTTTTTAGGCGAAAGTAGACCGATTTTTGTTTTCTTGCCACCTTCGCAATTAACCATTGCAAAGCAGATAATCAAATAGGACACAAATATTGTATTTTTTAATTAATTTGTTGAAATTTAACGCGTTGATTAGAAGCAAGACTTGCATGACTCTGGCTGCAAAACCAACTCCAATACCGTCATGGTATTATTAAATCGATAAATTCGCCTGCCGGCTTTACAACCTTTACAACAAATAAATAATTTTAAAACATAGCCACCTCAAAAAGATTGACCATTGAAACAAGGTTGAAGGTAAGCAACACTAATGAAGTTTCACTGTTTAAATTTTATATTTGTAGTGTTGACTTAAGTTCGAAGCAACTTTTATATCATGCATATTTGCTTTCTGTGAGCCATCTAATATGATAATGTTGTTACTGGGTTTAATATTTAAATGTCCGCAAATTAACTTTTCATTTTAATTAACTTCTTGTTTGCAGTTGAAAAAAATAGATTTCATCATATGCCATTTAATTTTTCTTTTTCATGAATATGAATTGAATGATGAATTGCAAATTTTGCCGGTACGTTATAAATTAATTTTAACTGTTTGCAGATTAATCCGCTTTAATTGATTTCGTGGTTTTTTTAATTTGTGACGTACCTGTATAATTGCGTTTTCTTAACGCTATGCAATTTCCAGATATTACTTTTATTATTTTTTTCAATTAAATTTAATAATTTATGGATGGAATTATTGTTGCTTATAATCATTTTCCTTTTATGACTAACGCCATATAGGCGTCTGCCTGTTTTGTCCAGTGTCTCTTTTGCTGTTCAGGTCCATTTACTTCTCCACCATTTTGGCGTGCTTTCTTGTATTCTCTTTCCTACATGATTACCTTTTTGGTGTATCACTTGCTCCCTGACATTTGACATTCTCTTTATAGTTTTTTTCCATCATTTTCTTCTGTTGTCTATCCATCTTCCCATTTCCTGTGTCTTTCTCTAATCACTGAGTTCACTCACTCCTCACTCTGTCAAGCAAGATCCTTTCATTGGAATATACCTTACAGCAGGAAACACCTACTTAGAAAATTGATGCGAAATGAAATGAACTGCTGTCGAAAACGCCGAGACAATGCGAAATATCTGGTATAAAATGTTAAATTAAATCATTATACAATGAAAGAGGACACCGAACAGGCATAACGAAAACAATCCAAAATAAGTAGAGCTGCGAAAATAAAAATAGAATTGGAATAGAAAACAATAAGAGAAATTCGTATACTCTTTATGATTTTTTATTTGCGTTTTCGCAGTTATAAGCATTTAGTGCCTGGTGATGTCTGAGCTGTAAATGATGTCAATACTGGGTTAGCTGCTGCTTTGTACATTCTAATTTTGATTTCAATGTTGAATAGTCTATTAGGCCATACAATCTTCTGTAGATTAAGTTCTAACTGTCTGTCGTAAGTGGTAGTCACTGATTATGACACTAATTTTATTGCATTCGCCGGGCCTTTCTGCGATTTGCCTCACTATAAAAATGGTATAATTTTGCGGAAACTTTACTGTACTTATTTTGCACCAAATTGTTTCCCGAATTTATTCTAAAGCAAGTTTAGTAAATGTCTTGAGTATGGTATTAAGAAAGCTGATATTACGATAGCTTTTTGTTAATGTGTTTCCTGTTTAAAAATGGGGATTGTGACATTTCTCTTTCAATGGTATGTTTGTCTAGGCCAGGGCTTTTACGGTTTTTAAGTGATTTATATATAATAATATATGTATTTACAAATGGAAAACATAGACTTTCGGGTGTACGTTTATTTTGTATGATCTATTGAAATTTCAGCGTAGACCTGGGTAACTCAGTGAAATTTTAGGAGTTGGCGCAGTGCTACGCAAGTGGCTTGCTGCTCCAACCCAACGCACGGTGGGAAAATGTAGATAGAATTTTTTTACTTGTTTTTAGATTTATATCAAAGGCCACTTAATAACCATATTATTAAAAAAAATTTTAAATTTCAGAATTTTTCCGTTTTAGCCGAGTTACTCTTACTTCTAAATGCTCAATTTTCTAAAGTTTCACTTAAAAATGCTGACAAACTTAAGGTATTTTTCGTGAAAAAATATGAAATACATTTCGAATCCTTCGTCGCTTTGTAAAAAGTTTTGAAGTCTATTTCCAGCGTCGAATTTGGAACAAAAATCAAGTATTTTTCTATTAAAAAACGAACAGAATAAGCGAAAGTTTTTAACATATTACTTGTAAATCTCGTCACCTCGAACAAAGACTGTAGAGTTTGTTAAGAAAATGTGCTTTTTTAGTTTTAACTGATTTTTTTTTGCTTTACTATCTATTTAAAAACGCTTTATTTTGTTTATTTAGTTTTGGAGTTTAACTTAAAAGTACTGACCATCTGGAAGTATTTTACGCGAAAAATTACAAGACAAATTTATAGGTCAGTAAAAATTTTACAAAAATTTTTTTCAGCGTCGAATTAGAGACAAAAACAAAATAAAGTTACTCCTGTTTTTTCCCGAAAATCATAAAGGTTTTCTCCAAAATCACAATATTAAAAGCTTTCAAGCGAAAACGCAAAAAACCATTATTTTCAACTTTTCTTTGAAAAACTTTTTCATAAAACTGTATACTAAGATACCAACAAATATTAGACAAATTTATAGTCAAAGTTTGAGTAAAAAATAACTAAAAGTGCTTCGTATAAGCATGGAACGTTATCAGCTCGAGGATTATTTTGCTAGGTATATCTTTGCATATATAATAACAAGCTACAATTCATCTCAACTGGTGATCCAACATATTGGCCAACTGACCTCAACAAAATCCCGGACGTCATCGACATATGTGTCACCAA
>NW_026018715.1:3801919-3804586 GCF_020466585.1 Dendroctonus ponderosae
ATAGGTTTCAATTTCATTAATTATGCCATGTTCGAATATAATAAATGATTTATAATTTGTATTAATTTTTGTTAAGCCTCTTTACAAATAAATTGCCAATTCACTCATACAGCGTCTTTAGTAAACCAAATATTTTACTAATGGGAATTTAAAAGACCACTAACTTGGGAAACTAAAGAGAGGTGCTTTTCATCAAATTGGCGCCTCGATGTTAGTTCTCGCACACTTTCTCACTACCGAGTTTCACAGAAAAAGAGATTTATTGGGCGACAATTAGTTTCTTGTGTGATTTTCTACGGAAGTCTAGCAAATGGAAGCTAATTTTTTTCGGTAAATGTCTTTTTGTATTTTCTCTAGTTCGTCCAGTTTGAGTTATCCTGATTTATAGACTTCCCGAATTTCAAACCGCTTTAAACGTTACCGGCTTTTATTACATACTTCAGTTTAAAAATACTTTTTTGCTTCAATTTACGATCCAAAATCCCTAATTTTTAAAATGCTTATGTTGAGTGGAATAGTAACTGTTTGCTGGAAATTGGTGAAATTTATTTCGCAATAAAATCCTCTTGTTATAATAAATGTTTTACAATGTAGCACACGATATGCATGATTTTATGGTGAGTAAACGTTCCTATAAAGACCTTCCAAATTTTATGCTGGATGAATTCAAAGCGCATTCTTCAAGTGGCAAGCAAACATATTGCAGCAGCTTTATTACTGCCATATGGAAATATTTATGGCATAACGCGTCTTAAGCATTGTTAAAATGTGCTTTATCGAATTCAAAATGTAGGCAAAACAATCAAGTTACATATATGTATAATGAAGCAATTGGAATTACACATGTATTCCTTACTTTTAATATTTATTCATGCAATAGGAGGAATGCAGTAAAGAACTATTAAAACGTTTAATCCAGAAGAAGTGACCAATCGAATATTTAAAGTGTAATTGAGTCTTTTAAAGGTCTTTGTAATCCAGCCAAAAATGGATTGAGTGAAAAGTCGCTAATAACGAATTCAAAAGTCGTTAATAACGAATACTTTAATAACTTTAAGTTATGTTGCTGACGTGTTTCAATAATATCACTTTTGTTTATAAAATTCAAAAATCTACTCAAATAAAGAGAAACTGGCCGCATTCAGTTTTAATTTCAAAATAAAAAGCAAATAAGCAATTTTAAACAGCGAAGTTTGTATAAGTAAAATTTTGCTTTCGAGCGTAGTGAATGAATTTCTCTTGGTGCCGGAAGAAAAACTATTTTTCTATAATTATAAATGATGCTGCTGGTCAAAGTCAACAAATAATTAATGTTAGACTCCTTACAAACACGCAGACTGAAATCTGCTTTTCGGTAATACTCGCACTTAAACATAGTTTATTCGTTTAGTATAAAAAATAGACGGTGCGAGCACAGTGGGTCAGAAGGCAACAGAGTTCTAGACGAGTTAAAGAGTGTAAAATCAGAAACAGTTAGTAATTTTTTGTTTTAAGTTAAAGGGATTGTTTAAAATAAAGTAGCCAGAAACCAATTCCAAAAATGTATCTAACCTAATCTAATTTATCTAACAAAGGCTAAAAAACTACAAAAAAATAATTGCAAAAGTAAAGATTTTGCAAAAAATAATACAAGTTTACTTGACATCAAATAGTCTCATTTGCATGTGAGTCGGGAATGGGTGATATATTGAGTCGAAAGTAGTTTTGTTGTGTGGACAATTAGATCTTGAGTGGACTGTAAGTGAACAGAAAATGAGAAGAATAAATCAATGTCATGTTTCTGTTTTTGGTTAGTTAATGGTTACTTAGAACAAAAGAAAAATTACTTAGAATTTAAAAAAGCACAGCAACAAAATTATTATAAAGAGAAAAAGTACAGAAAAATATAATATCAAGAGCAATGAAAAAGATATCCAGAGTAGAGAAGTAGTCATAGCAAATACTGAGAGAAATTATTTCGCGTATTGTTTAGACTCAGGCAATAATTAGAGGAAAAATCGTGAGTAGTGAGTTAATGGTATCAAGTAACGGGTTATCCAGTTTGAGGTTCGGAAATTAAAACCTTGCTATTTGATATCTGTGAAAATTAAACGTCATCCGAATCGTTTTTGTTTTAGTTGAAGGTTTGCCATTTTGGAATATGGATCGTTCAACTGTCGAAGAACGCGTAAAAATTATTAAATGTTATCGTGATTCTGCTATATCAACGTTTAGTGCTTTACGAGCAGATTACGGTCGACATAATCGACCAATAGAGCAAACAATTTCGAACGCAGTGGAAAAATTTGAATAAACTGGATCGGTTACTGATAATCAGCCCTGTGCTGTATCACTCACGTTAACTTTAACGTGCATGTTATCCGTCAAACACGTTATGTGGCTCCAACTGGTGTGTTGTATCAGTAAAACGTTTATATTATAACAGGCGCACGCTATCGACGAACGTTATATGAAGAAATAGCGCTTCAGAATAACAGCATCAAATCACATGCCGCTATCGAACTTAACGTGCATCCCTCGAAGTTAACTTCGGGGAATAAATAAATCAACTGTTTAATCAGAGCGTAGTTTTGTCTTTTAGCTATAATTTGTTTTTAACTTAAAAGAAAAATATGTCTTTTGGTGGTCTCATAAGGTTAGCTTTATTAGAACAATTAGTAAATGGTC
>NW_026018715.1:3804686-3806164 GCF_020466585.1 Dendroctonus ponderosae
ATCTTCCACCTTATTTCCAGTATGATAAATTTTCGGAATTAGTTCAGGACTTAGTGTTTGATTAGAGTAGGTAGTTCTGAACTACAAAAGGTTTCCTTGCATATTTTTTTACAAGCATCAGCTAAAATGCTATACTTCTATCTTTGCATGTAGCCTTCAACCGTTCACATCTACACAGTAAGAAGTATTACTTTATTTGTTGCCATCATCAGAGAAAAACACCAGCAGAAATATATGCCTTGTTGAAAAATGTTTGAAACGACATTATTATCGCACTCTAAATGACAATAATCACTCTCCTATTCAATAGTTTGCATTTTAATACTATGTATTATACAGGGTTAGTATGCTTGGGAAAGTAAAGTAAAAAAACACAAAATATTTAGATGGAGAGGAAAATGTTAATTCAATGTAAAGGACAAACCTTACCATTATACGTGAAAAACAGTATCATTTAAATGTCTTCCACGGGACCTCCTACAGGCCTCAATCCTTCTGAGGTAATTTTGAATCGGCCATAACTTCACAGATATTGGCTTTCAGTTGCTCAAGAGTTTGAGGATTGAGAAATCTAACGGTGTTAAGTCGCACGATCTTCCGGGCCAATTGACATCACTCAATCTTTGAAATTATGCGTCCTGGAAATTTCTCTTGCAATATGGCTCTAACTGTCAATGTTGTGTGACTCGTTGCTCTATTGTGCTGGAACCATATGTCTTCCATATCAAAATCTTCAATTTATCTCCAACAGTAATCGGTTAACATGCGTCCATAGCTCTCAGAATTGACTGTTATGGGTCTTCCTTGATTGAATTCAAAAAAAATATGGGCCAATAACACCACCGGATCATAATGCACACCATACGGTCACTTTTTCAGGATTCAAGTATTCGAATATTCGAGTATTCGAATATTTGAGTATTCGAATATTCGAGTATTTCTATTCGTATTCGAGTTTTCGTTTTCCGTTCACCGTTTTCCAAGAAGAAAAATTGTTATCTCATATCATTTTTGGCAACTAGTCGCAACGGATAAAAAAGTGCCTTTGTCGGCACATTAATTGTAACACCGCGCAAAAGTTGATGACGCGTATCACCGTTTTCGAAGAAGAAAATGACCAAAACAAAGAGACGTAATTTTACATTCATTTGCAGGAGAGTAAATATGATTATTTTCATTTGCTTGTAAATATATGGGTGTTTGTTTAAATGCTTGTAGAATATGAATAATTTATTTTATAAAAGTATGACTAAACATAATTATTCGCTTTTCGAATATTCGAATATTCTTGAGTCAGTTGGGCTTTGCACTGATTGAGAATGTTGAGCACGTCGGAGAATCGACGCATTCGGGTCTTCCTCCACACTTTGAGCAACAACAGCGATATTCAGCCCTGTGCTGTATCACTCACGTTAACTTTAACGTGCATGTTATCCGTCAAACACGTTATGTGGCTCCAACTGGTGTGTTGTATCAGT
>NW_026018715.1:3806264-3807447 GCF_020466585.1 Dendroctonus ponderosae
ATCTTCCACCTTATTTCCAGTATGATAAATTTTCGGAATTAGTTCAGGACTTAGTGTTTGATTAGAGTAGGTAGTTCTGAACTACAAAAGGTTTCTATTGTGCTGGAACCATATGTCTTCCATATCGAAATCTTCAATTTCTCTCCAACAGTAATCAGTTAACATGCGTCCATAGCTCTCAGAATTTACTGTTATGGCTCTTCCTTGATTGAATTTAAAAAATATATATGGGCCAATAACACCACCGAATCATAATGTACACCATACGGTCACTTTTTCAGGATTCAAAAGCCTTTCTGCGCTGACATGAGGATGTTGAGAGCCCCATATATGGCTGTTCTGTTTATTCACGTAACCACCGAGCGAAAAATGAGCCTCATCGCTGGCGAAAATTCGGTTCGAAAAATCATCAACAACGGCTTGTTGTTTAATCACTCAATTTGCGTATGTTCTGCGTTGCCCCTGGTCTTGAGTAGGGCTCGGAATTTTTTAAAATCTGATATTCGAATATTCGTTTAGTGGTTTATTCGAATAGTAAAATTATTCGAATACTCGAATATCTAACGAATATTCGAATAATCGAGTATTCGAATATTCGAATATTCGAGTATTGGAATATTCGAGTATTCGAATATTCGAGTATTTCTATTCGTATTCGAGTTTTCGTTTTCCGTTCACCGTTTTCCAAGAAGAAAAATTGTTCTCTCATATCATTTTTGGCAACTAGTCGCAACGGATAAAAAAGTGCCTTTGTCGGCACATTAATTGTAACACCGCGCAAAAGTTGATGACGCGTACCACCGTTTTCGAAGAAGAAAATGACCAAAACACAGAGACGTAATTTTACATTCATTTGCAGGAGAGTAAATATGATTATTTTCATTTGCTTGTAAATATATGGGTGTTTGTTTAAATGCTTGTAGAATATGAATAATTTATTTTATAAAAGTATGACTAAACATAATTATTCGCTTTTCGAATATTCGAATATTCTTGAGTCAGTTGGGCTTTGCACTGATTGAGAATGTTGAGCACGTCGGAGAATCGACGCATTCGGGTCTTCCTCCACACTTTGAGCAACAACAGCGATATTCAGCCCTGTGCTGTATCACTCACGTTAACTTTAACGTGCATGTTATCCGTCAAACACGTTATGTGGCTCCAACTGGTGTGTTGTATCAGT
>NW_026018715.1:3807547-3813104 GCF_020466585.1 Dendroctonus ponderosae
TGCTGATGGGCAACATCTTGTGCATGTCAATTAGTGTAATATATAGCTTAACTGTTATTATTATTTACCATAATATTTACTCAATATCGTTAGATAGATTGTAAATTATAGAGGAGCTCAAAAAAAAAAAAAAAGGTATATCTTTGTAATAATTTCCAAATTAAAACATACTTACTAATAGTACTTCTTGAAAACCTATGAGCGATTGAAGTAAATAAAATGATCCACTTTTGTAAGTTTTCTTAAGACATTTTTCTTGTTTGTTTAACAATTTCTGTGCTCTGTTTCATCTGTTCCGACAAAAAGAAATTGCTATTTAAAGTTAATGTGAACTTTCCACGGCAAGCAGTGAGTTGAAAGTATTGTTTTATATGGATCTCATTGCAAGAATAAAGCCACAATTCAATCACGGTTAATAGTACTCTCTCATGAATTTATTCACGAAGCATTAAATATATGGCCGTAAGTAATCACTGATTTAATTTGGCAGTGTGAAGTATCAATCCGGCCTGAAGTCGGTTTTAAAGTTAATTTGAATCTTTTAGAAAATCGCAAGATTTATAATTTTTTTTTTTTTATTTAAATATGTGGAAAATATACGCTGATATAGTCAAAATTGATGCAAATGATTTTGGTCGTTTTTCCTCAAATTAAATTTATCGATGTGTAGGATAAAGCATTATGAAATGCAAATGGGAGCGAGACCGATGCCCTCAAGTAACAAACGTTGCAAAAAAACTTACAAAAATTGAAGTTTCTAGACTTGTATAGCTGATAAATATGAGTAGAGAAGCAAATTTTCAAAATACTTAAAAATATTAATTTCAGCGTCCTCTGTTTACGAATGTCATCTTTCACATAAAGTTATTTTTGCCATTAGTCCTACACCAATACTGAAAAATCATGCGGTTCATTCAGATTATTTTTTTGCAATTTTACTTGTGACATGTTTCAGACAACATGCCATGCACGACGAGAAGTTTCTATTCTTTTTATGCAACTGAAGCTCCTTAATTGCGAAAAAAGTATGCCATCCATTGATTAATTAAAAGTAATTATTTAATCCTGTTTAAGTATATTAATGAAGGTCCCAGGAAAAGCGTGAACCTTGTAAGTAAGACTTATTTTTCAACGTCCTGAAAAGATTGTTCACTCGGTCGAACAAAAATTAAAATCCCAGGTGTGCCGCTTGCCGAGAAAATATCTAAAGGTTTAGAAGTTCGTCTCGTTCACTTGGGAATAGTATGAAACTAAAATTGATATTTGATATCAGTGTTTTATACAGGTTTGAAAACGTATATTTTAAAGATAAATAAGTATTGAGGGCGTTAAAAACACACCGGAAAATAAATACGATTCTCCAAAGATGCTTCCGGCGTTTTCGATAAGTAAATTTAGAAGCGTAATTTGATAGGCTTTGGGGAAATGTTGTAATATCCTCTACAACAATGCATTGTTCTTCTTCACTGTAATTTGCGCGCAATGGAACGCACGTTTTTGTTGTAAACCTGAATGTATTAATTATTTTATGATCCTAATAAAAAAATACATTAATTTTTTGATTGCCAATTTTTAGCACCATAATATTGAATTGAATATCTTCAATCTTTCCAGATTGTGCTGTACAGGGTGATTTGAAAGTGGCGTCATTCATTTTAAGGGGTTATAGAGGCTTATTTGCAGAGGACAAGAAAAATATTGAAGCATTTTTCGAATATATTAAGAATTTATAGTATTATTTTGAAATGGTCCTATGTTTGTTTGGTAGCCTATTGGAACACTTAAGAAATTTAAAAGAAAAATTACGATATTTACTTAAAATTAAAACATTGTACTGTTCTAGAATGTTTTGACGACAATTCAAAACGCAAAGATGATTTTTGTCATTAACAGCTAGTTACAAGTAGACAGCTTTTGTCAAGAATAACAAGCATTTGTAAAATTGTGTTTTAAACTTCTTTCAAAAAATGTTTATCAATATCGAATATGCCTATGTGCTAATAGTTATGGGGATTGCCGCAGTAGCAAAGCAGAAGATGTAAGAACTTACGCAAACAAAGGACTAGAGGCACTGGACGATTTGCTACGGGAATTGAGGCAGATACTGAACTACCAAACGGTGTTTGGGTTCGACACAGACGAACAAGTAATGGAGATACTTGAATTAGAGCCTTCCGAGAGTACTCGGAGCAATGCACAACACTTTCCCGGGTAATTGGGCACCGGATAATAACAAAATAAGATCTATCCATGTAAGTAAGTTGATGTAGACAGAAAACACAAGGAGACATTAAATCTCAGGTTTACCGACCACCGGTACAAATTGAGCACGAGTTAATTAACCGAGTACGACAATCTCCTCGATAATAATGCAGAAAACAAGACAAGGCTTGTTAGGAGTTTAACACAGAAATGTAGGTCTGTAAACAAATCAATTGGAAGTTCTGAAGACAACAAAAGAACAATTCCTAGTAGATATTATTGTCGTCTCAAAAAATAAAAATCCCTCTTTTTAAGGGATTCGGTTGATTTACCGTTTGCACTTTAAGCCTCTGTCCCACGCATCCGTTTATACGATGATACAACCATACGAAAGTGTTTCTATTGGCTGGAGTTCGTCAGTTCGTAGAACGACCGACGAATTGACAAATCTCTAACTAATAGAAACACTTGAGTATCATCGGATCATGGGCTTCAATCTATTTCATTGTCACTTGCCGTGATTTTCTATGGTTACTTGATCTTTTGATAATATAATGTTAAATGCTGCAGAGTAACTTGAAAAGCGTTGTTGCCGAAGAAGGTGGGTAGTTTATTGCAAATAAATGAGTTCTTAATAAGTAATTATTTTTTACTATTTTTACTGTACAGGGAATACCGGAAGTTAACACAAGAGGTTGTTACAATTGTTTCAGTCCGTTTTAATATCTACCATTATGCCATACGGTACATCGACTAAATAATTTCAAAAACGCATAAGAAAAGCAGAAAAAGACGATTGGTTTGCATCTGGACAAGTATTATGCTCCAAATGCTTGGACTGGCTTAATACGATTTTTGAGGGAGATAGTATTCGGTAAACATTCAGCATTGAGCAGACTTGTTGTATGTCTTGTCGATTGTTTTCATACAGTTTTTCATGTCGATCTCATTTGGGATTCAGAGTGAACATGCCTGACGTGGTAGTCGGCTATGTTTAGATCTTTTTGTTTCAAGTCGATTTAACCGATTTATTGATTTCCAAATTGGAAAGTGCCTTATGAAGAACAGTTTCTAGATGGTTTAATTTGGTTTGCAAAAATTTTGTCTCGCCGATATTCTCTCTGTCTTTGCGGGCCTTGATGATTCCTGTAGTATGGGTAATTTAACAGTATTCATTGTGGTTCAAGCCATGGTCTTTCCTGTGTGCCCCCATACCTGGAACTGGTATAAAAACCTTCGGTTTTCACGGCCATGTTTCTGTATTACAAAAGTGTCATCCAGCTATGGATTCCAGATAGTCGGTTAAAAGTTTGCGATATTCTAAGCTATTGCTTTCAATTTTGTGTTTTCTATAGCTCTAACTAGACTATGGCTAGGCTAAATTTTACTACTTTTTCGACTATTGACTTCTTCAATTGACTCGCAACTGACTAGCTACCATCTTTGGAAAATGAGTAAACTAAATCCTCCTCCAACAGCTCTGCGATTAGTTTTATGTCTTGCCTTATTTCAATTGATTTGTTATAATGTTTCCAGGATTTAAA
Organism: Dendroctonus ponderosae; assembly: GCF_020466585.1. Lineage (NCBI taxonomy): Eukaryota > Metazoa > Arthropoda > Insecta > Coleoptera > Curculionidae > Dendroctonus > Dendroctonus ponderosae. The sequence continues at coordinate 3,811,294 of NW_026018715.1, forward strand.
TTCAATTAAAATGTTTGCAAACATCTTTCATACCCATTGACCGTGCTGGTGTATATTTCTTAACAATAGAAAATCACAAACATAAATCAGGCAACTAATCCTACTTTATCTTCGTTGAACCCTGGACTGATGTTAATACCGGCTGTAATTTTGCATTTGCCAAAATCGGGATTCATATGACTTCGACATCATTTTTCTAAATAGTCTCATATGCATGCATGAACAAACTGTCACCTATATTACCAAAGCTCCCGTATTGGGACCGATGCACTCTTGGTCTGAGCGCTGAAACTTTTTATCCCATTTCCGAAACGGTATTGCTGGATATAAATTTGACTGGAAATTATCCTATTAGTTCTAGTAGCAGCGTCGACACTTTTATAAGCTTTATAACACTTGAACGAATATTGCATATTTTATGTGAGTACGGCCACAGAAACTATAATAACTTTATTAGGTATTAAAATGTGTTATGTTCCCAACTATTTGTGTTTGATCGTAATTTTCAGCAGATCAAAATTAGCTGGATGTTATTAGGACAACCATTATGGATTACTGGCATTTTTCAGAAATTTCAAACTTTAATTTTGAACGAAGCTGCATCATTTTAAACAGAGGAAATGCGACACTGGTTAAACAGGGGTTATTTGAACGCAGTTGGATATTTGACGAAGTTGGAAGTTGTATTAGGTGCTGAAATTGGCGCCTAAGTTTTTTTGCATACGTATGGGTGAAGTAGTCCAATCGGGTTCTAAAACAGTAACAATCAAGCCAAAGGCACTTCAGTTTGGAAAACCTATCGAATTTCTGAACAGAAATCGGTTGACTTTGCAGCTGAGTGAAACATTCAAGAGCCCTTGCTCTTGATAAAAGCTAGAAATTAGCACGCTTGTGTTATTTTTGTATACTTGAAGCGCAATATATTGTTTAGTTTCTTCAACTTCGACCTCTAATTTTGTATTAATTGACATTCTTCAGTCTCCGTTTTTGCAATTTTGCAATAAAGTTTTGCAAAATGATCAGTTTTCGCAATTTTCAACACTAAATTATATTTTTAGTAATTGCGTGTACTTGCACTCATTTATTGAAATTGAAATTCAATTCAATTTAGTTAACCACCAAAGGAGCTAAATTATAAAGTTTAGACCGTTCCGGGTTTATTAGGAAAATAAACCATGTAGTTAAATATAAGCCCTTCAAATAGGACATTTTTATGCTTAAGTAGTTAAACAGCTGTTTATAAAAGCGGTACTCAGGACTGCTGCAGCTTGATAAGTGCGTTAAACCGGCGCTACACGATGCGTCGAACATTCGCTCCAACGTTGGACCGAACATTTGAGTCAAAAAGTTCGACAGTTCGTGCGGCAAATGTATCTGAAACACGGCGTGTCGAATGCTTGAAGCAAAATTCCTTTTGAATTGTGGTTCAAACGTTTGTCTACATTCGTCAATATGGAGGATACTGCTGACGCTGCAGTTATAGCCGCAGCGGTGCGAGTTTTTAGTTGCGTGAATGGTTTACTCAACGTCATTTTTAAACTTATTTTTTAATACTTTGTATTAATCGTTATCAAAATTTTGTCGAAATTCCATTAAAGTAATTTTCGACAAGAACGCACGCAATTCTGATTTATTTTTCTGACTGCGTGTACTTATTAGGATATTCTTATCTTTCCTCGGTCTCAAAGTGTGAAGTAAAAATTTTGAAAATTGTTATTTCATTACGTTTCGGCGAGACAACAGCGCCATCATCAGATTTAAAATTTACACAAACTCATGATTGGTAAAAATCAACGTTCTTTTAGGTCTTT
>NW_026018715.1:3813204-3818569 GCF_020466585.1 Dendroctonus ponderosae
TTCAAGAAGGCAAAGACCTAAAAGAACGTAATGTTTACCAATTATGAGTTTGTGTAAATTTTAAATCTGATGATGGCGCTGTTGTCTCGCCGAAACGTAACGAAATAAACGATTTTCAAAATTTTTGCTCCACACTTTGAGACCCAGGAAAAATAAGAATATCATAACAAGTAGTCAGGAAATTAAATTAGAATTGCGTGCGTTCTTGTTGAAAATTGCATTAATGGATTTTCGACAAAATTTTGTTAACTATTAATTCAAAGTGTTAAAAAATAAGTTTCAAAATGACGTTGAGTAAACCATTCACACAACTAAAAACTCGCACCGCTGCGGCTATAACTGCAGCGTCAGCAGTATCCTCCATATTGACGAATGTAGACAAACGTTTGAACCACAATTCAAAAGGAATTTTGCTTCAAGCATTCGACACGCCGTGTCGCAGATACATTTGCCGCACGAACTGTCGAACTTTTTGACTCAAATGTTCGGTCCAATGGTACGGTGGAGCGAATGTTCGACGCATCGTGTAGCGCCGGTTTAACGCACTTATCAAGCTGCAGCAGTCCTGAGTATAATTTAGTGTTGAAAATTGCGAAAACTGATCATTTTGCAAAACTTTATTGCAAAATTGCAAAAAAGGAGACTGAAGAATGTCAATTAATACAAAATTAAAGGTCGAAGGTGAAGAAACTAAACAATGTCTTGTGCTTCAAGTCTAAAAAATAACACAAGCAGGCTAATTTCTAGCTTTTATCAAGAGCAAGGGCTCTTGAATGTTTCACTCAGCTGCAAAGTCAGCCGATTTCTGTTCAGAAATTCGATAGGTTTTCCAAACTGAAGTGCCTTTGGCTTGATTGTTACTGTTTTAGAACCCGATTGGACTACTTAACCCATACGTATGCAAAAAAACTTTGGCGCCAATTTCAGCACCTAATACACTTCCAACTTCGTCAAATATCCAACTGCGTTCAAATAACCCCTGTTTAACCAGTGTCGCATTTCCTCTGTTTAAAATGATGCAGCTTCGTTCAAAATTAAAGTTTGAAATTTCTGAAAAATGCCAGTAATCCATAATGGTTGTCCTAATAACATCCAGCTAATTTTGATCTGCTGAAAATTACGATCAAACACAAATAGTTGGGAACATAACACATTTTAATACCTAATAAAGTTATTATAGTTTCTGTGGCCGTACTCACATAAAATATGCAATATTCGTTCAAGTGTTATAAAGCTTATAAAAGTGTCGACGCTGCTACTAGAACTAATAGGATAATTTCCAGTCAAATTTATATCCAGCAATACCGTTTCGGAAATGGGATAAAAAGTTTCAGCGCTCAGACCAAGAGTGCATCGGTCCCAATACGGGAGCTTTGGTAATATAGGTGACAGTTTGTTCATGCATGCATATGAGACTATTTAGAAAAATGATGTCGAAGTCATATGAATCCCGATTTTGGCAAATGCAAAATTACAGCCGGTATTAACATCAGTCCAGGGTTCAACGAAGATAAAGTAGGATTAGTTGCCTGATTTATGTTTGTGATTTTCTATTGTTAAGAAATATACACCAGCACGGTCAATGGGTATGAAAGATGTTTGCAAACATTTTAATTGAATTTAAATCCTGGAAACATTATAACAAATCAATTGAAATAAGGCAAGACATAAAACTAATCGCAGAGCTGTTGGAGGAGGATTTAGTTTACTCATTTTCCAAAGATGGTAGCTAGTCAGTTGCGAGTCAATTGAAGAAGTCAATAGTCGAAAAAGTAGTAAAATTTAGCCTAGCCATAGTCTAGTTAGAGCTATAGAAAACACAAAATTGAAAGCAATAGCTTAGAATATCGCAAACTTTTAACCGACTATCTGGAATCCATAGCTGGATGACACTTTTGTAATACAGAAACATGGCCGTGAAAACCGAAGGTTTTTATACCAGTTCCAGGTATGGGGGCACACAGGAAAGACCATGGCTTGAACCACAATGAATACTGTTAAATTACCCATACTACAGGAATCATCAAGGCCCGCAAAGACAGAGAGAATATCGGCGAGACAAAATTTTTGCAAACCAAATTAAACCATCTAGAAACTGTTCTTCATAAGGCACTTTCCAATTTGGAAATCAATAAATCGGTTAAATCGACTTGAAACAAAAAGATCTAAACATAGCCGACTACCACGTCAGGCATGTTCACTCTGAATCCCAAATGAGATCGACATGAAAAACTGTATGAAAACAATCGACAAGACATACAACAAGTCTGCTCAATGCTGAATGTTTACCGAATACTATCTCCCTCAAAAATCGTATTAAGCCAGTCCAAGCATTTGGAGCATAATACTTGTCCAGATGCAAACCAATCGTCTTTTTCTGCTTTTCTTATGCGTTTTTGAAATTATTTAGTCGATGTACCGTATGGCATAATGGTAGATATTAAAACGGACTGAAACAATTGTAACAACCTCTTGTGTTAACTTCCGGTATTCCCTGTACAGTAAAAATAGTAAAAAATAATTACTTATTAAGAACTCATTTATTTGCAATAAACTACCCACCTTCTTCGGCAACAACGCTTTTCAAGTTACTCTGCAGCATTTAACATTATATTATCAAAAGATCAAGTAACCATAGAAAATCACGGCAAGTGACAATGAAATAGATTGAAGCCCATGATCCGATGATACTCAAGTGTTTCTATTAGTTAGAGATTTGTCAATTCGTCGGTCGTTCTACGAACTGACGAACTCCAGCCAATAGAAACACTTTCGTATGGTTGTATCATCGTATAAACGGATGCGTGGGACAGAGGCTTAAAGTGCAAACGGTAAATCAACCGAATCCCTTAAAAAGAGGGATTTTTATTTTTTGAGACGACAATAATATCTACTAGGAATTGTTCTTTTGTTGTCTTCAGAACTTCCAATTGATTTGTTTACAGACCTACATTTCTGTGTTAAACTCCTAACAAGCCTTGTCTTGTTTTCTGCATTATTATCGAGGAGATTGTCGTACTCGGTTAATTAACTCGTGCTCAATTTGTACCGGTGGTCGGTAAACCTGAGATTTAATGTCTCCTTGTGTTTTCTGTCTACATCAACTTACTTACATGGATAGATCTTATTTTGTTATTATCCGGTGCCCAATTACCCGGGAAAGTGTTGTGCATTGCTCCGAGTACTCTCGGAAGGCTCTAATTCAAGTATCTCCATTACTTGTTCGTCTGTGTCGAACCCAAACACCGTTTGGTAGTTCAGTATCTGCCTCAATTCCCGTAGCAAATCGTCCAGTGCCTCTAGTCCTTTGTTTGCGTAAGTTCTTACATCTTCTGCTTTGCTACTGCGGCAATCCCCATAACTATTAGCACATAGGCATATTCGATATTGATAAACATTTTTTGAAAGAAGTTTAAAACACAATTTTACAAATGCTTGTTATTCTTGACAAAAGCTGTCTACTTGTAACTAGCTGTTAATGACAAAAATCATCTTTGCGTTTTGAATTGTCGTCAAAACATTCTAGAACAGTACAATGTTTTAATTTTAAGTAAATATCGTAATTTTTCTTTTAAATTTCTTAAGTGTTCCAATAGGCTACCAAACAAACATAGGACCATTTCAAAATAATACTATAAATTCTTAATATATTCGAAAAATGCTTCAATATTTTTCTTGTCCTCTGCAAATAAGCCTCTATAACCCCTTAAAATGAATGACGCCACTTTCAAATCACCCTGTACAGCACAATCTGGAAAGATTGAAGATATTCAATTCAATATTATGGTGCTAAAAATTGGCAATCAAAAAATTAATGTATTTTTTTATTAGGATCATAAAATAATTAATACATTCAGGTTTACAACAAAAACGTGCGTTCCATTGCGCGCAAATTACAGTGAAGAAGAACAATGCATTGTTGTAGAGGATATTACAACATTTCCCCAAAGCCTATCAAATTACGCTTCTAAATTTACTTATCGAAAACGCCGGAAGCATCTTTGGAGAATCGTATTTATTTTCCGGTGTGTTTTTAACGCCCTCAATACTTATTTATCTTTAAAATATACGTTTTCAAACCTGTATAAAACACTGATATCAAATATCAATTTTAGTTTCATACTATTCCCAAGTGAACGAGACGAACTTCTAAACCTTTAGATATTTTCTCGGCAAGCGGCACACCTGGGATTTTAATTTTTGTTCGACCGAGTGAACAATCTTTTCAGGACGTTGAAAAATAAGTCTTACTTACAAGGTTCACGCTTTTCCTGGGACCTTCATTAATATACTTAAACAGGATTAAATAATTACTTTTAATTAATCAATGGATGGCATACTTTTTTCGCAATTAAGGAGCTTCAGTTGCATAAAAAGAATAGAAACTTCTCGTCGTGCATGGCATGTTGTCTGAAACATGTCACAAGTAAAATTGCAAAAAAATAATCTGAATGAACCGCATGATTTTTCAGTATTGGTGTAGGACTAATGGCAAAAATAACTTTATGTGAAAGATGACATTCGTAAACAGAGGACGCTGAAATTAATATTTTTAAGTATTTTGAAAATTTGCTTCTCTACTCATATTTATCAGCTATACAAGTCTAGAAACTTCAATTTTTGTAAGTTTTTTTGCAACGTTTGTTACTTGAGGGCATCGGTCTCGCTCCCATTTGCATTTCATAATGCTTTATCCTACACATCGATAAATTTAATTTGAGGAAAAACGACCAAAATCATTTGCATCAATTTTGACTATATCAGCGTATATTTTCCACATATTTAAATAAAAAAAAAAAAATTATAAATCTTGCGATTTTCTAAAAGATTCAAATTAACTTTAAAACCGACTTCAGGCCGGATTGATACTTCACACTGCCAAATTAAATCAGTGATTACTTACGGCCATATATTTAATGCTTCGTGAATAAATTCATGAGAGAGTACTATTAACCGTGATTGAATTGTGGCTTTATTCTTGCAATGAGATCCATATAAAACAATACTTTCAACTCACTGCTTGCCGTGGAAAGTTCACATTAACTTTAAATAGCAATTTCTTTTTGTCGGAACAGATGAAACAGAGCACAGAAATTGTTAAACAAACAAGAAAAATGTCTTAAGAAAACTTACAAAAGTGGATCATTTTATTTACTTCAATCGCTCATAGGTTTTCAAGAAGTACTATTAGTAAGTATGTTTTAATTTGGAAATTATTACAAAGATATACCTTTTTTTTTTTTTTTGAGCTCCTCTATAATTTACAATCTATCTAACGATATTGAGTAAATATTATGGTAAATAATAATAACAGTTAAGCTATATATTACACTAATTGACATGCACAAGATGTTGCCCATCAGCA
>NW_026018715.1:3818669-3820783 GCF_020466585.1 Dendroctonus ponderosae
ACTTGTTCACAGCTTTGGTTTCTAATTTAATGTTTTTTCACGCAAAATCATGTTAAGTGTTTAAGACTCAATTTACTTAAAACATAATATTAAGGGCTCCGAGGACAGATGCAAAGCAGGTCGGTATCGGATTACCGTTTAACCACAATTCGTTTTGTTTTATCGTTTTTGAACAGGGTGACTCATGCTTCAAACTAGAGTTGAGCTGAAGCGTCGTTTCACTGTCGTCACTTGCAGAAACAATTTTAAAACATTTGTAATTCTTTTTTTTTAATAAATAATCTAATTTAGGTATACAATAAACAATACTTTATACTAAAAGTACAAATGATTTGAAGGATAGTAAAAAATAACAATAAAATTCGGGCTCAAGTGAACCCGTGGATGCAAGCTTCCATTAACGATTTAACGAAGAAAATAATTTTATTTGGGTTCGTTCTTTCGCCGGGCCACATGTGCAACATATGATCACTACACACAACTCGCAATAGTAGCGTTGCAAGCAAGGTTACAGGTTACGTTACAGCTGCACGCTGGGTAGCAGTGAAAATACAAATCGCTCTTTAATATGACGTTTGTGTCAATCACGCTTTAGATTAAATTTTTATTTATTGTTATTGGCATTTATTAATCGCTGTGAAAAAAATCACAGGTAGTGATTTGTTGCTCAATTCTACTTCAAACCAAACATTAGTATGAGCCGGCTCATACTAATGGCCTTGCAAGACCCTCGCACAACTCTTGCAAAAATTTTGGTATTGCAGGACATGGTCTTGGCCTTGGTCTTGTTCTTGCATACATAATTTCGGTCTTTTGCTAGTCTCTTTAACCACTAATAATGTTTTTCAAACCAATTTTATAAAATGTTTAACGGGATGTATCACCATTAATTATAATTAAAAAATGGTGTGCGTCACGGGACGCTCGACAGAAGTGTTAACTTCATACATTTATAGAAACCATAAAATATTGAACTTGTTTAACGCATGATGGCAATAATAATTTTATTTTATAATATTAATATTTTTGTTAGTCTAATGATTTGTAAATGGATCAGGAATACGTAAAATTTAATGTAATTTCCTTTTCAATGTAAAATATATTTTTTTATTTGACAATTTTACTTATTTTATTAACACTTAACATTCTTTAACGAGATGTTGTACATATTGCTCTTCTTGGGTTTGTGTAAACTCTTCCTCTTGAGTTTCCGTATTTTTCAGTCGTAATTTACTATTTGCTTTTTATAATCTTTGACGTTCAGTTGATGAAAGCTACTTTCTCTACTGAACTATTGCTCTAGTACTTAATGCTCATTTTTTAACACAAAATCGTTTTTGGCGTTCAGCATTACTTAATCCTTTTCGCATTGTAGCATGTTTTTGTGACTGTTCTTGTGTATGTTGCTCATGCCCGTCTGCTACAACTTGTATCTGAATAGGACTAAAAAATCAATTAATTTTGGTGAGTGACGTTCTATCTGTTTAAAATAGACGGTAAAACGAGGCTATAGAGACAGGATACACTTGACACACTATATGTATACATAATGTAAACTATCGCGCGTATGTTCAAAAAAAAATTCTTACTGAACTAATCCAAGGCTAAAAAAATTAAACTAAATTGAGAAGATTTAATCATAAAGGAATCAAAGGGTATATGAAGGAAAAAAATTAATTTTGATGCGTGGTAAACACAACTAATCATTGAAAATAAGCCCTAATGAATTCGTTTTACATATTTTGCAACTATAAGCTGAAGAGAGATTCGATCGTCTTAACGTCAAGAATGCATTGAGTGATAGAAAATAAGAAGACGGAACGCATGTCTTCCGAAATAACCGTGGTAAACTCAAATATTTTTCCAATTAAATTCAAAACATATTTATTATATATTGTAACGGAAATAGCCTGGGGTACTGACGTTTGGAATGGGGGGATCGAAATTCATGTTATTTCAGTAAATGGGAGCCCCATTTGGGCCCCATTTACGTCAAATATGACACTGACAAGCGGAAAGTTTGCACCTGTTCTGGAGATTTCGAGAACTATCTGGGTTACCTGGAGGAAACTATATAAGCGACGACGAGAACCAGACAGGGGGAGTGAAGTGAC
>NW_026018715.1:3820883-3835648 GCF_020466585.1 Dendroctonus ponderosae
ACTAAAAAGTTTATGGAAAACAAACTATTTCGAACCAATCGTGAAGCTGTGCATCAAATCAACGAATGTTTTTCTTCGAGCGTTGCAGCGATTCCTTTGACTCGGTCAAAAATACCGACAAGAGCCGCAACATGCTCCAACGCGAACGTTAGAGGCTCGACATTGGAGCTCTAGGTCGATGAGCCGCCAAGCCTCCAACGTTGGAGGGTGTTCGTAGCATTAAGTTGGAAGCTCGACATTCGTAGCTTAAAGTTCGAAAGTCGGCCACACGATGCAATGAACCGTCAAGCCTCCAACGTTGGAAGGTGTTCGTAGCATCGTGTAGCGCCGGCTCTAGATACAGCGCGAAAAAAATGYCGACATGTCCAATTTCATATTACGACTTTTTCTCTAGAYAGTCCTGTAAAGTTGAGAAAAATAGATATCATTGACAAGTTGAGAGRAGAATCTAATTTTTTCACAAGTTACTTACAACAAGTCGACTSAGACTTTAAAATAAGGCCAAATACATAATTAGGGTAAGCCCGACTTTTTTCAAACTTTCCGGAAATKTATTGAAACATTTACGCTCACCCATGACGCSATCCGCATGGCGTTAGCTTAACTSGTCTTTTCATAATTAATTTTTTTTTAAGTTTGTGCCGATTTTCTGAACTCAGATCAAACAGTTTGACCCGCAAATGTGAAAACTTCACCAAATTCGGAAAAATTTCTGATTGAAATACGATCTCCTTTACCAGAATATTTAAAGCAAGATGCGCTAGAAACCTCGTTTTTTCGTCATTAATCTTTAAAGTTAGTTACTCTTTCTCTGAAAGTCCATTCATGTAGCTGGAGGGTTTAGGGTAGTTTTAAAGCTTAATGGAAAAATTAGAGAARTTTCAAAAWTTKTTTTCCTGCTATGAGATGATTTTTTTGAGGCCAAATGTTTCGAAATTTCAAAAAGCYMAATTCAGCAATYGTTGCCWATGAAATGTAACATTTTAGAGATTTGGAACAAGATTATATTTTCTAAATCAAGCGTAAATGAGCTTATCGGTTTTCGGGAAGCTAGGTTTTTAAAAATGAGTTTCCATCTAGCTCGAAGTCAACACATTATTATCAGATTTTTCAGATTTGCTTACAAAATAAAAATTTCGAATATGCGGATATTTAGACTCTGATTTTTATTGCATGCATTTTCTTTGCCACTGAACTGCTTATAAAGGGTATTTTATCGAGTACGCCCCATATTGTTTAGAAAATAAAACACGTTATTTATTTACAAAATATGGAAACTTTTACTTCATTATAAAGTACAATGGATACTATTAGCTATGAAACAAAACATCATTTAGAGGTCCTCCACGGAATCGCTGGTAGGAATGAATTCGTTGAACACAATTTTCCATGACCCTCTCACACAAATCAGGTCGTATGTCAACAATTACTCGTTCAATATTGATCTGTAAGGCGTAACATGTGTTGGATGATTGCTGTAAAGTCTGACTTTATGTGGCCCCAAAGAAAGAAGTCCAATGGAGTTAAATCGCAGGAACGAGGAAGATAATTGATCGGACTGTTTCTTGAAATAATCGAATCATCGACTTTTTTTTTCAATAAATTCAAAGTCATTGGCAGACAAGTTGCACCCTATTGCTGAAACCACATGTACTTCAAATCAAGAGAAACCAATTCAGGTCTTTAAAAAATCAGTCCGTTGACAGTTTCAGCCTGATAAGCTTCCTTGAAAAAAATATGGACAATAACTCCTCTAGCATAAAATCCACACGACACAGTTTGTTTTTCAGGGTGTAGTTGCAGTTCTTGATATTCTTCCGGTTTGTCGCCACTCCAGACACAATAATTCTGCTTGTTCACATAGGCGTTTAACCAGAAATCAGCTTCATCGGTGAGAATTATTTTCGATTTTTTTCTAAGCACCAATTACTGAATTCACGTCTGTTGAAATGATCAATTATTTTAAGTTCTTGGAAGAAAACGATTTTGCATGGATGTAATCTAAGGTCTTTTCGTAAAATTCGCCACAAAGATGCCTTGAAGGTGCCTAGTTCTCGTGAAAGACGATAAATCGAAAAGTCTTGATCTTCACAAACACTTTCACATATAGCAGCAACATTTGCTTCACCTCTTGCAGATCTTTGTCTCACTGGCATTGCAACATGATAAAGTGTAAAGTTTGTTTACAACTTTATTACTAACCGTGCTAACGGTTTGATTGTTCTTTTATCTGGACGGTTAAAACTACCAAAAATGGGAGACACGTAAGATTTGAACACCAGAACGCAATTTTGGTAATAAATTTGAAATCTTCGTAAAGGTTATTGAAACGTGAGCCGTTCCATGATTAACTGGTAGACATTTACAATCACAACAATTAATGTCACAAATAAAAAATTGTCGCCGTGCATAAGAAGTGTCTATTTAGAAATGGGCGTTTCCATTAAAATACCCTTTACTTATCGTACAAAAAATGTACCTATATTCAAAAAATAGGTACATTTTTTAATATTTTGCAGTAAGTTACTAGGAGTTAATAACTCGAAAACAAGCTTTTATTCATTTCAATTACTTCCACGAGAGAGCTTATACGAATTAGTTGACAGCTTTGCTAGAAATTCATTGTTACCTACTAAAACGTTCATTTCAATGTATTGTGGACGACATACTATGCAATTGAGTAACAATAATTAAATCAAAAATATAATAACAATTACATATATATTCACATCCATACGAAAATATTAAATTGTTCTCTATACTGTAAACTAGACTAGACTAAAAAGATCGTCTAAATACTCTTATTGCAACATTTTACAGGAAACCATGTATGGTAATTTCTTTTTAGGTTTCCAACATGCTTTCTTCCTTAGATAAATGCATCTGGGTTCTTATTGTACACGTTCTGAGTTCTCAGTATTGATGATCAATACGACATAGATTTTATAGCTAGAGATAGAGCAATATGCCGATTTTGATGCTAGTTTACATAAAGCTCAAAACATGCAGACGAAACCAGCATTGATAAGAGATTATTAATGCCATTATTTGAGTTGACCTTAAAATTTTTATTAATTTTCCTGAAGATAAAAAATTTAAACGAAATAAAATATGTAGGTGGTATCTGAGGTAGGTAGTAAGGAAAATTTGAGAAGCAATCGCAAGTTGTTAAGAAAGGAAGTACTATTTAAACCACTGGGTGCGTAGTGAGATCGATAGAGCGTCTGCAGTTTCTGAATTGAAAAATGTGAAAAGTGTCATTGCTCTAGTCAATACAACACTAAAAGTCGCGAAAACGTGTTGCTTTAAAAACTCTCAAGAAGGACCTACGTACTTCATATAACAGAGATTTTGATTAACAAAGGTGACTGTTTTCTATTAATTGAAAAACCTATGGCATTTATAGATACTGTTTTATGTCTATAGGATGTAACTATGTTTTCAGTAAAATATTTATATTTTTAATGACCCCTATAGAAATATTTATGTGACAATCGTGTGTAAATTCTCGGAAATATACTTAAGTTTCTAAAATGGATTAGAAGATTTTACTTTACCATATCCCTAACGATAAAAGAGTCACGTTTTGCGGCAAAAACGTGTTCTCTTATTTTCTGTCAAAAATAAATAATAAATGTAAATCGTACTGTATTGAATTACGAAAACAGATAAAGTCGCCCCCTATTTCAACCCCATCTCTGACAACTTCTTCTTGAAAGCCATCGTTACAGGTTGAATATCAATGAAAGTGTATCCCTTTCACCTTCGTCGATGGAATCGGAAACATTCCCGGTTCCGGCGTTCATTCTTTCGTTTGTCGATGCCGCACGGCGACTGGGGAACACTTGAATGGGAATATTGTCAACAGGTGCGGAGACTTTGGTGGTGGAAAACTCCAAAAACACCCACGCATGATGCTGCCGAAGAGCGGCGATTTGACGCTCCTTCGGAGCGCAGATCGTCAAGTTACAGCAGCCTCTGGAAATGTTCTTGCGGAGAGTTAGTTAACACCGCAACTTCGTCCGCGAAACATTTCCGAAAAACCTCCTGTGTCCATCATTATTTCAATTATATGTTACCAACAAAGAGTGACTCCAATACTGACATTGATAAATATTTGAGTTCTTTCAGACAAATTGAAGTTTTTAGAGGTATGTTTACCAAGCTTACTAAGAATGTCTGAACAAAGTTATCAAAAGTTACTATATGATAAAACAACTTATAGGATTATAGGAATATTTCCAAACTTATTAATTGTTTCGCGTATAAAGCATTTTTTCACAATTTTAATTTATATGTAGGTACTTTCACTTTTTTAAAATCAAAATACACTTACTTTTTACACTAAAATTTTAACAAAATTATCATATAATTTTAGTTTTAGGTAAATTATAAATGCTTTCCTTTTTGCTGAGCTTCTATTTTGTTTCACAATCTATTCACTTCCATACTGTACCAGAAAGCTTTGCAACTATTTTTTAAGATAACATTTTAACTGGAAAAATTTCAGGCATATTATTTGGGACATTTTCAACTAATTTTTCTTCAACTTGAAGCTCTTTTTTAAATTTATTCTTCATTTCTTGACACACTTTTTCTTATTTTAAACTTAATTTTGTTGGCTCAACAATTCTTTCTTTACGTCGTATCCTTATTTATTAAAATGTTCACGTAAGTTTTTGACTGAATATTTTTTAATAAACTATAATACGAGTATCATGCGAAAGATGAAAACTGAAAAATTGTTTAAGCTGTAAAATTTCAGAGGGAATAAAACAGGTCTCTTGTATAATTATTTTGAAATACAATTTTTTCTTGACCTGGTCGTTTGGAACTACTAAGCTTTCAGCCAATTATTATATCAAGTTTCGGTTTTTAACCCATTATCACATATATTCTTGTTTATATTGATAAAAGCAGTATGCTTAACAGATCTGTTTTTATTAAACTCTCTAATTTCGATGGAACATTATGGATAAAATTCGTCCAATCATGTTTTGTTAATTGTTTTCTTTATTTCTTTTGTTTTCTTATTCTAAAAGAGCGTTGGTATATTTTGCTCTTTTTATTCGTAGATGTTTGTTTGTAGTGTTAAGTTTGTTTTATGTGTAGATGTTTTCAGATTTGAACATGTTAAGATATCACCATTATGTAATAAGAAAACCGCCTCTTTAATGCTTCTTTTTACATAATTTCACATTATTTGAATATCTTACACACTGGATACAGGGTGTCTCACGGGCAGCGCCCATCAGAATATTTCGGGATTTAATGCGATTTGAATCCTGCAAATTTGGATAATATCATTTTCGGAGACGCGCTTTTTACATGAAATAACAGCGACATTATCGCGACTTCCGGATATACCGAATGTTGTTTCAAACTTCCTTATTTTAAATGGAACCCTGTATAATGTTTTAGCTTGTGTTCCCTTCTTTCAATAACTTTTTTGAAAAGTAAGTTTTCTACCGTACTCAATCCGCTTCTGAGCAAAATACAGTTTATATTTCAAAATTTTAAGTAGCCTAAAATTAAATATATTTTCAAAGATGAAAGAGTGAAACTCAAAATATCATTTTCAAAAATAGATATTATTGTGCTCGATAATGAATTATCCGAACAAGAAATCTAGATATAGCAAAATGGAAAAATTACAATTTTAATTATCTATAAATAAAACTGGAAAAACATTGTTATTTTGAACGCGATGATACGTTTCTCATTCATTCAATGCATAATTTAATGCAATACCTTCATAAGTTTGTGGAATTGGCTGGAATGGGAGAACCTGCGAATTATTTACTTTTTGAATGTGTTCAAGAGTGACACTTTCTGTCGGTTTTTCCAGTTATTTTTCTTTTTTATTCAAAGAGTGTTACAGTCAGTTTCAATTGTCTACAGTTTTTGAAATTTATTAATTTTTTTTTGTTTGTTTTTTTCTCAAAATGCGTTCTGAAATGTTTTTGAAATATTTTTAATGAAAAAATGATTTCAGTTTCATGGTATTTTGATTTAGCACAAACTTTCCGCGTATTTCTCTTAATACTGGTCTCCAACTCATTGCTAAAAAATTTCAGGGGATTTGAGGTCGAAAGCGCGAATATGCGGAAAAAAATGTTTTGCTCTGGTTTTTTAGTTATTTTTTTTTAGAATTCTAGTTATTAGGAGAAAAACAACTCTCTTAAACCTGGCCCCCAATTGGATCATTAAGA
This sequence comes from Dendroctonus ponderosae, assembly GCF_020466585.1. Taxonomy (NCBI): domain Eukaryota; kingdom Metazoa; phylum Arthropoda; class Insecta; order Coleoptera; family Curculionidae; genus Dendroctonus; species Dendroctonus ponderosae. Next base: position 3,827,096 of record NW_026018715.1, read on the forward strand.
CTGGGTTGTAAAGAGCACAATCTTCTGTAAAACCGGCTTTTGAGGCAATTCAAATCGGTTAAGAAGCGAAAGATTTATTACGATTTGAACGTCGAGGAAAAACATTTATATTTTGCACTTTAGGCACACTTGAGATGGATCTAAGTGCCAAACCAGCATTTTCAGACACGAAAGTCGCACTCTCTTTAAATAAAATAAAACTGCGTTGATGTTCACTAAAAATGATGGTTGAGAAAACTAAACTCGGTTAAAAAATTGGAAAGTTATGAGGGTTTGAGGCCGGGTATCCAATTTTTAAGCCGAAAATATGTTGAATTTTTACACTATGTGAACGCCAGACGCATTTCATGTCGAAAAATACTTATAATGGTTATACTTTAGGCAAAATTTAGATGCATTCGAGCGCTAATAATGCATTTTTGGAAAAGAAAGTCGAAATATTTTATCGAAAATTGAACGCAAGCCGTAAACTTAAATTTTTCAAAAAAAAAAAAAATTTGCATTCGCTTGCTTAAAAATTCACATCTCCCGGACTCAAGCAGACAGGCAGTCGCGTCTTTTACCATCTTTAGTGGACAATATAGAAGTTTAAAGTTTTAGAAAAATCCGTCTGGAACCTGATTTTGGTCGGCTTTGTAAATGTGACCCACAAAATTGATGGTGTGCGTGCTCCATTTAAAATTAGTAGGTTTGAGACAACTTCTGGTAGAACCGAAAATAGCATAATGTCGCTATTATTTCATTTGAAAAGAGCGTCTCCGAAAATCCCTTTATCCAAATTTGCGGGATTGAAATCGCATTACTTTCCGAAACATTCTAATGGACGCTGACCGTGGGACACCCTGTATAACGAAAAGCTATGTCCCTTATTCTAATACTAAATCTGTCTTCGACAAAAGCTTTTGAACAAACTTTTTATAGAAAACATAAATTGTGCTTTATAACTACATTTTATATGATGAGAATACTCTTGCAAACATAGACACTGAGCCTGAAATTAGATTAAACTTAGCAACATTAGAGACATACAATGTACAATTATTTTAAATAATTCATAAATCCGACAAAGGCCAGTTGTCAGTGTTTGCTCAGATTCTTTCGCGTTGGAATTATTAAGGAAACTACAACATAAATTGCTGTCTCGTGATATTTTCCTCAGATAAAGAAGATAGACGGTCAAAAGAAATATTTTAAATTGACTCGATTTGGTGTGCGCAAATTGAGATTATATAATTATGTTATTTTACAGCCCATCATAATTTTGTGAGTTTTCAAGAAATGGCATATTTATCAAAAGTGTTTTTTGAAAATCGATAAAGCTTATTCGAATGCTGTTTGTGGTGCATGTTTAAACACAGGCTTTTAGAAAACAACTGTTTTTAAACTATAATTATTTTGATCTATAATGAATTCTCTGAAGTTTTAACTATGATTTAGCATTTCATTCTAAACGTTAAGACTATTTTCGAATAAACAAGTGCCTGAAGCTGAAATTAAAATCAACGATGCAAAATTACAACTGTTTACTTTAAATAATTCGTAAATCCGAGAGAAGGAAATTGCTATGGTAAGCTCATATTTCCTTCGCGTTTGAATAATTAGGAAAGCCACAACATCAACTTATTGCAATGTTTTTGTTAGATGGCTTATTACATTTTTCAAAGATTGATTAATATATTTTTTTCAGTTTCTGTTAAACCCTTTTAAGAAATGTTACAGAAATCGCTAAATATTTTTTAAATTAAAATTTTGATAGTGGCCCAATTATCACGGAAACAGCGTTTTTTCATTCAATGGTCGTCCTATGAGCAAAAAGATGGGTACATTTTAGGCAAACATTTACAATAACCTTAACAGATTTTTTAATTGAATAATGGTGAAAACGTTGTTAGTTGTAAAATTAATTTATTTTGTTAATCTTGCTAGTTTATATTTGGATAATGAAAACGCCCGCTCTTGGAAAATTGACAGAAACCCTGCTAAGCATTGGGGCGATTTGCCGAGGCTTCTCAGAGTCATTGTAAAAGGGACGATTTAGTTCTCCACTATAAAGAGGCCATTCATATCAAGAAACCGTTTCCATAAATGAATGTGCGCTTTTTCAAAATTTTCGTTTACATATAGTACCCTAACACTACTTGTAAACAATTCGATCCATTTTTGACCAATGAAACGTTCGAAAACGCATATGCAGAGTGCTTTAAAACAATTACAGAAAACTTCAAGTCCTGGTTTCTTGATTACAGTTAAATGTAGTTAAGTTAAGCTAAATCAAGTATTTAACAGATTTTTCGTTGCGTTTTAAATGTCATACACTGAAGTGTTTTAAAGTGAAAAAGTAGTTGCTTTCTGATAAAGCGACATTGAAAACATGTTTTCACTAATTGCTAAAGTAATAAATATTGAAATTTCTACGCGAAATATTGCATTACTTACATGAGAGAACTTATTTATTTTCTTCTCTCCGATACTGATAGACACTTTTTTTAAATGGTGCAAGTAAATATTTCAGTCTGTTCAGCCATTCCCAGTTATGGAGGCTTTTCAGCGATTAACTAAAGAAGCTCGGAAATTGTAATTTATTTCAACACTTTGCAGTTATTCTTAAAGACGTACAACCTGCCACGAATCTTTTTTGCTGACGTAAAAGTATTAGAAAAATCTAATAAAGCCTCAGTCGTTGTTTGCATTAAAAAATATCTCTTCTTATCAATAATTGAAGTAATGAGGTAACTTTTAATTTTAACGAGACATAATTAACCTTTTCTGTTTGGTGTTGAGACATCCTATATGAAGACACAACTTTTCCTGACAAGTCTTTGCCTACTGGTCTATTTTGTACAAATAAACAAGATAATAAACAAACAAATAAAATGTATATTTTCTATTATACAGGCTATTGGGCAGGTTGATTAATTCATTGCAAGAGACTTTCGAAGTCATCTTAGATAGATACCTTTAATATACCATATTGAGAAAATGAACGGGTTAGAAGCAAAACCGCCTAAGTCACAACACGTTTATTTAGAGAAATGAATCGTCAAAGTTTTCTTGCAATGAAAAATTCTTAGCTTATGAATTAAATTAGTTTGTATAATAGAACGATTTAAATTAAGTACAAGAACTTAACTACTATGCAAGAAATAAAATAATATTTTGTGAAATACATTTTATACATTACCAAAAAGGCACTTGGGTTGTTTACCTTTGAATCGAAACAAAATATCAAAAAATACGACAAAGCAAACAATGTTTTTGAATATTTGACTATTTTTTCCAAAAATTAATGTTTAGGAATACAACAGATAAATTTACTTGTAATCTGACAAAAATGTCATCTAATTAATATCTTGTTCTTCGACATTTTCAATTAACGAATCTTCAGCTGGATTGCTTTAAGTTTGTTTTTTAAATTTTTAGCCTTTGGGTCAAGAGGCAAGTCTTTATAAAATTGATGGTATATTGGAAGACGGACATCTAGCAACTTTTGTAAATTCTCCCATTTCTCATGTTTAATTTTTAGCGTTTCTTGGTAAAGGAGATCTGAGTTTAAATTATTGACTGGACAGCAAACATTTTTTGGGCATTTTGTTGACTGAAAAAAAAGTTTTTTTTTAAAGAAAAGCTGATATATGAGGTTTTTATTGTGTGGAAAACCATCTTATGTCTCTCCACTTTATAGTCTGACTTTGTGGTCCTCATTAATTTCTTAATATGCTTATTTAAATATTTTGAAATTAATGCAGAATCTAGCGCTTGTCGACTTTCTTTTAGGTACTTTATTTGTTTGTAGGTCATAAGTTGGTAAACTGAACAACTTAAAAACAAGTCGTTGTCTCTCCGCTGAATATTTTCCGCATTGGTATCTGTATGTGTGTTACATACTCCTTACCTATTTTCCTTCTTTTATTTATCCCTCTACTTTCATTTTCTTGACCAGAAAGCCTATTCTTCTTAATTACGTTTCTTTACCATTCGTTAATATTGACTGTTTTCTTCGGGTTCGGTCAGGGGCTACTAAAATAGGAAACTAATATTACGTCACCTTACAATCTGATCCCTAAACTCCACTCACCGTATCACTTCCATGAGTCTCATCTTCACTTGGTATGAAATACATCAGGTTCCTTGTCCGAGCATATAGATTTGTTTCTAAGTCTAATAATAAAGTCTTAATACTATAATTAATCAGTTAATCTCTGTGATAAAATGTTGTAATATTCTAACAAAAATACATTCGAATCACATCACACACATCAAATTGATAGCAAATCAACCCAAAAGACACCCATGCGTTTTGGCCTTCATTCCTTTATATATAATGTTTTGTTTACCGAAAGAAGCCGTCAGCTACTATTTTTATCTGGCCGATTTCACTACCAAAAGATGCAAATATGGACAACACGAATGAACACGTAGGTTAGTTTTGCAAAATATTGTACTTAAGTGATTTTGCGTCTAATCCCTTCAAATGCTTTTCTTCGCAGCTACAGGATGTTTTAGAAAACGTTCAAATTTTACACTTGGAACTAGTTCAACTCATCTTAATTTATAAATTGAGGAATTTGGGTACTTTATGATGAAATGCAAATAATGCAATAAAAAATAATTGCTCAATGTAATAAATCGATTGTTTTTTACGTCAAGCCAATGCGTCATACAAAATAATTTCGCTGCTCTTTCCAAAATCAAAGGAAAACATGTATTGATGTTACCTCTCAAACACTGTACAAATGTGTATAAAATTTATAATATTAAGTTTTTGATTTGTTCTTTCCGCCCTTTGTAAATCGTATATATATATCCATAGTTAGTTATACTCTAACTTCCTGAAATAAATTATTTGACTTACCAGACACACTATACATACGTTCATATACGTTTTATTGAATACGTTTTATTTGAAGAACTTCGAATTATTTTATTTTTCCGGCATAAGTTTTACGACGGTCGTTATAGGGTTAATGTTTGACTTTTGTTGATGCAATAATAGTTGTTATTTAAAAAATATAATTCGAATTATATTTTTTTAATCAAATAAAGTTCGTCTTACTTAGTTCTTCATTATGTCTTATCTAAACGGTAACTACAGCAAAGGCTATATTGTAGAATACCAGGGCAAGTTTTAGCAGCTGGACGTTCAGTCGCGCTAAATTATTATTAGAATCTGCAGTGATTTTTATTAGATTTAATTTAACTAACGCATACGCAGTGAAAACGCAATCTGTCTGTCAAGAATCAGAAGTGTTGTTCATAAATCATATTAATGAAAAAGTCAATAAAATATTTAAATAGTAATATCTTTGTTTGATCTTTAAATAAAGGATGTATAATTGACCTACAACTTTTTACCAGATTGTTGTTACTTTGAATAATTTTTGACCCATTGAAAACTTAATATTTTATCTAAACCCGGTATCTTTAACAAAATAACATTATTATTGTTTTAAATATTATATTTAGCAATGCGCTGTTTTAATCAAAATTTCGTTTACATAACGGAGTATTTCTCAAACTTGAAGATTAAACTAAATAATTCATAAGCAATTTGGAATAACATAAATTAACTATATATTTAGAATTGATGTTACGAAACAGTTTGCTTTAAAAAGTGTGCTTTGGTTGTACACATTTAGGTTTTCCCTTTATTTTTTGAATCACCACATTGTGAATTGTGAATTCTATAAAGGAAAAATTCAATTTTATGAATTGCTGATCTGTTGAATTAGGCTAATATTTCATTTGAATTAACTTTTCACCGAATGTCTATGTGGAAGTAAATTTGCCTTTAGTAAATGTTTTCTGTTAAGCCTGTTGAGTTAAAGAATCACATTTCTGGTTTAAATTTGAGTTTCAAATAAATTTCTTGTTTCAGAGTTTTTTTATGCGGCTAATTAGTCTTCAGAGAGTTTGTGTGTTTATATGTATGTAAATGTTTAGTCTGGCGGGTATCTTTATACAGCAAAGCAGTAGAATGCGTTCATAAAAGAAAATATTATAACATAACTGAAACTAATTTCTAATTGAAACCGTTTTTTGTGGAAATAGTAATTCGGGGAGAAAATCGTTAATCATATTATAAGCTTTTATTATGCGGTTGGGCAATTTTGAATATTCTTTCTATAAATCTACTCATTTTAACTGAAAGTTCCTGGAAAGTGTTTTAAAACTTAAGCGGTTAAGTCAATAAATATAAAAACTAAGTAATTGTGTCTTGGCAGCTGGAAGTTTTATTAAAGGCGTCTTTCCAAGACATAACCTAGGGCCTAACTCACACATGCAAATAATAAAGTTTGTGCGGCGAAACCGCGGCCAAACAAGCCGCCAAATAATGCGGAATAAAAGAAATATTGGAAGAAATTGCCTGAAAGTTTTGCAGAATTTTTATTAAAGTTTTCATGGTTAAAGCAATACCTATGGAAATTCAAGTTCACAAAGCAAATGAAGCCAAAGTGAATGCCATATTTCTGCGGATATTCAAATCAAGAACATATTTTCAAAAAATACTAGGTTCTACGTTCTATTAGTAATTGACAATTACTTTTGTCACGATATTGTTTGTTCCGATATATAATTATAACTAAATATGTAGTTGTTTTTCTGATAACTTTTTCAACCGTAGATGCGTATCAGTTAATAGACTGACACAAAGGTAAACAACATCGCCGATATTTATTATTTGTTGGACAAATAAATCAATTTACTTGCAGAAAAAAGGTTTTTTGGTTGAACCTGCAATGTTTGCGTTGAAAATTGAACTAGCGTGTGCTTGTTTCAGCGCGATTTCGTTTAATTGCTGTGCCGAATTTTGATTCCCTATATTTTCAAACCGATAATATCTTACGTTTTTGCGGAAGGTTTCTTGTGTAGTTTGCAATTTTTTTTTCAAACTTGTGCAGTTTTGCAATATAATTGTATTTAGAAATAAGCGCATAGTTGCAAATGAACTTTACTTACTTCGGAGTAGCGATCCTAATCTTGCCTATCGGCATGATGTATCGGTAAATGTAAGTAATCACATAGAAATTAATTATCAGTAGGCGCGTGCACTTGCGTTTATTATACTTTTTGCTTGAGTTAGTTTTATACTGTAATTTTGTTGCGTTGTACTAATGTGATCAAATAAGTCTATCGCGCTAGTTCCGCCGGCCGTTCCGTTCTCTGGTAAATTTTTGTAATCAAAATTAACTATTTACGAGGTCACCTTTTTCCAATAGATGGCATATAAATAAATCCTTTGGTCCTGGCATTTTGGGGCTATTAATGTAGGCATGGGGATTTTTATTGCAATTTCCAATAACTTTTAGGCCCTTCAATGTATTTTTTGCATTGTTTTCTATTGCAAATCTCAGACGAAATGGTGTATCATACAATTTCTTACAACCATTTATTAAGTAAATAACAAACAGTTTAGCTCATAATCGCTCTCTATTATGTATGGTATAAAAGGAACATTCCGATGAGAGTTGATCTTCAGACAACTTAGCGCCGCCGCATTCTTCAAATAATATGGGTTTAGAAGATGAACTGTGTTTTTACCTGTGTTTATATCTACTGTCCATTATGATTGTACTTGATATATTTTGTAATGTTTTATTTTTGAAGTGATAACTTTTTATGGGACGGTGAACAGATTTTTCTCGGTAACGGCGGATTCCTCGCGCCTGAGGCTTGGGACACACATAGGCACTTTGAATTCGACATTTTTCTCTTAGTGCGGGTGCATCTGTAGATCTGATAAACTTTTCAAATACGTGATTTTGATTTATCAATTACTGATTGTGATATTGTTGTTTGGTGCAGTTTATTTTATAACGCTGATAACAATAAATCAACAAATTAACAAGGGATAAGCTGCAAATACTAAGTAAGGGCGCTAACCTACTATATGCATGTTCGAGTTTAGTGTTCTTTTTAATTTACAATTAAAATACACACACAATTATACACACTAAAGCAGTTTAAGTGCAAGAAAATGCGGATCGTCCATAAATTTGCAGAAAAATGTATTACAAACTTTTGAAAATCATGTTCAAACGACCGGGTATTTATCATTGCAAATGAGATTGCAGATTGCCGTGTACCGATAATTCAACACACAAAATTGTGCCTAAGATCCACTACAATAAAGTTTTTGAAAAACTGTTGGACGTATTTTAAATCGCCTGATTAATTGCGGACGCAAATTCGTATATAGAAAATATTAAATTAAATTAAAGTAAATCGTATCGATAGAATTCCGATACCGATTCTCTATGTCTTACCTTCTGCCTGTAGTCCAGATTCTGCCCTGATGATATCCATTTGCATTGTATTGCACGATTTGGTAAAATATTACTATCTACTTGTTTGGTGATTTTCATAGGAGACAATTGTTAAACCAGATGTTGAGTGGATACTTTTTAAAAAAGCCAGGGTCAATTTATGAAAAACGATCAAGATTAAGTGCAAATAAAGTGACAACTATTATTAATAACTTTTAATGCAATAATATTTTCTATTATTTGTTATTTTATTTTGTCACAATAAATAATCAATATTTATATATCTATT
>NW_026018715.1:3836096-3858164 GCF_020466585.1 Dendroctonus ponderosae
CAAAGTGGATTTTTTTCTCTTCATATACCCTTTGATTCCTTAATGATTAAACCTTCTCAATTTACTTTAATTTTTTTAGTCTTGGATTAGTTCAGTTAGAATTTCTTTTTGAACATACGCGCGATGGCTTACATTATGTATACATATAGTGTGTCAATTGTATCCTATCTCTATACCTCTTCCTCGTTTTACCGTATATTTTAAACAGATATAATGTCTTAAAATCACCAAAATTAATTGATTTTTTAGTTCTATTCAGATAGAAGTTGAAGGAGCGAAAAGTATTAAGTAATCCTGAACGCCAAAAACGATTTCGTGCTAAAAAATGAGCATTCAGTAATAGATCAACTGAAAGTAGCTTTCCATCAACTGACCGTCAAAGATTATACAAAGCAAATAAGAAATTACGACAAAAAAATACAGAAACTCAAGAAGAAGAAGAGTTTACACAAACCTAAGAAGAGCAATCTGTACAACCCCTCGTTGAAGAATATTAAATGTTGCAAAAAAAAATATGTTTTACGTTCAAAAGGAAATTAAATTACATTTTACCTGTTCCTGATCGATTTATAAATTATTAAACCAAGGATAATATTAAAATTATAAAATAAAATTATTATTGCCATCATGCGTTAAACAAGTTTGATATTTTATGGTTTCTATAAATATTTTTTTTATTTGTTACCATTGTTTTACTGTACTGTTTTGTTTTTTTACTAGCTTTGTCCATAAAATTTGTGAACTTTTGTGTGGCAATAAAGATATTTTGATTTGATTTGAACAACAAAATTTGCAACTACTAGGTAGATAATGTTTCGAGTGTAATCGATCTTTGGCACAATTTGTAATAACATGACACACCTCTAAAGCAGAGGTAAGAAAACGTACAGTTGTATGGACGAGATCGTTTATTCTCGTGTCGCGTCGCTTATTATATCTGATGATTTTCTAATTTTGTTATTCCTATTATTTCACACTTGAATCCACTCCATCTTTTATTACAGCAAGGTCGTTTTTTGCCATTGTAATCAATTCATTTTAATAAAGGAACGCCTACTGGAGGCATGAAAGTCTACTAACAACTGAAAAATGAATCATTTAATGCAGGGCGAGGAAGGCCGCTGCACTACAGGCTGTGTGAACTGTTTTTCTATTTTATCCCTACACTCAATGAGAGCGATTCTATTGTCGTACATATGTACCTATGTCTTGCTAATTTCGGAAAAATACCCCACATGGATAAAAAAACAAAATGATTCGTTTTTAAACAGCTTGATYAGCTGCATGTTGGCCGCTCATCACTGCGGCACCATTATAGATTCTTCCAATCAGTTGGTTTCAACTATTTCAATTCAGTAGCTCGGAAAACGCTCWATTGGCTCATCATATCGAACATACCTAAAAATATAACTACCATCTTAGATTTAACAGAATCTTACGCCTCATTGCGTTAATTATTTGTTAATGACCGACTTTAACCAGGCATTCTAGCACGTGTTCACTTCGAGTTGCATCGACTTTAGACTAAAACATTAGAACCACCGGAAAAAAATTGTTATGTATATCCATAAATTCAAACATTCCCCATATAAATGTTTCTATTAAATTTAGGTGTTCAACTTTTTCTTCTGCTTACACCAGGTTTTTCAATAAAAATATCTGGTAATGCTTTTTGCTTATAAATCTATATTTTTTTTGTATCGATATTTAAACAATCTCTTGATTTTAATTTAAAGTAAAACTCTCTTGGTGTACAGTAAATAAGCGCAATAATCAAAACATATCACACACGTTACATTATTGGCGGTTTAAAGTCGAAGTTACAGCGCGGTCAAGTAAAAACTCACATAAAAATTCAATACCGACGAACAACCCTTACTACTCTGCTACTCAATAACGCAGATCGCACTAGGGTAAATGCAGTAAAATCTCCATTTAAATCACGGTTTTGTTTTCGAGTGACACGGGAAAAGGGTTGTTCGGGTGTAAAAATGGCATTTTATTATTTATAGTACCGGCCACATAACAAAAATAAATCAATGATAGGTTATTCCACTGATCGTGTTGAATTGCGGGCTTTGCACTTTGCTTGCAGTTTTTTATTATTTATTTTAAGCGATTGCCAGGTGTAACGATAAGGGACATTAATTTAATTATTAAATTTATTTTTTATGTAGTTATTGCACTATTGATGGTGGTAGAATAGCGGAACAAGCGGGAACATTGATAACCTCTGGTCGAAGCAGAATAACATTAATGCGTTTGGGTACTCAGAATACGAAATTTATAATAGGAAGAAGCTCACAATTTATAACATATCTGGAAATTTATAACGTATCTGAAAAATATTAGCGTTAAATTTACCAATTACAAAATTTAACATCTAGAGCGCACTTTAATAAAAGCATTATAGCCAAGTATTATGTTGGGTTCTGGTACTAAAAAATACTTTAACTGAATTATAAGTTAAGGCTTTTCTAGTAATAATTACAGTAGCTGGGTATCAAAAGTTTCAATAATAACGACGTCGTCTGTATTCGAATTAAAATGAAACATTAAGCATAGAAAATTTAACTGAATAATCGACAAAACTACGGAAAAGTGCTGGAAATTAGGCGCTTAACTAAGACACTGTGATTAAAAAACCTGTTTTTTTGTTTTTTTTGCTAAGCACATTATTAATAAATTCACCAATTAATTTCAAACGAAAATTACAATAAATATTTGATATATTATTTTTGTCAGACAGAAGTCAAGGAGAAAACGTGAGTTTTCTGTGATTTTAATAATTAAAACTCGGATGTAAAGCCTTTCGATTTTCCACTTATTAACATTATGAAAAACTGTTTTATATTTTGTGCCGAAAATGGTTATGCGGCATCATTTATTTAAGCGTTTTAGTATTGATTTGGAAAATTGTTTAATTTCTGAGATATTTCACTTAGAAACTTTAATAATAAATAAATAAATAAGATCTTCAAATACATTTCCAATAACTGTAGCGTTTTTAAAATAAAATTAACGTGATGCGATATTATACTAAATCTTCAAGTGGAAAGCTTGACGTACCTTCTAGCGCTACTTTAGAAAGCTTTTCCTGTTGTATCTGTTTTAAGAAACTTTGTGCTTATTAACAAAACATGTGTTAATTTTAAATAGTTTTCTTCAATGTTCACTACTCATAACAATGGTAAACTAGTTTTCGTTTACTTTCATTTATGTTATTCACTAAGTTTGTTTTTATATGCGCTGGCAATTCGTTTTAGCAAAATATCGTTCTTGCACGGCTCAATGGTTGCAACTTTCCACGTGTAGTTTTTTAACTGTATTTCTTCGCACAAATAAAGCCGCACAAAACCGTTAGCAACTTTTGAAAGGAAGATCGAGGCTTTGGAAAGTTTCCCCGTTTCTATGAATCCGATTTGGACATTTTACCAAAAAAATTGATAGAGCGCCTAACATAATCATTTATCGCGGGAATTGATGCACGTCAGTAACACTCTAATAAGAGCTTTTGGGCCCGTCGCTTTCAATACTTTTTCTATGGTTTATCAAATTGCGAAATGGAAAAACCAATTAATTTTTTACGCTAATTATACTGGGCTCCCTAATTTTCCTTGTATCGTCAGATTTGTTTTTTGTAAAGTATCTAATTGAAATTGACTGTTTTTGTTTATCGTCTGGGCGCTCAAAAGCCAACTAGTTTGTTTGGATAATCCAAATTAGTAATGTAGCAGAAAAACATACCCTATTCTGGTTCACTAAATCTGTATTTCTACAATGCGTTACTGAAATTTGTGTCTACTACTACTTTTGATCAATATTTTTGAATTATTTTTTTTAAGAAAGGTATATTTTAATTTATCCCACTAATGCGAATTCTGTATTGTTGTCACTATCGACAAAGATTGTACGCACATTATAACCAAACCAACATACATCTAAAGGTATAAAAACATGCCAAAATACAGATAAAATCAAAGGATCCAAAGTATTAAGTTGAATAGCTGCCAACATGACCGACGATTGAACATTTTCAATAATATTTCTTTTTATCTTGTTGTTTTCGGAAATTTTCCTGCAGGGCATCAAAAAAGTAAAAACATGCCAAACGATTCCTTTGAAGAAAATTATTGAAATTAAAGTTCAAAGGAAGTAATTCCAAACGGAATATGTTCATGATTACATGACCTATATCTAATACAATTTCCAGATGCCGAAAGTTCTAACAATTGCGGGCGCGGTAAATTGAATGAGCATTTTAATCAGCCTTTCAGATACGTCTGTTTTTTTGTACATGTTTGGCAAAATTTTGTTAATCGCTATATTAGCAGAAGGTAGTTCTTATTCAAATTGTAGTGAAAGTTTCCTAAATTAAACAGGTCTATGTAAATGAAGAGCGTATTGTTTTCAGCGAATTTGCTAGACAACGCTAGACGCGAATCAACTTTTCGAAGATATACTCAAATATCGATCATAACAAAGTTTGCATTAGTGCGCTACTGTTATTTGGAAAAGGTATTTCTTAATTAATTACGGACCCTTTTTATAACATAAACTTGGGCTTCGTTTTCAAATATTTCTATTTGCGGTCGTGATTAAAATGTAACTTTTTGGACAAGCTTATACATTACTAGTCAATTTTAATTACATTTAGTTCTTGTATTACGGGGATATAACTAATGCTTCTATTTACTTAATATAAATAATATTTCAATTAGACCCTTTTCGGTTTCACGGTGGATGAATTTCAATGTTTCTAAAGCGAATCTATATTGGTACATGAGCTAATAAAAATATCTTGAAGCCCTTCGTTATTGTTTGTTGATGTAATCAATTCAGGCAATAGCCATTGTCTGCAGTTTTCCTTTATTATCGAGTTTAATACTCCAGCATTTTTTAAAGTATACCCATAGTTTGTGTACCTGGTATAAGAAAATGGTTTAATCAAACTTAAATCGTTTTTCTTTTTCATTTTATTCTTACTGGCATTATTATTATTACCAGCTTTACTTCGTTGCTCTCATAAAGTGTTCTAAATATTGCAGTTTTAAGTTTGAGTGTTGTCAATTATCTCTCAATCTTCAAATAACACTTTCCTATTTGTTTTTGGTGTCCAATAATTTTAAACTCTTTTCAATAACACGACATCTCGGATGTTAGCCCGAGAAATGTTTTCTTATGGATAGTCAAGAACTGGTGTACTAGCGCTTTGGAACTTTGTGACTTTCTGTCATGAAATCTGCTTCTTGTATAACTATTTATTTTCATTCTTAACTGAACCTATAACCAATTATTTAATTTAGTTTCAACTTTTTTGTTGAACTGAAACTAAATAATTTGTTGAACTGAAATTAATATATTTTGTTTAATTAACAAGAAAACACTTTTTATTTTTAAATATTATAATTTTTGTCTACTACTAACTTGCCCGCGCTTTTAGGTTTCGGTTATTAAAGTGGAATCTGCTCATTTATTTATCCTGTTATTGGCTTTATTAACTTATGAAAATATGTACTACTTTTTACAACTTATGATATTCCCATCTTTCCTGGGTTTCAGTCAAAGTGTGAAGTAAAAATTTTGAAACATCGTTTATTTCATTACGGTTCGACGAGACAACAGCGCCATCATCAGATTTAAAATTTTACACAAACTACAAACACCAATTCACAATTAAAACATGTTGCATAAAAACTATAATTTAAAAAGTGTTAAAACATTCATCAGTTTTTGAGGGAAAAAATTCTTCCTTTTGGGAGAGCAAAACATCGGAAAAACTTACCTCATGATTGGTAAAAATTAACGTCCTTTTAGGTCTTTGCCTTCTTGAAAACCTTGAGCTTGTCTGAATTATTTTCTACATTTGCGAGTGTGTATAATAAACATGTATTGAGATAAACAGAAATAGTTTTAATTTTTCACTAGTGTACCGGGTGTTCCATATTTATGGCTTTATTAGGGTTTGGTAAATGTTGCTAAGGTTCTCGGTATCTGATCTGAAATTTACTGCTTTTGCGTGTTTTTTTATTTGTATCATTTCTTGGATTCTTCTTTTATGATAATTTGTTTCCCTAATTAATATATCTGCGTTGTCAAAATAAAAATTATGTAACATTTGGGATGCATGTTGTGTTAATGCTCTTTTATTTTCACTAGTATTATTCTCAGACTGTATTTATGTTCGTACATTTTCTTTTTTTAATATTGTTTAGTTTGTCCTATATATGTATTATCACATTCTAAACAATTCACTCTATATATAGAATTTGGTATGTCCATTTTGTCAGTTTTTGGCTTTAGTTTTGGGAAACATTCAGTTGATAAATTGTTTTTTTTTTTTGCGCAATTATAATGTTGTGTGGATTTAGTCCTTTTGAAATTTTCCTATTGATTTCTGGAATATATGGTAGTGATAAATATGTATTGTTTCTTTGTTCCTCATTATTGTTATATTTAGTTGAGTTGTACATTTTCAGAAGGAAAATAAATCAGAATAATTTTCACAACTTTACACGGTTTTGTGGAAAAAATGGGGGCAGTTTTGCAAAGATTTTGTAGGGCAAATTTGACAGCTTTTTAAGGACAATTTTGTATAAAATAAGGCCCTGATATATACCCGCAAAAAGTAAATTTTGTAGAATATTACGTTATTTGGGCAGTATCGGTAGCAACGTTCAAGATTTCGTTTGTCATTTATAATAAAAAAATAAAAATATTTTCATAACCGTTAGAAATAAGCATCAAATACATGCATAAAATGATTTCAGAGCCTTTAATGGAACATAAATTTATAGAAATAAACAAAGAGTTGCGTACATATACAGTTATGTACATATACAGAGATGTTACGTCTATTTCTGATTTATCTGGAAGTGCCCTTACTTTTAGTGATAATAAATTTTAGATGGATAAAGCAGAGCCGCTTTAGCAAAACCTAAGCATTTTGAAATTATTCTAACTGTATTCTTCGAGTTACGAATTGCAGCTCATATTCGTGGAACTTAGTACTTCGCACACCAATTTTTGTCTAAAAATGTAATATTTTATTATTTTTGTGTCATTCTCGACTATGTCAGGATTTGAGATGATTAGGTTACTTTTGAATATTTTGAATCAAATGATTTTTATTGATTTCGACATTCCTAATTAAACTTAGTTGAGTTCTCTTATCCAAATATTTTTTCGAAAACTAAAGTGTGCTTATGCATTTTCGCCTTACATTTCTTTCTATGTATTCTACATAAGAATATTATCGAACTTGCCTCATGTGTAAAAAGGTACAGTGAAAGCTGCATTTAGCTGCTTTCTTAACTAACTTTTTTGATACCACAAACATTTCAATTTTAGTAAATGTCTGTTAAACTTAAACGTCTTAAACGTCTTTGAACCTCAACCCTCTAAACAGTTATAAGATTTACTTCTGCCGTAATGTCATTTGATCCGGGGTTTTCTGATTTTCGCAAGTTTTATTGCGAATTTATACTGATTTTATAATGCTGGATCTATTCTTGACATCGTTTTAATTGCTTTAGTATCTCTATTAGCTTGCTATATTTTTATGTACAGCTTATTTATTTTGAGACCTGAATATAAATGCATTTGTATTAATTTCCATGTTTGCATTCATGTTTCCGCATTTCTACCACTTTCTGTAGGTTTTCTGTCATTCAACTTTTGAATTTTTGCAGTATTGAAGAATACATTTTCTTTTACTTAATGTCTCTTCTTTGCTTTGTTGTTGTTCCTTTATTTCTGTTCGCGACATATTCATTACTAGGACATCTTCTTGCAAATGTTTACATCACTCTGTGTTACTTCACTTATTGTTATTTGGCAACATCTATCCAATAGAATTACTCACACGCACTTCTGCGTTCTACAACGGTGACTTCGGCAGTTTTTTAAATTTGTCTGTTAGGATCATGTTCTCTGTGCCAAAACTTGCAAGGTCTTCTCCCGTTTTACTTCTCATTCCCAGATCAAATTCTGCAAAAACAATTTCTTTTCTGCATGCTTTATTTTGTTGTCTCAGATTTGTACATTTGTAGTCACCTGCAACAATCGTTTTTGCGACTCCTATTACTTGTTTGAGGTTTTCATTCGAAAGATCTGTCTGTTATACAACAGCGTGTAGTGTTTAACGGGATCACTTAACTGCATAAAGAATATTCACGTCTGCAATGGATTTTCCCATTTGTTTTCATTGAGTTCTGAAACTGTGTAGGTCATTTAAACCCACTCTATTTCCCTTATTTCTTATGATTCCTCTGCAGTAGAAAAAACTACAATAATATATTCTCCTTTTTCAATAAGGGAGTTAATTTACCTCAATTCATTTATTATAGTTACACTTATGTTTGCGCCGTCGTTTAATCTCTATAATAATATTACGGATTGTTTCAGCCTAATTTTGTGATTTTCGATGTGAATAAAATTGACTTCAAATTAGTACCTTACTGTGCGTGCTGTAATTGATATTAATATTCCATTTTTGTTGTTGATATAATACTTATTTAGTGCCTGTAGAAGCATTATAATTCTCTAGAAACTCCATTCGTTACATACACCTCTAATAATTTATACTGGGTTATTTGAATGAAACAAGCATTCAAAACAAATTAGAAACGTCCATGGAAAACGTCCAAAGAGCCTTAACATAGAATACTTACAACGTCTATGCAAGAAAATTTGATTTAATCAACGAAGCGATAATGCAAGTAGTATAGGAGGCTCGATAAAAGCGTATCATAATAAAGGAAATGTCAGGCACACCGCTCTATTATATTCGGCATGAACGAGGGAAACACCAGTTAGTTATATTTTACGTTAGAACATGGAACTCAGTTTGAAATTTTATTATTTCTGTTCTTGGACTTGCGATAAAACGTTCCGCTAATATTTTCCAGGAACGAATCGAGTGGAGAAAGAATCTCAAAGGGTCTTGTCGTGTCAAATGTTGAGGGAACTATTTACAAATATTTGAGATACGTTTAGTACCGTATAGAGCAACTACTGATGTTTTTTGTGGGAACACCTGTAAAGAAGCAAAGTAATTGTATAACAATACCTTTTTAAACTGTAACCATTTAAACTTTAACAACAAAAATTGTGTTAAATTTCAAAGGTCATTTGCAAAACAACTGTAAAGGCTTTTCACATTTTTAAACCTCCATTTTTTGAGCTAAGTGTTGCAACTACTTCGGTTAATGACTAGTTATCAACATCTGTTATTTTTTAAATTTAACATTATTTTCTACTAAAACAAATCCAGTTCCAGTTTACATATGGCATCTTCATATTAAAAACTTTTTCGATATGCGCCTGATAAAAAAAATATTTTATGGACTGCGAAATACGATAGAATTATGTATTAACAATGGAAAATGTAAATATCTTTTTCAAGTATATGACACGTTTCAACTAAAGATAAACTTTTGATTTGCTTTTCCTAGAATGTTGGCTGTTCTGAAAAGCTCTAAGTATGGGACCTAGACATGGTTTATTGCAATTTCTGCGTTGCTCGTATTAGGAGCCATTTACGGTATATTTCATTGGTATTTTTAGTTAATTTACAGTCTAATTGATCCTGTTTGGCTATTTTGTTTGACCTAATTCTTCCTTTCGATCTTTTCCAGCAAAAGCAATCTTACTGTGCTTTGATAATACAATATGTTCAGCCAGAAACTATGTCTATTTTCATAATATTTTAAAAGAGAATTATTATGCATAGAAGTATGTTATGTTTAATTAAAGTATATTGAAGAACTTATGTGTTTATAGTTTCGTTTGGCTATGACTATATATTCAAAAACTTTTAGTTTTGTGGTCGATTTTATATACTATTTTTGAAAATATTTCTATTTCCGTTTTATATTGTCTTTAAACATTTTACGTTAAAAATTGAATGAGTTAAATGGTAGGTCCAATATGAGTTGTGTTATAGTTTTTTCATTTTATATTTTGTCTTATTTTGGAGATGACCAATAATTAAAACCTTATTTCTTGCAATTCCTGCCGTCTCTATTCATTTTTTTAAATATTATCTGCAGCATTTTTCATACGTAAACTAACACTCAAACTTCGCAGCATAATGTGCTTAGAGACTAAATCTTCACTTTCAAAATATGTTATTTTTTAAAATATTTTTATGCATTGAATTAATTGTCTATTGTAAAATCTATATGTAACAATTTGCTCCTTCGTCAAATTATTTAAATTGTGTCGATTTTAATTTGTGTTAATTAAAATATATCTTTCCATTATTCTCTGTTATAATTATTTGTTTTTTTTATAATGTTTTTTTTGTGAGTAGTTGCGGTTCTATTGAAAAATGTCTCATTTTCGAAACTATTTTAACGTGGTCCTCAAAAGATCAATCTGATTTCATTATCAAATGTCTTTGACAAAATCTTTGACTTTGTAAATGTAGCAAATGATATTGGAAGAGTTTTGGTGAAAAAGTCTGGTGCAGAATGTAATCTTTTCGTACATCAAAGCATCAGAAATGAGCGCGTTAATCATATATCTCATTCTGTGAAAGGTAGATACCTATATCTTGTTCTTGTCTTCATTGCTCTGCAGTTTATTAGGCTTGTTTAAAGGTCTATTTGATAATTATTTTCGCGTATAAACATATTTTACAAATTTTCATGTCTACGTTCAATTTTTGGTCTTTTCTCTAAACTTTGCTTCTAAATTTTCACAGCTGTCGTTATCAGCTGTGTCCGTATTTTGTATTACAGATTGTGTTGTTTTCGTTTATAAAAATTATATTTTTAGCTTTTTCCAGCCGTAGCATATTTCTTCTTCTTCCACTGTTTCATTGTACACGTTTCCGCTATTCATTTTCATTCATGTATTATTTATTACTTCTCTGACTGCTCTAGCATTAATTATTGATTGGATGTTCCATAATTTTTATATTGCTTTGTCTAATTTGTCAATTAATATTCATTCAATGGTATATTTTATTGATATTTCTTTTCTTGCTCGTTGTCGTCACTCGTAAATTTCCTGTTCTTGCTTGTTTCAAATATATCGTTTCGGATTTTTTGCTTTTCTTCTCTATTTTCTATCTAAAACAGATCAACCTATTTTTCTTTGTGGACTTGTTGTTGTCGTTTTAATGTACTTACGTCATATACGAATTTTTACCTGATAATATTTTGTACTTAAATTGCTCACCGTTTTTCAGAACATGCAAGCATGAAAAGGGCAACAAGCAGCAAACAAACATAATATTTAAATAGAAAGCAGAAAAAAACTTTTTGCAGGACAAAGAAACGTTATTACGGTATATGGAAATTATCGGCAAAAATATTGTGGACTACAGATTGACTTGAAATTTTGGTTGAAAATTTTCGAACCTTCAATTTTCAATTTGCATTAGGCTCAATTTTCGTCATTTATGATTCAATTTAATCAAAGCGTCTAAAACTTTTCTGACAGTTCATACAGATAATAAATTAATAAACCAAAGAAAACATGCAAATCGGGAAAATTGTAAAAATACGCAACAACTTGCTTCATTTCTCCACAACAGTGTCAGTTAGAACTCAACTCACTTGATCTCAAAGAATTTGGATTAATGTCGCCTGGGGTGTTCAGTGTTCAAAGACCAATTACTGAATGTGGCTGATCGGCTATTAATTAAGGTTTTCCTAAACTTATTAATTATTCTATAATAAGATCGCCGAACTTATAATTAATAAATCAAACTTATCGGAATTAATTAAATTTCGACCAATCTCTCACATTTCCAGTTAAAACTGCTAATTGTTTTTTAACCGGATTGTTTGTGTTGAGTTTTATTTTAAATAGCAAACTGTGGCTGTTGATCAACTCTAACAAGTTTGACTTTATATATTATAAAAGTTCTACGAAATCGTGAGCTCCTTCTAAAAGATCTACTTAGCCGTTTAGTGACCAAAGCGCTCTTTATAAACTCTGATAACTGAATACATAATAAACTGGAGCTGAGAAATGTGTGCAATTTGGCGGCTCTGAATTGTAAATGTTACAGCGGCTTAACGGAATAAGGGCTACGGTCAATGACAAAGTTCAACTCTCTTAAACTTTGATTTTACATTTACAAAACATTTGCATTGCAGTTTTAAATTTTATTATATATTTTTTAAAAATACATTTGAGTTCATTTTATTTTATTATTTTACCTTGACTTTAATCTGAAAAGGGTAGTAGTGTTGTGCAGCTCTATAAAAGACGTGACAAATAGTAAAACTAAAAATCACTTAGGTAAACCAAACTTGGCGAAAAGGACATAACAAATTGGCCAAAATGGCTTTAAGTTCTATAGCAGCAACATTGTAAAAAGTCCAGTGCCTGCAGACAGCGTGGTGAAGGACACAAATATTTAAACAATTAGCCAGTATTAATTGTTATGGCACCGATTTAAATTAAATGCTTCGTATTCGTGTTAATATTAAGAAAAACATGAGTGCCATTTAGTCAATTAATTTATGTTTGTATCACAAATGACTTTCTTCCTAACTGTATTTTCAAATTTAAAACGGTGAATGTATTTTTTTACCACTCATGCAGGTAAATCTATTGGTCGAAATTATCACATCGTAATAAAATAAATCATTAATTTTATTTCAGATTATTGGAGAACTTGCCTACATAGAATTTTCTTGAAGATCTTGAAATACACAAGCAGATTATTACTACATATTCACCATAACTATAATTTCGTTTTGCTTTCCTGTTACTTGTTCCTGTTGCAAATTTTAACGTTCCTGTAAAAGCTTTATTTCCCGAAGCGGGCTTTTATATGCCCGGGTATTCTTCTTTCAGTTGAAATGGACGGATGGTATGGATGATATTCTCAATCATTGGTTCCCGTCCTGACTTCAGACTACTTGTTTCACTAGTTTCTTTTGATTTTATATTTCAGTTCTTTACAGTATCTAAAACCTGAATAATTTGATGAAACCTCTTTACTTTTGAATCTTAATTCTATTTTAGTTACTTTAACTTATTCTTTACCTTCCTGGGCTCCAGTCAAAG
Source organism: Dendroctonus ponderosae (assembly GCF_020466585.1). Taxonomy (NCBI): domain Eukaryota; kingdom Metazoa; phylum Arthropoda; class Insecta; order Coleoptera; family Curculionidae; genus Dendroctonus; species Dendroctonus ponderosae. Next base: position 3,849,129 of record NW_026018715.1, read on the forward strand.
TGTGAAATAAAAATGTATATATCGTTTATTTCATAACGTTTCGGCGAGACAACAGCGCCATCATCAGATTTAAAATTCATACAAACTCATAATTGGTAAACATTACATTCTTTTAGGTCTTTGCTGTCTTACTTACATCTTAAATTTGTTTGAATTATTTTCTACATTTTTCAAATCAAAATGTTCTCATTCGCAATCAAATAAGTTCTTTTAACTTATTTGATCCTTTGATTTTCTGTACCTACCCTTTGATTTTATCTGCTTTGGTTTTTTCATGCCTAATGCGGTACAAATGAGAAGTATAAATAAGTTGTTGAATAAAAGATTTGGAGAATATTGTAGCTCTTTATAAAAAAATTTTGCTCATTTGCGATACACAAAGTACATAAAAGTAGGTTTTCTTCAAAAAGCCTTGATTTGAACATTAATTTTACAAAGAAGTATGAAGATCTCCATCTCAGAAACTGCTTTTGTGCCTCCAATACCTATCACATTTCTAAAGTCTCCTGATCAACTTCTTCTTCTTCGAAATCTTCTAAAATGTTATCTTCGTCCTAGATAAGTTACAAATGTGACTTTCCGTTAGCCTTTTTCTTAGCAAATATGCACGGAAATTTCCGGGTACTAATATAAACGATTAGGAATTCTTATCTCAGAAAGTTCCATTTTATGTGGTTTGATAACGAAAATCGTTTTCGAAGAACCCATAAATAAAAAAATTATTAGTGTGAAATTTCAGTTTTTCACGGAAATAAAATTTCCAAATGTAAGGGAAACTGGCAATTAGTGTAGTAATAATTGAACAATAATCGATTTTATCGATTAGGTAGGCTGCTGGTTTTAATGCTCATTTAAGATAAAGCATAAGTTAAAATTGAAAACAGTTTTATTTGTTGGCGCTTATTACTTTACGATCGTGAAAACGGAAAACTAATCTAGAATCACGCTTGAAAATGCACACACGAAAATATAGTTCTGTGAATTGCTTTGAGAAACTGCACGATTCCCATTAGTTTCATCTATACCGGGTGGGTCCCACTTAAGAAACAAAAGTTTTTTAAGGAATTCGATTGTGTAGATTAATTTTGTGACATCAAATGACCCTCCCAAAAATGTCTAAGGGCATTATAACGAAAGAGCGAGTAGACCACTCAATAAGACCTCTCCTACCAATACTCTTTTCTGGAAAATAGTCATTTAAAACTTACTACCATGCCGTAGTGTGGCGCACTAACGTTTGGTTGGAAACCGAAATTTTATTCGCTGTATCTGTCATCTTATTCATTGTAGAAATATAGACAAAATAGAACAATTATCCCAAACACTAAACAGAAATTGGGAAACAGCAAGTTGCGTTCACTTTTCAGCTGATAAAACTGAAGACGTTGGTCATTGCCCGTTTAATTGCGCCCTTGAAACAGTTTACTCTTGTTTGCCAAACTTCAATTACAACGGAGAGTTGTTTTGCTTTTGTATCAGCTGTATCTGGAAAATATTGTGCATGAAGGCACATATTGTTTATTAAGCAAAAATGCTTGTTTTAATGCCTCCTACTACTCCTAAAATTATTTCAGTATTTTTATGGAACATCCTGAATTTGACGAGAGCATAACCTGACTATAGAAACCCTAATGCAAATTTACCCAGTCAATAAAAAATTTCTTGTTACATAATATACAAAATGTTTTCTTCTTGTTCCGGTACCGTATCCTATCATCGAACGTTGCCAATCATATTGGCTATAATAACTCTGTTTACCGTAGCTGCGATCAGTTCAGCAGATGTTTTGCTATCCCAGTCTCGAAGGTTGCGAACCTAAGTTATTTTTCGTCCTGGACCTTTGCTTCCGTTAATCCTGCATCACTAAATGAAGGAGGTAATATTTCTCTGGGTGCATCATCACGTGGCCGAAGTATTCCAGTTTTCGCATTTTTATTGTTTTAATTATCTGTGGGTTCTTCTTCATTCGTTGTAGAACCACCTCACTTCTTATTAAGATCATTCAGATTATTCGGAGGATCCTTCTATACACGCACATTTCAAAAGCTTCAAGTCTTTTCAATAGTGGGTCGGTCAGCGTCCAGCTCTTCCCTCCGAAGAGTAATGTAGGAGAATATGAAGCAGCGGGTTAATCTGTTTTTTAGTTTTGAAGTGATTCCTTTGTTGCAGATAATTATTTTTGGACGACGAATTCATTTTTTTAAAGAAGATGGTTCTGGATTTTTCAATGCGGTTCTTTATTTCTTTGCTAATGTTAGAGTTGTCAATGACATTGGCGCCCAGATATGTGATGTTGTTAACCTTCTCCAGTCTTCTCGCGAATGCTTTGATTTAAATTGATAGTATTGGTGTTCTGTTGACAACCAAAAGTTTGGTTTTTGAATTATTATATTTTAGTCCAAATCTGTTACCTACATGATTCGGTTACTATGTTAATGAGAGCATATTTGCAGGTCATCCTGACTATCAGCAATTATCACTGTATCGTCCCCATATATCAAATTATTGAAGTTAATTACATTTACTTTAATAACACCGCCCACTCCGTCCAAGGCTTCTCTGTAGATATATTTAGAGCAGATTAATTAATAAATGAGACAGGGTGCACGCCTGCTTTATGCTACGTCGTATTTCGACTTCTTATTCCGAACTGTTCTTCTTATTTGTTATTAATTCTACTTCGCAGTAATTGCAGGAACAGTTTTAGTACGTGTTGTCACTGCACTCCCTTACGTTCATTCCTTTTCGGATCGTTACAAATGTTGGTAGAAGCCAGTCTGTTGGTATATTTCCTGTTTCATATGTTTTGATGAAAAGGCTTAGAACACAATTTTTACCGTTGTTTTCGAACAGTTTGCTCATTTCTTGCAATGCCATGGCACCCTATAGCGGCAGTTTATTTGCCTGAGCAGATATAAGATATAGAAAATGATATGAAAAATCAAAAAAATAAAAAACTAATACCTTAAAACTAAAATATAACGGGTGATTGAATTCGAGGTTGGGAAAGTGAAACCATGTTATTTGATATCTGTTACGAAACGTCATCCGAAGCGTTTCTGTTTTAGTTGAAGGTTTGTCATTTTGAAATATGGATCGTTTAACTGTCGAAGAACGCGTAAAAATTATTAAGTGTTACTATAAAAATGGTGATTCTGCTGTATCAACGTTTACGGCTTTACGAGCAGATTACGGTAGACATAATCGACCCACAGAGCAAACAATTTCGAACACAGTGGAAAAAGTTGAAGAGACTGGATCGGTTACTGATATTGTAAGCCGTGCATCATCGCAACATTCGCTCAGCTGAAAATATGGCTGTTGTTGCTCAAAGTGTGGAGGAAGACCCGCATTCGTCGATTCCCCGACGTGCTCAATGTTTGGGCTTGTCTTACAGCTCATTGTGGCGAATTTTGCAATTGGATTTGAAGCTCCATCCGTGCAAAGTTCAACTGACTCAAGAACTTAAGCCTCAAGACCATGGGCAACGCAAAACATACGAAAATTGGGTGATTGAAAAACAAGCCTTTTTTTATTCAGCGATGAGGCTCATTTTTTGCTCGGTGGTTACGTGAATAAAGAGAACAGCCGTATATGGGGCTCTCAAAATCCATAGGTACCGCAGAAAGGCCTTTGAATCCTGACGACGTGACCGTATGGTGTGCATTATGGTCCGGTCGTGTTATTGGCCCGTATTTTTTTGAAAACGATCAAGGAACATCCATAACAGTCAATTCTGAGCGCTATGGACGCATGATAAGCAATTGTTTTTGGAGAAAAGACCATCTGGAAGGCATGTGGGTCTAGCAGGATGGGGCAACGAGTCACACAACCCTTGCAGTTAGAGCCCTATTGCAAGATAAATTTCCAGGACGCACAATTTCGAGATTGAGTTATGTCAATTGGCCTGCAAGATCCTGGGACTTAACACCGTTAGATTTCTTTTTGCGGGGCTATGTGAAAGGCCGTGTTTACGCCAACAATCCTCAAACTCGTGAGCCACTGAAAGCCAATATCAGTGAAGTTATGATCGATATATTACCGGTAAAGTGCCTAAAAGTCATTCAAAACTACCTCAAACGGATTGAGGCCTGTAGGAGGGCCCGTGACGGACATTTAAATGATATTGCTTTTCACGTATAATGGCGAGGTTTAATCCTAATATTTATTTAAAATTTTCGTCTCTATCTGAATATTTTGTGTTTTTTTTCTTTTCTTTCCCAAACATAAAATGGATAACTCTGTATAATATAATAAAATGAAAATTTAATTATGCGAAGAATTCACCAAGTTATATTTAATTCTCCAACATGTTTATAATATGGTAGTAACCAGTCTTACAAAATACATCACAGAGTTATTAAAACACTTATTAGTTCCCGATCCTACATATCAGTTTATAATGACCTCTTTTCATAGTTCGTTTACCCCTGCGTGTTTCATAAGCTTTCTTTTGATGGATTCTTTATTCCGGTATAATGTCTTCAATTCATTTGGTAGATTATTGAAGGACTTTGCTACTCTTTTCGATATCTTTGACTAAGTTCTTATTTCTTGTATTACTTGTACTATTATGATATTGATCTCTTAGATTATTATAGTACTACATCAAACATTGTAATTGGAAAGGCTTTCTAAGACACACCTAAGCTATTTCCATTTACTATTTTTAATATTCTGTTTTGTATCCGTTTTATTAGATTAATGCATGTTCCATATGCACCGCCCCAATCTCTTATCACATAAGCAACAATGCTCTGGATGAATGCAGAGTAAATGATAAGTAAGGTTTTCGTGTCCATATAACTTTTAAATTTTACAAAATGTGTATTAAATATTTAGTTTTTTTATAAAATAGCTGATGTGTTTATCTAATCTCATATTAAAATAAAACACCAATGCAAGACACTTGTGACATTCCACTCTATTTACCACTCCGTTTCCCAACCTTACGTCAATTTATTTGAGCACACTATCATAGTGATTTGCATAGGTCATGAACACTCTTTTATCTAGGTTCAGAGATCAAATGTTTATTAATCTTCTCTTCAACTTTTGACCAAGTGTCGTCAGTCGAGATGACGATGGTGTCATCTGCGTAGGATAGGATTGTATTGATTGGCATGTGACTCAGTAGATCATTAACATAGATTATGAATAACAAGGGTTCCAGTATTGTGCCTTGAGGTACTCCTGTTGTGAGCTCTTTGTCTTCACTTTTACAGTGTTGAATTCTAACTTTCTGTTTTCTGGTTAGTCTAGGGAAAAGCTAGTGCTTTTTCCCTTATACCATAGCTCTACAATTTATCTAGCAATCGAGCTTTCGAAGGCTCCAAAAATGCTCTTATTTGAAGTTTGCTTTTGTTCAATTTATTATACAGGGTGTTCCGTAAATATGTTAAAGTATTTTAACAGCGTGTTCTCCTAGTCATTTTAGAGSGGGATCTTCCTGCGAYTTTTTTTAATTTGARGTTTCGTTGTTGAGATATTTGATTTCCAAAATGGCGGAAAATRTTCGTTTTTGTTGTTTTMCTTTACAACCGTTGAACATAGAAACTTCTATTTTAGTATACATTATGAGCTAATTGAGTGCCATTTTATGATMGTGTTTCGTGGTTCAGTTTGCTTTCATACAGGGTAGAAATGTGAAAWCCCTACTTGTTGTTCAGAACTTTTTTGTGTGCGGTTAMACTTTTCTMGACATATTTTTGTCAATTATTACAAGTTATTTACCAACTTTTCTATCTCTTATTGTTTTTTCCTAAGACCACTAGTTTGTCCGCAAAAAAAATAAAATCGTTTTCTTTGCCGCTCTCAAAATGTGTAAGTAATTAAGTTGATTTTTTTAAAATCTAATAACGTTTTCATATAACAACTTTAGTACACATTATTAATTGATTACTAACAACATAAATTATTTTTCTAAATTGTGTATTTTGGTTCAGATTACAAATATTAAGTCTAAATAAATTTTACTTAAATAATAACATGGTGACAATATGAGCAACGATATAAACAATCAAAATTAAATTTAAATAACCATTCTAATGTTAAGATTTAATTATGATGAATTGATCATTAATAAGAATTAACTTACCTCTTTTAACAGCTAAAATTGGTCACTTTGACATTCTTGACATAATCGCAGTATTTTAATGAAATTTAAATTTACAGACCGTAAAGTTTGCACTGAAGTTCTTATTTCGTTAAAAATATTAAATATTATTTCCTCAAGTTCTTCGATTGTATTCATTTCTGTTGAATATACGGTATTTTTAAATGGCCCCAGAAGTAAATATCAAGCTCGTTTAGATCGGGAGATTTAAGAGGCAAATTTATAGGAGCTTCTCGACCTCTCCCAAGGAACGTTTTCATCAAGCCGAAACTAGTGGTCTTAGGAAAAAAACGTGTAACCAAAAAGGTGTGTTTTGGTTACATGTTAATTGATCTATACTCATTAACAGTGGATAATGGTCGTTGAAAGGATTCGTTATTTTAAAAGAGTCAACTGTTATATTTTTATATTTTATGAAGATATTGTCTATGCATGAGCCTTTTTCAGTATTAGTTGAAGGACTAGTAATTTTAGTGAAAGATGGAGTTAACTTGCATTCCAAAAAATGGTTTATAAATTGCTGTCTGATGGCCCTATTGCTTGTCTCTTTAGTATTAAGATTTTTATATAAAGTATCTATGTATATTAAAATGTCCAACATTTCGTTGGATATTTGGTCTGGTTCGGTTGCGTTCCGATGTTTAGATAGTTTCATAGCTCGTTCGAGCACCTTTAATGTAATTTGTGGCTCACACGTTATAACTTTTTTTTAAACAGCGTTTTTAAACAGCTCCCCAATGCATTATCTCCATCTTTCTAGTTTGTCATGCTCATTGACGACAATATCAGCCTGTCTGCCAACTAGACCATTCGCTGCAGATATGTTCCTGTTACTTCTTCCACCCTTCTAAATATATTTAACATGTCATTTATTTTCTGTAGTTGCTCGACTGCATACAGAGTCTAGTATTCTTAACAAACATCCAGAGCACAAGATGTTCGTACTCTCGGTTTTTGCTGACATAATCATATGAAAAAAAATTATCTTATTCCATTTGAAGATCCGGGCCATTTCGATTACCAATCGCGTCAAACTAATTAACTGGAACAGGCAGATAAGTCAAGTATTTCTGAGTGGATGATGAAATTATATGATTTTTTTCAATCTGCGTTTTAATTTCGCTAGATGCAATAATGAACGAAACGAAACGAAACCTTTTAAGTCTGAACTGGAGAATTAAAAATTTAAAAATTTCCTCGGATAAGTTGCAAATTGCGAAGTAGGCTTGCTCGGTATAAATGAAGTTTGTTAATATTCTAAAAATTAACTAACTTTTTCGCGTTTAGCATATGTTTTGTAAATTGGCTTACGGTGTGAGAGTTGAATCAGCGTTCGGCCTTGCTAATAAATTAAATGGATTTAAGTGGGATAAAAGGCCTTGTTGGATACACCAAACGTTTTGCCAGTTTGGTCCCTTGGATCGAAACCTATTTGTAGCTTATTGGAATCGATTAGATTAAATTATATGGCGCAACATTTTGATACCTTTTTTTGTCGGTGAGGGTGCGGAACGGATCTGGCAAACGATAATCTACTGATGCTGGGAATTATTGCGTAAAGGAAAAAATGTTTTAGGAGCATTAATCAATCAAGAGCTTCATTTGATATAACTAAGGAAATTACCAAATTTGGCTAATTATCTAGAATAATACTTGGAACTATTTTATTATTACGGATGCTAGTAATTAATCCTAAACAAAAATTAATGTTTCTCATATGTGTTTCATATATATACAGGGTGTCCCGATAAGGGTGAAGAGCGGCTATATCACAACGGTAAGGACTAGCGGTTTCGGGAAAAAATCCTTATAAGTAAAGTTGGCATAAAAAATTACTGTAAAATGTATTGAAGTTCGTAGCTTGGCCGCAAGAGGGCGCAAGTTCTACAACAAAACAAACAAGTCTTGGTATCTCGGAAAAAGGGGAGATGAGCTATAACTTTAAAGACGCCATTTGAGATCCTCGGTAATACCGCATCGTTTATCTCTTTAATAATTTTTTGTATCTTTCGTAGTAAAAAACGGGCAGGCCAATGCAGCTCTCAATTCTTACATTTTAATATTTCCTGAAGTACTTAACCGATTCCACTTTTTGGACTAGTTTGAAAGATAATTTTAATATCTTTCAAAAGGCATTTTTTGAATGAACCGGTCGGTATGTGTCGGTTTCCTGTACACCGTGTGGGCCAGCTTTCCGTTGGCTTTTCTGGTCACCAATACATCCAAAAAAAGGCAGTCGCCCATCCTTCTCCACTTCCATAGTAAATTGAATTTTAGAGTTTATTGAGTTGAGGTACATCAGGAAGTCTTCCAGTTCAGTCAGACCATGGCCCCAAACAACAAAAGTGTCATCAACATAGCGGAACCAGCACTTAGGTTTCCTCACGGCTGTGTCCAGAGCGTTCTTTTCAAATTTTTCCATAAAATAGTTGGCTATCACTGGACTAAGAGGGCTGCCCATTGCTACTCCATCCGTCTGCTCAAAGAATTCGCTGTTCCACTGAAAGTCGGTTGTGGTTAGACAGTGTTCGAAGAGTTTGGCTCTGGTTTGGAGTTGCAGAGTGGGACAAACGAAAAAATCAGCAGTAGCGGAGCACGCATTGCTAGACGGCCACCAAATACGCTTCGACGAAGTGGACATTCTGCACCAATCTGAAAGATACTACCCGAGACTCACCAGAGAGGCCATCGAAATATTTAAACACCCAAACCATTTTAACAGAAAAGAAGAAATTACTCAATCCGGATTGGAAGCGCGTTTTGCGCCAAACAGCATGTGCGCCGAAGCGTTGGAACCCCCACCCATCCCCCACGCATGAGCACACACACGGCTGGGCTGCATAAATACGACGGGGAATCCAGCAGTTGAATCAGTCTTAGTCGGAAAGCACGGGAGATCACTTCGCCCACTGCCTCATCGC
>NW_026018715.1:3858214-3865769 GCF_020466585.1 Dendroctonus ponderosae
ACGTCAGGAAGAAATTCCGATAGACCACGGCTTCAAAGCCCGGAAAACATTCCTAAATGTAATTTGACCGGCCGTGAAAGCCTTCATAGTCTGACTCACGCTATTGGCACAAATCTACAAAATTATTTTTTTGGAAAACATGCGTCTTCCCTAGTTATTAATCCCTAGAAACCTTCGTTAAAATATCTCAATTTGTTTTGAAAAAAATATCATTCTGCATTTTTTAAGTTAAATTTTTACATCCTGTAAAAGCATTTTTGGGATATCTATTATATAGCAAACTTGAGTTATTTAGGACCTACAATACGTGGCCTAAATAATGCTCCTTCCTCATGAAACACCTTGTAAATATAAAATGCATAATTGCAGATTTGCAGGTGTTTGCTTAGTCCAATTATCCGAGAAAGAGGATTTACCCTGGTATGACCGTGATTCTCAGGAATTGCGGGATTGACTCATACTTGATACAAATATTGCAAATTACCGTATAACTTGAGCAACTGTATTAAATTATTTATAATCAAGTGAGAGTGTTAATAAATGTGGAAAATTGTTATGCATCTTAATAGATCAACTACTTAAAGCCCTTTCACAAAAACATAAAAATTTTTACAAGTACCATTTTTAACATGTTAAATTTCAGTATTCCAAAGCACATTTTAAGTTTGCTACTATAATAATAAAAAGATCCCTTAAATCTGGCTCGGAAAATCACAAATTTAAAATTTCACTCGGTTAACTTGCAAATGGGAAAGTGGACTTGAAAGCGCCACGTTTAACACAGTTTTCTAACTATTCCGGAAATTCGCAAACTTTCAGCCGTGCAACTTTTGTTTTTTGTAAGTTCGGTCACGAATCGACAATCAGTGTTCTGTTCGCTAACAAATTAAATAGATCTAAGTGAGATAAAACTCTTTTTGATCTGCCGTTTAAGAGCTAATTTTTTAATTTTTTGAAGAAAACGATTTGCAGCTTGTTGGAATTAGTTAGCTTAAATACTACAGCAGAACGGTTTAATACCTTTTTGCTGCTGAGGGTGCGAACGAAGCTGAGGAAATGGTTACACACCGAAACTTGCAGTCAATTTACCCAATTACTTTATAAGAGGGAACAGGGTTCATTACTGTTTTGGAAGCGTCAGGCAATCAATCGGCTTTTATTTAATCAAAATTATGAAATTACCATGTTAAAGTCGATAGAAGCGACAGAAAATGTCTAGTTGATTGAAAAGGGCTTTTGATTTGTGTTAAACTGTAAATATTTAATAACAGAATTTTTTCTAAGTAGGGATTAGTCCCTTTTGTCATCCATGTGAAATAGGAAATTTTATTCCTATCTCTGTACTTTATTTAACCACATCATTTTCAAAGAAAAATCAACTGTAGTTTAACTTTTCAAGTTGTTGATAATGTTCCATGAAAGCACCTCGTACCAAAGTTCAATAAGAAGAGTTTCTAAGAAATTAGCATACCAGATATCCCTTGCAAAAGTTTGGTTTATATTTCTTTTTAACCAGGCCAAACAATAGCCAGCAACTCCGACGGGATTTGTAAGTCCGATGAGTTTATTTGTTAAAGTAGGTATGCAGCAAAATGCTTATTTCTCAAGCAAATTGAACTAATACATAATTTTTCTTTCTAGACTAATTATTTAAAAAATTGTGGTATGAAATATTTTTATTTGTTTCAGAATTGAATTGAATTCGACAATGATACCATTACATTTGAAAATTCCCCCAAACTGACACTCAAATTCGATAAAAAGCATTCTCCGAAAGATGCAATTGATGTGATGAAGCTTCAAAGGAAAGATACACAAAAGGACTGTTAAATGGGTGATAATATGTCAGTGATAAATAGTAACCACAAGTTGAGTGCTAGTGAAATTTTGGACCAATTTGATCAGAATCATTGTTCCAATAGTCCCAATTCCAGGAAAACCATTCGCCTGAAAAATGTTGCCAGCAAAGCTGAAGCTTTTGATTCTCTTCATGTCAAGAAATGTGAGGTAAGTGTTTGCTGTTTAGTTTTAAATTGTACAATAAGTATCTCTAATAAATAGTGTTTAAGGTATAGAGAATCTTGAAAGTTTTGGCTTATAGGGACCAAGAATGCCAAATCGCTGATGCAGAATTGGCTAATATTTTTTTGGCTTGATTTTATTTAAATTAAGTTTGACTTTAACTAATTCATTCTCTAAGTCCATGAGTTGTTCATTAGATTTACCAGATTTGTTTTAAAACATTTTTTTATCCATTTTCGTTCTGCTGGAAGACATGTAAAGGGTTGAAGGAAATAATTACTATTCTTACGTCTTTCTTTAAATTTTAATTTACATTCTGTTCAGCAAGACATTGAATTACCAACTGAGCACCTAAAATCGAAATGCAGCACTTAGTTGTCATTTCACGCCTTTTATTGCAAAAATTGTGATTATATAAAAACAAAATTGAAGGTCTCTAACCAAGATGTATTCTTGGTTAGGCGAAATATTGCCCTTGTTACTTATGGCTTTCAGTTGAAACCTCAACAAATTGAGATTTTATCTAATTAAATATTATTTTTTCAACAACGAAATAAATTAGAATTGGCAGTTTGAGTCTGGCAATTAGAAGTGGAAGTATTGAGTTGGTCGGGATACTCGTCAAGTTCAGCTTAAAAATTATATTAAAATTAAAATTAAATTTATGAATAAAAAGAATGGACCATTTAAAAACATTATAAATTTTATATGTAACTCACTGTATAATGGTTTATGAACTTTGCAATTAAATCAGTTGAAATCTAAACAATTTTCATTTTTGCGGTGGAAATTCCGAACAATTATGTTTTGGTGGAAATGCTTCGTAGTTTGGCAGCGGAAACCGCATGTAGATGAGTTATCCTCGTAAAAACAGCAAATGCTGCTTTGACAAATGAAACTAAAATTGAAATTGTTGTCTAACTTTCATGAGCTGCTATCAAAACCATTAAATTTTGCTTAAATTAGTTAGAGAAGATATTTTGTTCGTTGCAAAAGTAAACATTATAAGCTAAAGCGGATTTACTTGTCGTGTTCACAATATTTATATTTATATTCCAAAAGTGAATTGTGATATATAAATGGTCTGAGCACCACTAATCCTATTTATAGGATGACCGAGAGTGATTCAAAGGATTTGAATAATAACAAATAATGTTTAACTTGTTTTCTTGGAACTTGCGAGTGCGTTTAACCAGGTGCTTCGCCGATATTTTGGTTGAAGCTGAACATACTTCTATGAGAAAAATGGTTTCAATAAGAAAAATGTAAATTTTTATAAGATTTTACATTGTAAATTTGACAATTTGTTCTCACACTATTATCTCTCACATAATTTTTTCTTTGTGCAAGTTACGTTCAATTGCAGACTTTTACGGTACCAAGATGCGCTATAAGCGTTAATTCTACTAAAGCCAAAATTCTAGCATTTATCACAGCTTAATTAGTGTCTACCATTTACCTACCTGAAAATGAGCGGCTGTTTCATTTTACAATCTGTGTCATTTGTTTTAATTGGAAAACTTAATTTTTGTCTAAAATTGAACACATTGGGTTAGTTGATATTTAAGTACAAATACTTTTAGCTCTGACATGTTCAAAACTAGATTCAAATTCTTAGATGCAGTTCCTCTAGATATCTCCTACTTTACAGAGTGTGATAAGTTCAGCAGAAATTTAGGTTCAAATTATTCACCGATAAAGTCCGACACGCTCAGCTACTGGCTTTATAAAGAAGCACTTTTGTTAATACAGCTTTAATCTTTTGTTTATCTAGAACCCCACCTGCAAAGCACCACCTTGAAAAAATTAACTGAAACATATCACTTTGATACTCACTAAGAGTGGGTCTTGAAATAAATTGCTGAGTAATGATAGTGGTAAGGATACATGAAGCTCCATATCATTTCATAGCTTATTAACTAGAATATGTTCATACAAGCAATCATTATTTTCTACTTAACCAACCCGGATGAAAATGTATTTGTTTTAGTTTTTTCCCAGAAATAAGGGTATGGGTGAGGGAGGAATTTTTTGTCTGAAATAAAAGTAATGGCAAATTTAAAGTTAATTACGCTAGTTTCAGTAAAATCATAACTATTGATATTTTTACAGTACGAAAATCTCGCTATTTGTTATTCAAATTTACCAAAGTAAACGGAGGATTGACTTTCGATATGTTATTTGGCGTCATTCCTCTGGCGGTGTTCTCTGGGGGTGTTATCGGAGTAGGAAAAAATGAGTAAAAATTAACTGAGAAATTTGCAAAAAAATATAACAGAAGAACGACAACAATGCTTTTTAAATTAATCTGCGTAATTAACATTACGTAAATATATGTTGCTTCGTAATTATTAACAACTTCGGTAGCCATGAAAAAATCCAGAAAGTGACAATAAAATAGATAAGGATAATCGGTAAATTCAGCAGAATTCGTTAAAGTCAGGGATCTAATTTTTGCAATGCCAATATTGTCAACGATAAATTGTTCTTTATTCTTGTCATAACCTCGAATTTATGTGTATTCAAATAAGCATTTCTGTCTGTAACTCCAAACAAGTTAGTGCCTGTTTAATAGCCTTATTATGCACTCTTCTCGTATTTGGTTAATCTCGCTCGCTTCTCGTATTCGGTTAATTAACTGCTGCTCAATTTGTACCGGTGTTCAGTAAACCATTGGTTTAATGTGTCGTTGTGTTCTGACCTTACATACGAGGTAGGAATCTAGCTCTTCCTCGGCATTCTTTTGGGGCCTGGGAAAGTGTCAGTTGTTGTGCAATGCTCTGAGTACCCATGTAAAACTTTGCTGCAATTATCTCCAATAACTGCTCCTCTGTGTCTGGAACCCGAACATCTATTCTTATCCACCATCTGCTTGAAGCCACTCTTCCAGTGTCTCTAGCCCTTTGTTAGGATATGTTCTTACAGCTTCTACTATGTTAATGTGGCACTCCCCCACAATTAGCAGCATATCCGCATATTCGATATTGGCGTACATTTCGTCAAAGAAGCTTCAAAGTATTCAAGTTATTCTTGACAACCGCTACGTACCTATAAGTACTTGATAGTGACAAGAAACATCATTTCCTCTTTAATTTTTCATCAAAAAATCATTTTTTATGTTTTTCTCGTACTCTTTAATTGTACTTAATAGAAAGGCGCTATAATTCCCAATATTAGCAGTTTTTAAGTAGAAACCTCTACATCTACATAGATGTAACTGTTTCTATTGCAATGCGTTCTGTTTTCGTGATTATGAAACTGATGAATTATTAAATACACCATTCAATTCTGTAGATAATCCATGTTTTCCCATCTTTAAGGTGACAGGCCAACTAAACATATTAATTGTAGATCTATAATAAAATATAACAAGACCGAAAATAGAAATGTGAGGAATTCTAGAAAATTAAATTTTATTTCCATCGGGTCGTGGGCTTGTGGTAATTTGTATTCGCCCACATTCAGTCAGTCAGTTGCGATTTGTCCGGATTTTCGGCTGATAACTCAGCAGGTTAGCAGGATATGTTTTGTTCAATAAGGAAAGGCAGAAAGAGACAAAATTACAAAATAACTGTTAAAATTATCCTAATGATCGCATCATTGCCTGCAGAGTTCAGCTAAATAGAGCAGCGGGTTCATTAGTTGAAAATTGCAAAGCAATCTAGGTTGATGAATGAAAAAAGTACACGTGTTGTTTTTGTTGTTTGCTGTTACTCAATTTTTGCTAATAGTGGCACATATTTAGGCAAAATGTTTCATAAAAGTGGAATTAGATACTGATTTACTTTGACAAAAAATGGCAAATATTATCCACCTGTAAAAAATGCCATGTATTTTTGAACAAAACACTATAATTAAACTTTATTGATATAGAGCGAATGAATGTACTGAGGAGGCTACTCTGACTTACTAAAATTAATAATGACAATAGGATTAAATTATTAAAATTGGAGGTTTTCATCTGAAAAAAATGACTTTGGACAGGTTTCTTAATTTCATTTTGTAATTTATTTTTTACCACTTCGTGTCAATAGTCATCAAAGTGTTAAGCAAATTCTACTAAAGTAAGTAATTTTGAACAAGGAATACGGCTCAAATTAAGTAACACATATTTCCTTATAAAAAAAACATTATTATTCGAGTGCCTGCAAGTGTATTTTTTTCATCAAATTTCAAGTAGGTCAAAAACGGTTAGACTTAGGCATAGGATATTATACACAAAATACATTTTAAACTTGGTGTATTAAATTTAAAATAAGAATGTTGATATCGTTTGTTTGTCCCGATGACTTCGGTCTACTGTTCAAATTTTAAATTTCTTCTAATTATAGTTTGCTAATAGGTATCGATAGCCTTGGTTCCGGCTGTGACATAATGTATAAGAGTTCAGCTAATAACAGATCAAAATACATATTCATATTTTAAAAAGTCTTATCAGTTAAACCCGTTAATCCCATATTACGCAAGCAAGAACCCAATTAAAAATAAATCTGCTTATTTTTACAAAATGGACTTATTGGTCTTAACAATTATGTAATGTATTCACAGTTTATCCTCTTGCTTTTAATTTTATAATTGTGAACTAAAAATGGATTATCAATTATCTATTTTCAAGCGAAACATTTATGAGATGCTGAGGATGCAACGTTGAGACCTATTGACCTACTCTAAAGATGGTGCTAATCGGTTCTAACACGATTTCTTCATTTCAAAGCAGGCACGTGTTAAATTCATTTAAACACAGCTTTGAGCTGTTAGAGAAAGGCGTACAAAGAGATTCTTTGAAGTGATTAGATTGTTTAGCGAACACATTAATGAATTTGCCAATAACCCTTGAAATTGATATTTTTCAATAAATAAGTGGTCGAAATAGAAGGAATTAAAATTTAATTAGATAAAGTGAGTACTTTGATGAAATTTATAGGGTTTCAGTGTTCCATATACTTAATTGAGTTAGATGAGAAATTGAAAGCTACTTTTGCCTTAAATACGCAAAGGAAGGAATTGTAAGTGAGCGGTTTTATATTTCGATTGACACTCGAACAGTGAAAAGCTCTGATGGAGAGTGGAGAATATGTTGAAGCGAACTACGAAAGAGTCTGTAAAATCAAATTTCATTATAAACCATAGCTAAAAACAATAAACAGTTTTCGTTTTGACAACATTCAATACAGACTAAAAATACCAAATATGAGGAAAATAAGAAATATGGAATACGATTTGGCGCAACTAATCTTACAACAAAAGCCAACGAAAATAGAAATACAGGGGTCAAAATAAAAAGTTTAATGGCTTTTTTGTAATAATTCAAGAACAACTTTGAGATTTTCACAAAAATTAGGCGGTCAAGGTATATCTAGTTGGTTTCTCTGACATCGACGGTTTTCGAGATATTTGTAATAAAATACATTATCTACAGGGTTATTCACGCTATACGGCACGGACGTTCGCGGCTAGCCCGTTTGTTTTTTGCAAAGTATTATTTGATGAATCCACAGACGCCTATCGGGTGCACATTTTAAAAATATTTTTG
>NW_026018715.1:3865865-3880830 GCF_020466585.1 Dendroctonus ponderosae
GTTTGTTTTAATAAGATTTATAATGTCTAAATCTAAAGGTTTTTTAAATAATTCGAATTTTATCAAAATCTAATATTATTTTCATGTGTCAAATAGCTTAGAATTAATAAAGTTATGTAAACGTAATTCGTAGTGTAGTGTAACAAGAAATCATATTTTATATCCCAATGATAATAAACGTACCATTTGATACAGGGTGTCCACAAATTTAAACTAATCAAATAAGAACTTTAAGTGGCTATAACTTGATTAATTTAAATACAACCCCGTATTTTTTAGCTTACCAGGAAATGCAATTTTTAATTACCTATCGAATGGTACTAGGATGTTGATAACTAAGTTCTTGCTTTTTTACAAAATATACCAAATAATGGTTCTCTGCACCATTTGGTGTTTTTTTAAATTAAATGGTTAAATAACATATCAACAATAACATAAATCAAAGGCAAATTATTCATAAGAAATGTTCGAAATGTTGACCGTCCAATTCCAGGCACTTGTAAATTCTTTTTTCAAAACCACTGCTAACTCTGGACAACATTTGCGAGTTACAGTTTTAAAAGCGTCTCTTATGTGTGTTTTCATATCGTGTGAAGTTATCGGAAGCGTATGGTAGACAATTCTTTTTATGTACCCCCCAAAAAGAAATCTAGGGGAGTTAAGTGCGGAGATCTGGGCGGCCAATTTTGAAACCAATTTTTGCCAATCCACCTGTTTTGAAAGTTGGCATTTAAAAATTGCCGAAGTTCGCAGTGATCATGAGGCGGACCTCCATCCAATTGAAGCCACATGTTGGTTCTAATATTGAAAAGGACTTCTTCTAATAATATTGAGAGATGGTTTATTAGAAACTGGAGAAACATCAAACCATTTAGATGTCCTTCAAAAAAATAGGGCCTAATTAAATATTAGCCAGTATTCCACCCCACACATTAACTGACCACCTATTTTGATTTTTCATGACACTGTATGCGCGCTGATTCGTATCAGAATAATAGGAAAGTTGTGTCTATTCACGAGACCATTGTTATGAAAAGTACATTCATCACTAAATAACACATTTTCGAAAAACTTTTCATTTTCTGCCACTTTATCTAACACCTACATGCAAAACTCAGTTCGGTTTTCAAAATAATTTCCATAAAGTTCTTGGCAAAGCTGAATTTTATAAGGATAAACGTTGTGCTTTTTGATAATTCTGGAAATACTTGATTGACTAATGTTAGTACTTTTGGATGTTAGATTTTGACTGACATTGGGATTTTCGATAACTGAACCAATTACCGTGAAAATATTTTCTTCATCTTGACAGATTTCCTTGTAATGGGTTTTTTATAATTGACGCTCTCACTTTCCTCAATTTGGTGTAATAAGCGCTTATAAACTGTTGGCTTAGGATGATTTCTTTCAGGAAGCTTTTGAGCATAAACTCGAGAAGCCAATAAACAATTTTTATGACATTCTCCAAGGGTGAAAATTATGTCAATACACTCTTCTCTTGGATAATTCTTCATTTTCACTGAGCAACACAATAATAATATTAACATAACGACCAACACGTCTACAATTACAAAAAACAATACCACTCTAGCAATCAAAAAGAGACTTTGCAGTCTAAACTGAAAAATAAAACATTGACATGTGTAAATGGCATAGGCAACTTAGATATATTGGAACCTTAAATTAAACAACACCAAATGGTGCACAGAACGACTATTTGACGTATTTTGTAAAAAGGCTAAAACTTAGTTATTAACATCATAATACATTCGATAGGTAATTAAAAATTGCATTTTCCGGTAAGTTAAAAAATATGGGGTTGTATTTAAATTAATCAAGTTAGAGCCACTTAAAGTTCTTATTTGATTAGTTTAAATTTGTGGACAACTTGTATAACATGGTAAGTTTATTATCATTGGGATATAAAATATTATATCTTGTTACACTTCACTATAAATTACGCTTACATAACTTAAATACTTCTAAAGTATTTGACACGTGAAAATTAGATTAGATTTTGATTAAATTCCCATTATTTAAAAAACCTCTTAGGTCTTATAAACCTTATTAAAACAGACACTTATTTTGTTCAGCGAATCCAAAAATGTAATAATATACAGGACATTCCATTTAAAAAAACGCAGCTTTGATACCTTTAGAGCTCTTGATTAGTGTACCCTGTACATTACAAAAATATTTTTAAAATGTGAGCTCGGTAGGCGTCGGACAATCCTTTTTAAAAATCAAACGGTTTTGCCGCAAACTTCCGTGCCGTATAGCGTGAATAACCCTGTATATATAAAATATGGAAACTTTGACTTCATTATAGAGTAAAATAGATAGCATCAGGTTTGAAACAAAACATGATTTAAATGTCCTTCACGGTCCTCCTCAACGATAACCCGTTATAAAACGGGTTATCCAATGCGAGGTTGGGAAAGTAAAACCTTGCTATTTGATATCTGTCAAGGCCCGTTTAGGGCTTTACGAAAACAGTGGAAAAATTTGAAGAGAGGATCGGTTACTGATATTGTAAGGCCTGTGCATCATTGCAACATTCGTATAGCTGAAAATATCGCTGTTGTTGCTCAAAGTGTGGAGGAAGACCCGAATTCGTCGATCCCGACGTGCTCAACATTCGGGCTTGTCTTACGGCTCACTGTGGTAAATTTTTCAATTGAATTTGAAGCTCCATCAGTACAAAGTCCAACTGACTCAAGAACTTAAGCCGCAAGATCATGGGCAACGCAGAACATACGCAAATTGGGGATTGAACAACGAGCCGTTGATGATGATTTTTCGAACCGAATTTTCTTCAGCGATGAGGCTCATTTTTCGCTCGGTGGTTACGTAAATAAACAGAACAGCCGTATATGGGGCTCGCAAAATCCTCAGGTGATTTCAGACAGGCCTTTGCATCGTGAAAAAGTGACTGTATGATGTGCATTATGGTCCGGTTGTGTTGTTGGCCCGTATTTTTTTTAAATGAGCGCTAAGGACGCATGTTAACCGATTATTTTTGGAGAAAAGAAGATTACCATCTGGAAGGCATGTGGGTCCAGCAGGTGGGGCAACGAGTCACCCAACACTTGCAGTTAGAGTCCTATTGCAAGAGAAATTTCCAGGACACACAATTTCGAGATTGAGTTATGTCAATTGGCCCGCAAGATGCCTGCGACTTAACACCGTTAGATTATTTCTTCTTGTGGGGCTATACGAAAGATCGTGTTTACGCCAACAATCCTCAAACTCTTGAGCCACTGAAAGCCAATACCCGTGAAGTTATGACCGATGCATTACCGGTAATGTGCTGAAAAGTCATTCAAAATTGCCTCAAAAGGATTGAGACCTGTAGGAGATCCCATGGAGGACATTTAAATGACATTGTTGTTCACGTATAATAGCGAGGTTTAATCTTTATATTGAATTAAAATTTTCGCTTCCATCTGAATATTCTGCTCTGTTTTTTTTTACTTTACTTTCCCAAGCATTAAATGGATAACCCTGTATTAATGGTCCCCCAAATGGCCAGCAAATTACTTTAAAAATTTTCTACATAGCACAGTTGATATTTAATTCTAATTTCTAAAGTGTTAATAAGTGAAATTAATTGAAACTCTAATTTTGAATAGAGAAATAACGCCAATTTTGTACCACCCTGCGGATGCAAATAACATATTACCAAATTACAAAGTGAAATTTATTTTTTTTGCTTTCACTTTGCTGTTTGAACTTTTCTATTGCTAAAAGAAAACTACAAATATCTTCTCATACTCTAGAGCATCAAAGTGCAAATTGCTTGTGAATAATTCCATATACTGTTGTTTGAGTTGACAAAATAAATTTTTACCGGGGGATAGTAGCGAAATGGTTAATAAAAAATTAACACCCTCCGCATTGAGTCTTTCGAACTGCTCTTTGCATGTATATGCTTAACGTATGACTATTTTCATTTTCTATTAAAATTTTGCCTTGATGGGGAAACGTTTATAGGTTCTTTATTTTTTTTAATCACTGAAAACTATCAATAATGGATGGAGAATATTTTGTAAATATGCTATTTATTAGTACTAAAAACTTCTTGAGAACTTACTTATCCAACCATCAAATATAATACTTTAGTCATGTGGAGTGTTTTCATTAAAACGTACATACCTTGTGAGAAAGAACCAACATTTTGACTGCGACACTCATGTTTTAGACCCTCCCCTTACTAATGTATGAACATAATTGACTGACGACGTTCTTCTTAAAATTAGAAACTTGCGAAAACGACGACAAATAACGAGTCAAAAAGTCACAAACAAAAGTGATTTTAAAGTGAGATCGCTATTAGCAGAACAATTTTAGGTAGAAGATAGTAATGATTTATAAGAAATTATAGAGCCATTTGTTCCTTAATAATGTATGGCAATTATAAATATTCCTAAACTATTTACACGTGTCATGTGGTTTTGATACCAAAAATAAAGATATTTAAATGTTTTCCACAGTAGGTTGTTCTGTTCTATTACCTGCACTTTCAGGTGCTACTGTTCTTATGTCTAAAATAGTTGAAACCAATAATTATTATAAAATATCATGTTCTTTATTTACACAGACTAGTTAAACTTGGCAAATAACTAATTTTTGTTTTATAAATGATTTTTGCCAAAAACGTGAAACTGAAATCAGTGGATTTCTAAGTTGTACGTCTAAGCTAAATTTGATTTTAAACATAGAGCTTCTAGCTTAAGCATTAACTTTTATCAGAACTCCGTAAAAACAAAATCCATCTATTCCAAATTCGGTGCTGTAGCAGGCCAATTTGCGAAAACAATGCTCCAGAAATTGTATTGAAAGAAGTCGTCTTGTCGTAACTGTACATAAAAAAGTTAAAATGTATTTTTTAATTTAATAAATAATTTGTAAATTTTACAAGTGTTTCATGCAGATCCTCAGCAGTAAATCTAGCAAGGCGAAGCGCAGGGAATGTTTAAAAATGGCGAAGTCTTCTGATTCGGTAAAGCTCTTTCAATATTACAGCATAGAGCATCAGAGATATTTTAAAGCAGTAACTGAAAGTTTACATCGCAAAATAAACATAAAGCAATTAAAATTTTTTTTATTTGCAATTGTATCTATCCCTGAGAGCTTCGCAATTTTTAGCATCTTAATTAAAAGAAAAACTGACGGTTTTATACCGTCCATGCTATGTCTATAAAAACTTCAGATACTTACATTTGTTGCTATCGTGCGATGGGTCTTAATCTGTCGAAATTACTCCTTCTCACATGGTCCTGAAGACTGTCAAGGGAATAAAAGCGTAGAGAGAAGTAAATTTACGATACACAAGGTAGATGTGGTAATTGAGTCGTTTAATGTACTTTCCTAGCACCAGCACTTCCTGGAAATGGTTTTTATTTTATATAAATTATATTTTTAGCGAAGGAAATTGCATAATTAGCAGAGGACCGTGAAATCCAATCGTTGGAAGTTTAAGCGTCATTACTGATAATGATGTGAAACTTGTATTAACTTGATGAAAACTCACCTAAATGTGAAATCGTCCAGATATGATAAAATACAGCCAGTCTATTTAAGTCTCTCCACAAGATAAATCAAGAGAACCGAAATACACCATCAAATTAGATAGCAAAACCGTAAAAATTAATTTTAAAACAGAAAGAAAATGGGGAATAAATTTGTCAATTTCTTCCATTATATTTTACATTACAAGCGAACAAAAGTTTTTATAATATTCAACATAATAGTTCCTGATTTAAAACAGTTGATATAATCACACATTTTTATTATCAAACACCCTGTATCTTAACCAATTGGCTTATGGAGCATTCTCAATGAGATCACTTGAATATTTCCAAGCCGGAAGAGCAATAAAAAATACCCACTGCGGTATATGACCTCATGCGCACCAAGTCGATTATTTGTATACAAACGGTAAAACAATGAGGGAAATTCCAATACAGCAGATGGGCGATTCATAAGATTGAACGTTTTTGAAATCTCACTTTTCAGAACTGTTTTTTTACCATTGTAATTTGTTCTTTCAGCTTAAAGTCAAGAAACTGTTAGAACTTGGTTATGTCTAGAAATATCTGTATTAATTTTATACAGTGCGATTTTCTTATAATGGGAAATCCAGCAACTGGAAATTTGACACTTCGGAAGATTGTTTGATTTTTGCAAATACCGGGTGCAAAAAGTTTTTCTGTCATTATTGTGATTTTACGTTTTGTTAGATGACGATTAAGATACATGTTGCAATTTACCCGTTTTTCTACAAACTGCCTGTTGGGTATTTCGCCTCAAAAAATTTTATCTTTTAAAAAGACAGAATTTTCTCAGGTTTTTTATTACAGATTGATAAATAGTGCTGTTATTTCGCACTAAGAATTAAATATTTATTAAAAAGTAATGAACTGTCACCTAGAGTGTATCCAGCGACACACTTATGCTCAAGCTGTAAGAGAAAATTCCAATTTGTAAAGAAATTGATTTGAAAAATTACCTTGACCTTTCCATAACTATTTTCTGCTATCGTTATCAAAAGAATCTAAATGAACCTATAAAGGAGTATGTTAATAAATTGTGTAACAATAGTAGGCTAATAGAGTATATAAAAATTCGCTCTGATAATTCGTCTGTGCAAATTGTCAGTTATGTGAATAAATCTCATCGCTTAAACTAATAAAGGTAATGTTAATTAATAATTTCGGTGTAATTTAATTTGGATCTATGTTTCAAAAATAAAAGAAAAAGAAAAAAAAGAATGGTTAATTTAAATTTAATTTAAAAATTGAACTTAAAGAACGTACACAACCAAGCGTTAACACCATTATTAAACTTTTAACAATATGTGTAGTCAACTTATTTTCAATACAGTGATCATTTTTATCAACAAAATTTTGGATTGGCTATGGGGTCACCACTATCCCCATTTTTCAGTAACTTATTTATGGAAAATTTTGAATCAACTTTCATTAATAATTACAAATTTAAACCAATAATTTTGTGGCGTTATATTGATGACGTATTCTCCATTTACAGTCATGGTGAACCAAAACTTGATGAATTTTTATGTTATCTGAATAATACAGAAGCAACAATTAAATTCACTATTGAAAAAGAACAAAATCACCAAATTCCTTTTCTCGACATACTGATTCAGAAAAATTTAGACAATTTCAAAACCTTGGTCTATAGAAAATCTGCTCATACTATCCGAGATTTGAGTTTTAACTCAACTCACCCGATAATGGTAAAAATAAGTATCGTGAAAAGTTTATATGATAGAACAAAAATAATTGGCAATCAATCAAATTTTTCCAAAGAAAAACAATTTATAAATAAATAAATAAGTCTAATAAAATGAGGAGAGCCACCCCAAAGTGTTACTCCGTACTGCATTTTAGAATGGAACAACGTGAAATATATAATTCTAAGGACATTCAATTCTAATGTGTCCCTCAAATGGCACAACATAAATATGGCGGTAGAAAATTTTCCGGAAAGGAAGTCAAAAACACTCCAACTCAGACGATCATCAGTAGCAATTCCCAACAATGTGACTCTATTACCCTTCAGTTCCTGAGTTCTACTATGATTCAAGATTAATTTACTATTATAAAACTAAGACTCGACCCTTGCTTGTACCTGAGAGTGTCGCCCCGCTAGATAGAACCATTGTGTCATCAGCGATAAGACAACAATTGGCTGGCCTTATATGCTCTGAAAAATAATTAATGTAGACTATGAAAAGGAGGGGACCCAAGACTGGTCCTTGGGGAACACCTCGCCTCAGTGGCATGACCGAGGAGAGTCTCCCATTCGCCTCAACGCACTGAGAGCGGCCCAGCAGATATGACTCGAAAAACTTTAGAGAGACAGAGCTAAAACCGAGCGACGCCAGTTTTCCAACAGCAGGGTGTAATCCACGCAATCAAAGGCTTTTAATGCGGCATAAAGAGATACGCACTTGATCACCCCTCTCAAGTCCCTCAACAACGTCGAATATTACAGCGCGCAACGCTTGCACCGTTGGCATTCCAGGCAGAAACACCCAAACTGTTCCGCACAAAAGAACGGCACACCAAGCAAATAATCAAGAATCAAGTCCTTAGATAGATTTAGAAAGATAATTTCAAAAATTATACCAAAAATGGGAATAATTGAAATCGGACGGTAATTATTTAGGTCAGACTTGGAACCCTTTTTAAATATAGGAATTACTTTGGCGCACTTAAACATCTTGGAAAAAACAGAGGTGGTCAAAGAAATGTTGAATACGAGTAGATATGATAAGAGAGGTATCAAGAAGCACCCAGTATTCCTGGCTACCGCGCTATTAATATTATAAATATCCAAACACGAGAGGCTTTTAACTATGTAATGACTTGGGACACCATTTCATATGTTATATCAGAGAAGTAGAAATATTTTTTACCAATAAGCGCCCGCCCATCGTCTGTGCGCTCCACCGGGTCCGCCCTGAAACATTATCCAACAAAAGATCATCAAAAATCATATAAGCAAAGTGGAAGTTCATCTTTTCACAATCCGCGACACTCAAATTGATAGCCGGCACACTTCTATTAAGTTCATTATTTATAAGCTTCCAAGAGGCTTTAATCTTATTGTCAGATGGACCGATATAGTGATTAAAGGTCGTTCGCCTTGCCATTGCGATTTCCTTGCCGTACTTTCGTTTCAGCTGTTTGTAAACAGTTTTAAAATATGGGTCATTTTTTCTTTCACAAAACATCTTTATTGTTGACAACAGATCACGCTTGCTTCGAAGCGAATCGGAAAACCATCTTACGAGGGTTTTGCGATTTATGTTATTAAGTTCTCTGTATGTGTTACAGAGAAGAGAAGCCATACATTCAACATCACACGAACCATAAAACGACCGCCAGTTTAGGGCAGACATAGACTTACTAAACCTAAACAATTATTTTTGTTAAACTTCCTACATAGCATAGGCTTTAAAAGCGGTCCCGGAAAAAAATTCCCATTCAAAAAAGAAAAAGTTTGAGGTCTACGATCAGAAATACATGGCTCCATAACCCCAACACAACATTTCGTCGCCGAAATGGTAGTTAAAATATCATCCAAACATTTAGCTGATCTTCCTGTCACTCTTGTAGCTCCTGTAATGGACGCACGAACACCAAGAGAGCAGAAGAGTCAAAGAGGTTAAATTAGCGGAACTGCCCTTAAAGGCAATGCTAAAATATCCCACTATATCCAGATGAGCACTAAATCCCCGCAAAACGCTCGTGCTCGAGCAGCTCCTCCAACAATACCAGAAACGTGCTGAGTCTCCCAAACATGATCGATATACACACACCAAGATAAGATTCACAGCCCCAACTCGAACTGCACAAAACTCTGCAGACCCCTCCACACAAAAAGTAGAGATATCCAACACCTCAAAGTCAATCCGAGGCCCAGAAAAAATACACACTCCCCCGTGCATTCGCGGAGGACGACCATAAGAGGAAGCCAAAGTGTAACCATAGAGGCCCACATGCTCTATAGAGGACCGATAAAGCAAATATTCCGATAAACAAACAAAATTATACATGCATTTCTCCAGAAAAAGGTTAATTTATTTAATGAACACTGTATGTTTAAATGCATCAATGATAAAAAAAACGTACCAGAAGAAAAACCCAATTTGAATCTACCGCTTTGCCGTCAGTCGCATTTCTTAGCCATCGGGGTCGGGAGGTTTTTTCCCATGATAAATTTTGATATTACATTGATAAAATTTGTTTGCATGGGTTCCTGCAGACCATATAGCCGGATTTATCGCCTTGGTCAGACCGTCCTGTTGTATTGACACCTTAAACGAAGAATAATATTGGGCGAACTTTGATTTTAGTTTCTCACACTCGATCGACTTCAGCGAATATTACCATTAAATATTCAATTAACTGATGTTCAGTACTATCCGGGGGAAGTTTGGAAATATGCAAAAATCCCAATTTAGAAGCCGACATTAAGGAAGTGTTCTGTCCCAAACCAATTAATTGCTTCGCCTTTGGGGCTCTATTTTCAGCCGGACACGAGTTTGTCCTCGTAGATGAATTTTTTGTATGTTTTGTACTTACAGTCGCCGCCCCACTGTAAACGCCCCGTAGTGGTCACGAAAACTATCGATAGTCAGGCTATCGATAGTTATCGATAGTTACAGATAATATTAGGATAACTAAAAAACATTCGAATTGGATTAAATTTAATTTCAAATACATTTGTTACGACATTATCACAAGTTTCTTTGAATAAATGGGTTAATTTACATTATCTTAACTAACAAAAAGTCAAATATGTAAAAATAATCCTGATTCTAATCGAAAATTTTGATTATGCTACTATTTAGGAAAAAGATTAAGGTTTTTCTGCAGGAATGGTAGGTCATCTACATTTGATGCTATTAGTCTCGACCTTCGATCCGTTACCACCTGACCGTTCTGAAAAAATCTTCTTTTCTAAATACCTTCCAACATGAAAGAGGATCAGTGCCTTCAGTACAGTTTGGTTTTTCAATATTGCCCTTTAATTATTATCACATCAGCACAGTAACTGATTTAATTTTCCATTTTGATTATCATTGAAATAGTTGCATAATTCCTACCTAAAATAAACTTAAATATTATAATTTATACATTCCACTCGAAGACTGGATAATGTAGGTACATATAAAAATAGCTAACCTGAATTTTTTCTCGTAGCTTCTTCAAAACATTTCAATACCTTTACCGAATCAGTCGAGGCGGACAGTTCATCTACATAAAGGCGCTGAGGGGCTTTACGCATTTTTAATAGTGTTCTTCCAATTGCCTCATTGGTTTTAAGGACTCTTTCGATCATGTAAAATGTGCTATTCCATATAGTAGGTACCTCTTGAATTAGCTTGTACTGTTTGTGTGCACTCTCAATATCATCATTTCCTTGCTCTTTTTTGTACGTATCTGAGTGAATATCAAAATGTAAAAATGAATGACCGAAATAATATCGAATGCTATCAATAGCTTTTGAAAACTATCGATTGGCTTCGATAGTACAAACTCGATAGTACTACGCCTCTTCCCGGTGCCGGTCCCGTACTATTGGCCGCGTCCAGGTAAGACTTTGATACATATGTTGATGACTTGCTAGCCCTGCCTAGCGATGCGGATTTATCGATTATTTGTAAATCTTTGCCTCAAATCTGTAGTTCCTTGGCGCCGATCTGTGATGGGGTGTCATAATCTTTAGTCAAATATGAATTCGATGTTTGGCGAATTTGCATGGTCTCGTCAGATGGTAGGCATGCCAAGCTTGTTGTTTTCATAAAGCCAATTTGCTCTTTCAAAGATTTTGTTAACTCAGCTTGGGTGGATATAACCAGATTATTTTCATTATTTAACTTATCTTTTTCCTGACAAATTTGCTTCAAGTAACTTATCTCCGAGTATAGAGAAGAACCATATGTCTTATCAAACAAATTTGCCCTCTCCAATTATTTCCACGCCCCTCAAAACTCTCACACAACTCGGATAAAGTAGCGAACCACACGATATACATTTTATACCACTCACAGGCATAGTTTTACATCTACGACAAGATAAGTTGGGAGACAAGCTCAACGTATCCACCGTACTCGACGCCATGTCGATTTGATGATGAATTACATATTTTGATCTGCAACATTGACCTCGCTTTTTTAAGTCACTTTACCTTTTGCAGTACCTTCTGGATGGTGTCTTTGTTAATACGAATAAAATTATTTATTATTATTATTATTATTATTATTAGGTGTTATTATATATTTTCAGGCAATCCCGTAATGCTCAGGGTATTACGCTTCGTGCTGATAAACGATGTAATGTTCGATCATGTGCTTGTATTTTAATCATGTGGTTATTGATTTGAGTAAAATCATATGACTTGGAGATGTAAATATTGATCAGGTCAAGTCTTAGACACAACTTGGAAACGAGAAATAATCGAATTATTATCAGTTTTTAAATATTGTCTTATAATTACCCAAAAATTATGTTTCTGGTTATATAGGGTGATTCAAAATTGGCGTCATTCCTTTTAAAAGAGACGTTTTTTAATATCAAAAAGTTTAGTGATTTGAAGTAAATATCATAATTTTTTTTGAAAGATTAAGTATTCCAACAGGCTAACAATTAAGCATGGGGCCATTTAAAAATAATATTATAACAATAACAAAGTTGAAATTCGAGTTTCAACTGTTAATACTTTGCAGATATTTAAAAAAAAAAATATTTCTGCATTTTTCTCGGACTCTCCAAGTGAGCTCTTCTAACCCCTTAAAAGCGATGACGCCCGTGGTAAATCACCCTGTACCTAAAATCTAAAACTTATTGGCATTATAATCGCAGCAAATCTTGTTCCATCAGTCACTGAGCTAGATTATTCCACTTCTGACACCTAAAAGTTGGATCTCAGTCATTACATCTTTAATAATGAGCTAATGTTTGAATCTTCCTGAAAATTCTCGATTTAAGTGAATATCGGAGAACTGGAAATCTAACTTTTTATTAAAGCAAATTTCATTTGCTCTTGATGTCAACTATCAAATTCAGTACGTCAGCAAAACCGAATATTCGCAAAGGAAGCTGATAACAAATTGTTTATATCGCAATATTTTATACAGAAAATATTTCATCACGAAATGATATGCGAACATGTTATGAAATGAGTTATTGAAAAATTTAATTAAACGAGTTGGGCTCAAGGGAGGATCCAAGGGGGGGGTCATGGGGGGTCATGACCCCCCCCCTTGCTCTGGGTTTATGTGGACTAACGATAATTTTTCTAATTTGATAGACAACAAAACACTGAATTTCTACTACATGACCCCCCCTGAGTTGAGAGCTGGATCCGCCGCTGATTAGGCCTTTGCGGCCATTGCTTAAAACGAGTGCGTTTTTCGGCCTCTTAGGCCGTGGTGGGGAAGAATGTCTTCCTGACATTTTGCAAACATGAGTAGCTCGCATCCTGAACTGTTTGCCTCAGCAGCTTGTTCATCTGTTTCTGGTTCGTGTAAGATTTCAAGCAAAACAACTCTGGATGCAAGGTACTTGCGTTTTCGAAACGACAAAAAAATAGTTCCAGGACGGTCGGATAGTGCGAAAAACTGTATAGGTACATTTTTAAGAAGTATTTTGGAGGAAACGCTTGCAGTTTTGCCTTTAAAATGCATATGTTGGATGCAAGGCGTAATATGAAATGATGATTTTGATGAGGCTTAAGCGGACATACAGGATGGTTTTTTAGTGCTATCATTATTTCCGATGGTGTTGATCTTTCTAAAAATAATTTCATATAAAAGTTGTTGACGCACAAAGTGCGCACATTTTAAAAATATCTTATATGATACAGAGTGTCTCAGAAAAGCGAGGCAAGATCAAAGTGTATTTTTTTAAATAGAAAAATTGTCTTTTTCTTACTTGCGATGTTGGCAGATTAGCCATTGCTTAAAAATTTATTGTAAAAGCAAAAAAAAGCAGTTAAAGATATAAAAAATACGTCTCTCCAATCACCACAGACCCGTTAAGAATTCTATTGAACCAAAATATCAGCATTGTACAGGGGGTTAACAATGTGAACTTCAATCTAAAACTTTTTAACGCAATATAACTTTTGTTTTTTAAATGGTAAAATTTTAAAACTACCTGTATATTTTGACAATTTACAAAGTTACAAATTAGCAATTACACTTTAAGCTGTGAAATCAACCGTTTTCAAATTATAATTTATTTTATTTAAAAATTTCAAAAAGTTGCTACATTTTGTAAGGTATGGAGCGCACAATGTGACAAAGCAGCAAAGTTCGGTTAAAAAATCGTTTTGAAGTTTTATTTTTTATAAACTGTCAATTTATTGATTTTTACTTAAACATCCTTGCTTGAAAAAAGTACATGAAATCAATAAATCGTTTAGTTCATATTAATTGAGGTGACCTCAATTTTTGTTTTTAAGATTCAGGTCATTTTCTCATTTTTGCTTGCTTATACTTGGATAAACGATGTGTATGTCAATTTATACCACTAACTATTGTTCGCAAAGAAATATTTATTTTATGAAATTTTGGAGCCGCGTAAAT
The DNA here is from genome assembly GCF_020466585.1 of Dendroctonus ponderosae. Taxonomy (NCBI): domain Eukaryota; kingdom Metazoa; phylum Arthropoda; class Insecta; order Coleoptera; family Curculionidae; genus Dendroctonus; species Dendroctonus ponderosae. Next base: position 3,879,994 of record NW_026018715.1, read on the forward strand.
GGTGGTATCGTGATCTCTGAATTTGTATTTCAATTTTGTGTTGTTTTCATAGTATTTTTATAATGAACTCTTGTTTATTTTTTAATAACTCCGCTTATTTAAAAGTTTATTATTTTTTTGATCATAGATATTATAATCTATGAGAATAGTTGCATTACTTTTATCAGCGGGGCGATTTCATCTTTTTACAAATATTATAATTGATAATGTTTTTTGTTCTTTTGAGCTTATACTTTGTTTAATTCTGGAAAGGATTTTATTCATCATATCAAACAATGGAAAAACAAAAAATATGGAAAGTGTTAAAATCAGAGCAAACAATGAAAGAACATCTGAAATGACTCCCTCAACTAATAACAACGCGGATAGAAAATTTTTATATTTGAGTTTGAAATGTTATGATTTTCTTGCTCCTAAACCGTTATTTTCTCGAGTAAATGGAAGGTTAAACATCTCATGTTCAATTTCCGCTTTTGGAACGTTGCCACAAAGCCATATTATTACTACCGCATCTGGAAACAAGTATAATTTAATAAAAATTGCTCCTCTTCCTGTAAGTGTTTCCAAGCTATCAGAAATTACTGTTTCCTGAAAAAACATAAAATTCCCGCGGAAATCCTTGGTGGCTTTAAGATAGTGAGTTAACTCTTAGCTTTGCCACGTATTTATCTGTTGTGTACCTGATTTGAGTTAAGCAGAATTTTAGGAAAAACCCTTAGTAACCTTTTGTATACATCTGCTTGTTATCGCAAGTGTGTTGGCTCACATTATTTGTTGCGTTCATATTACTAACAGCATTTTATTTACTATTTGCTTAAGCAATTCTTCTATATACAG
>NW_026018715.1:3881829-3883012 GCF_020466585.1 Dendroctonus ponderosae
GCTCAAATGTTCTTGTAAAATGTTTTGAAAAATTCAAAATATGTAGCTCCAGTTAGATGATGTCTGAAATTCCCAGCCACGCAATTACACCAAACATTTCTTGGAACTCCGTTCCTCGAAGTTTTGGTTTTTTTACGACCAGCAATAGTGGACATTTCAATAAACCATCCATTGTTACCGAAGTGGTTTTAGACCACAAAAAGGTTTTCCTCATTAGCCATCTGTAAGATATTCTTAAATTTCCAATAACGGCAAGGTTTAAAAAAAACGTATTGAACTAAAAAATCGAATAACAATATGAATGTTACACAGTCAAATTTGCCCTAAATTGGGAACGGGATAATTCTGATATCTTCGAGCGATTTGGATTCTGTCTGTTTCTATACTGTTAATTCATGTAGTTCAAAAATAGCACCTCATATAAATTTTCTACAGGCAAATGAAAAAATGAAAAATTGTAGAAACTTCTTCTTACTCTTTGTTGAACAAAACAATCTTTGGATCTCACCACCAAAATTTTAAAGATAAACCAAAAAAGCTCCAAACGGTTTTTAATTTTTCGGCTATCTCTGCTATAATTTGGTTTTAACTTTTTGGTCTTCCAGGGATTACTTTTCTACTCTTAGAGCGATTTTCACGATTTAAAACTCATGTTGAAGCTAAAACTTCATCGGGAACTTAAGACAAATTTTCAACATACTAGGTTGCATAAAAAATGTACTTAATTGTTTTTATTGAAGTGTTGTTATTTTAAGAATTACCCCTGAAATCTGTGCTTCTGGCAGTCTTTCAAGTAAGGCGAAGTTCACTTTAAAAGATTTCGTTCATTCATGCAATCTGATTTATTAATTTTTGTCCTCAAGTTGACCTCGAATTTTTAGCTTCAACATGAGCCTTAGACTGTACTAATTGGTTCAAAAAAATATATAATTCATTCTTAACGCCACTCTGTTATAAACGACGTTTTTGAGATACGAGGTGTACCTTAATGCCTGGGGTGTTGAAATACAAAAAACACGTTCTTTTGGCTCACTGAGAGCATGTGGAACTTTCACCACTAGTTTGATTTCGCCCACTGCTTCATCGCTTTTGATAATGTCCACCGCAGTTGTGGACGAAACGTCAGGAAGAAATTCCCATAGACCACGGCTTCAAAGCCCGGAAAACATTCCTAAATGTGATT
>NW_026018715.1:3884011-3952376 GCF_020466585.1 Dendroctonus ponderosae
TTAACAATGTGAACTTCAATCTAAAACTTTTTAACGCAATATAACTTTTGTTTTTTAAATGGTAAAATTTTAAAACTACCTGTATATTTTGACAATTTACAAAGTTACAAATTAGCAATTACACTTTAAGCTGTGAAATCAACCGTTTTCAAATTATAATTTATTTTATTTAAAAATTTCAAAAAGTTGCTACATTTTGTAAGGTATGGAGCGCACAATGTGACAAAGCAGCAAAGTTCGGTTAAAAAATCGTTTTGAAGTTTTATTTTTTATAAACTGTCAATTTATTGATTTTTACTTAAACATCCTTGCTTGAAAAAAGTACATGAAATCAATAAATCGTTTAGTTCATATTAATTGAGGTGACCTCAATTTTTGTTTTTAAGATTCAGGTCATTTTCTCATTTTTGCTTGCTTATACTTGGATAAACGATGTGTATGTCAATTTATACCACTAACTATTGTTCGCAAAGAAATATTTATTTTATGAAATTTTGGAGCCGCGTAAATGGTGGTATCGTGATCTCTGAATTTGTATTTCAATTTTGTGTTGTTTTCATAGTATTTTTATAATGAACTCTTGTTTATTTTTTAATAACTCCGCTTATTTAAAAGTTTATTATTTTTTTGATCATAGATATTATAATCTATGAGAATAGTTGCATTACTTTTATCAGCGGGGCGATTTCATCTTTTTACAAATATTATAATTGATAATGTTTTTTGTTCTTTTGAGCTTATACTTTGTTTAATTCTGGAAAGGATTTTATTCATCATATCAAACAATGGAAAAACAAAAAATATGGAAAGTGTTAAAATCAGAGCAAACAATGAAAGAACATCTGAAATGACTCCCTCAACTAATAACAACGCGGATAGAAAATTTTTATATTTGAGTTTGAAATGTTATGATTTTCTTGCTCCTAAACCGTTATTTTCTCGAGTAAATGGAAGGTTAAACATCTCATGTTCAATTTCCGCTTTTGGAACGTTGCCACAAAGCCATATTATTACTACCGCATCTGGAAACAAGTATAATTTAATAAAAATTGCTCCTCTTCCTGTAAGTGTTTCCAAGCTATCAGAAATTACTGTTTCCTGAAAAAACATAAAATTCCCGCGGAAATCCTTGGTGGCTTTAAGATAGTGAGTTAACTCTTAGCTTTGCCACGTATTTATCTGTTGTGTACCTGATTTGAGTTAAGCAGAATTTTAGGAAAAACCCTTAGTAACCTTTTGTATACATCTGCTTGTTATCGCAAGTGTGTTGGCTCACATTATTTGTTGCGTTCATATTACTAACAGCATTTTATTTACTATTTGCTTAAGCAATTCTTCTATATACAGRGTTGTATATGRTTTTGTCGAATAGAAGTAGTCGTTTTTAGAGGCGTATTTTGTCTCCTCACTGCAAATGAATTTGCTGCTTAAAGAACAGGGCGTTGCTTATGAGGTAGCTTATTATGTAGGGTGATTAAACATCAGTTATATAAATGCTATATTTGAAACACTTTGATTTACTAACAGTCTGCCAAAGGATCATTGAACCACCTTAAAATATTGTTCTATGAGTATGTCTAAATTACGTTTAACGAGCTTCTTCCAGAAATAAACTTTAAACACTTTTTCGTACATGCAATTACGGCAATTTTGAGCCACCGTGTATATTTATGTAAGGTATTTGACTTATATAATTATATGTAATATAATTATTATTTTAGTTTCTATCGGTTATAACATTTTTGATGTATTTTTATTCAACCGTTAGATCTTCCGACCATTAATTATTAGGAAGGTTTCGGTTTCGAGCTTCATAACCTTCTCCTCTAAGGTTCCTAATAAATGCAATACAATTTCCGAACTTACTAGAAATTTTCTTACCGTTCAACTTTTGTTCATCCATCTACTGCTAACCAGAGGCAAGTGATCAACTGGAAAATGTTGGCAATAAAAAAACATAACATTTTGAAAAATAGAATATTTTCAAAAATGTGAATACCGCACTAGTGCGATAATAAATCTGTCGATCATTGTCAAAGTTGTGTTTTAAAATTGCACATTTTAAAATAAGTTCAAGCGATGATCTGCCATCTGATATTGAAAACGAAGCTTTTAACGTTATTTCGGTTCTTGTGCCAGATAGATCACGGAAGAATTAAATAYCAAGAAGCTTCTGATCGGTACCAGAAATGGTGTTGTGACTGCAAGATACAGACCCAGAAAGCGGTGCAAATGTACCTGMGGTGTTAGGTAAACCTGATCTTTAATAAAACGCAAAACCGAAAAATCCATGGGCCTGATATCTGGCGGTCCAGGTGACCAATTCATAGGWCCATGTTTTCATTATCAATCAAAGAWTTGGGCTTTTAAGTATTTAGGTATTTTGTGCAGGGACAATCCCGACGTGCTGGAGCGTGGCTTGTAAAACTATTAAAAGTTAATAATTTTTCAAAGACAAAATSGCTCAAATGTTCTTGTAAAATGTTTTGAAAAATTCAAAATATGTAGCTCCAGTTAGATGATGTCTGAAATTCCCAGCCACGCAATTACACCAAACATTTCTTGGAACTCCGTTCCTCGAAGTTTTGGTTTTTTTACGACCAGCAATAGTGGACATTTCAATAAACCATCCATTGTTACCGAAGTGGTTTTAGACCACAAAAAGGTTTTCCTCATTAGCCATCTGTAAGATATTCTTAAATTTCCAATAACGGCAAGGTTTAAAAAAAACGTATTGAACTAAAAAATCGAATAACAATATGAATGTTACACAGTCAAATTTGCCCTAAATTGGGAACGGGATAATTCTGATATCTTCGAGCGATTTGGATTCTGTCTGTTTCTATACTGTTAATTCATGTAGTTCAAAAATAGCACCTCATATAAATTTTCTACAGGCAAATGAAAAAATGAAAAATTGTAGAAACTTCTTCTTACTCTTTGTTGGACAAAACAATCTTTGGATCTCACCACCAAAATTTTAAAGATAAACCAAATAGCTCCAAACGGTTTTTAATTTTTCGGCTATCTCTGCTATAATTTGGTTTTAACTTTTTGGTCTTCCAGGGATTACTTTTCTACTCTTACTGCGATTTTCACGATTTAAAACTCATGTTGAAGCTAAAACTTCATCGGGAACTTAAGGCAAATTTTCAACATACTAGGTTGCATAAAAAATGTATTTAATTGTTTTTATTGAAGTGTTGTTATTTTAAGAATTACCCCTGAAATCTGTGCTTCTGGCAGTCTTTCAAGTAAGGCGAAGTTCACTTTGAAAGATTTCGTTCATTCATGCAATCTGATTTATTAATTTTTGTCCTCAAGTTGGCCTCGAATTTTTAGCTTCAACATGAGCCTTAGACTGTACTAATTGGTTCAAAAAAATATATAATTTATTCTTAACGCCACTCTGTTGTAAACGACGTTTTTGAGATACGAGGTGTACCTTAATGCCTGGGGTGTTGAAATACAAAAAACACGTTATTTTGGCTCACTGAGAGCATGTGGAACTTTCACCACTAGTTTGATTTCTCCCACTGCCTCATCGAGTTTGATAATGTCCGCCGCAGTTGTGGACGAAACGTCAGGAAGAAATTCCCATAGACCACTGCTTCAAAGCCCGGAAAACATTCCTAAATGTGATTTAACCGGCCGTGAAAGCATTCATAGTCTGATAGTTTGATTTGTTGCATTTGTCACCCTGTAAAAACTTGATCTCAGCCTTTTTATTTTTGTGCAAAACCACTTTAGAACTGAAAAATAATTGTACTAAATAACACTCTAAACGGATTACAAAACGGTCCCAGCGATCAGAATTCGAAGCGAAATTCGTCCGGATAACGTCTATTTTGGTGAGCAGGTCAATGGAAGATAACTTATGGCCATCGACATTTTTACAGATTAAGAATATTATAAAAATTTCTGTTCAGAAAAATTATTCAATTGAAATGTTTTTCTTTGCACACGAAATTGTAGAATTCGCTAGGTTCACGTGAACAATTTTAAATATCGATAAGGTTTTCGGCGTTTTCACTTTTAATTTTATTTTTGAACGATCCATCAAGACGAAGATTTCTTTTAAACTTTCAGCAGAAGATTTGAGGATTTGATATTCATATTTCTGTTTGATTTTGAGTTTATGTCTTTAAATTGTGTGATTGGTTGAGCCGCACTATTCTGCGCGCATTAAATCAAAGAATTTTTTTCTAAAATCAAATTTCTATATATAAATATTTTTCTCAATTTGAACCAACAAAACGTTTTTTAAACCGCAAAATCTAGGTCCTGTAGGACGTTAAAAATTGCCCACATATTTATTTAATTAGGTGAGCTATGTTCGCGCACCACTACTTATTTATCTTTGTCAAACCACCAGTTCTTATATTTCTACATGCAATAATTACTCATTGGATTTATGATATTTTATCTTACTATGCATAAGACCGAGGACTTGCGTGCTTTTACATGAGTAAACGAGTAGTAGTAGTACTACGGTGCTATGTTTTCGCATATATAAGTAAAACTTTTTTACTTTCGCTCAATTCGGGCTTTGCTTAAGTAGGTGCGACTGATTCCAAGTACTTGCTAAGTGTATTTCGACGAGTCAAGAAGTGCTTAGACATTTTTTAGTAATTATAAAATTGTTACTGAAGCTATGGAAGATATTATGAATTGCACCAAAAAACAGAAACCGCGCGCGCTGTGCATGCGGAATCATGGAAATAGGGAACTGGATGTGTACGACACCTTACAGTTAAAAGCTGACCAAAAGGTAAGAGTTTTTGACGATTATATTTTGGAAAATTGACCTTTTATTCAAAATGTTAATGCCCCTTTTTATTTTTTTTTTTGAAAAAAAATTTTGGAGGGAATATTAGTGTGTTGAATAAAAAAATTAATCTCAGGAATCCTTCTTAATTTCATAGCCAATGGACGTTAAATATTTAATTAATTAAGTGAAATATGATTTAATGGGGTGCCTTAGTCGTGTGGCCGCATATAAAAATTTTGCGACCAATAAAAGCCACACAGGCTCGCAAAACCAGTATAAAATATTTTTAGTTGCACAGCTTAATTAATTTAAGGTTATTGCCTATAAAACTTCGACCCTTTTGGCGTTTAATAAATTGGTCGTGTTTAAATATTCACCTTTCTAATAAGTAGGGCGGATAATTTTTCTCGCATTAACTCCACAAAAAGTTGATAATTACAAGGGTCTAAATAGTATCAGGTGTCATAAGTGTTTTTTTCTGCGGTTTTGTGGTAGATTTAGGCGTCTGAAATGAAGTTAAATAAAGGTAACAATTTAATTTATGTTTGAACTTTGAAAGTCGTAAACTTTGCACTACTAAAAAAACGCACCAAGTTTTTTATGTTTATTATCGGGAATTTTTGGAAATATTTCTATGATTCCTTATTCCTATTCTTCCTGGTAAGCCTTACCTAAGCAAAGACAAAGTTAACGTTTCAAGAAATTAAAATTTAACTCTTTTACTGCATTTTTAACGCCTCTTATTTGGCTAAATACTTAGCCTATCAGTCTCATAAAATATTCATAATTTCGTTAACTCTTTGTTTTCAATAAACGTGCTGTTAAAAATCGAGTTTACTAACATCAAATCACAAGAATATTATACAAAATATAATTTGTTTAATCACATGACTGATACCATAACTATTTCGTAAAAATATAATCCTATTGCCGAGCACTGGAAGCAATGTGTAAGAATTGACCTATGTTAATAATGATAATAGTGATATAAATAAACGTGTAAAAGTTGGATTGATGTTTATTATACAGCGTTAATGATTTTATAGTAACAGGTCTTAGATCTTTTTTAGTAATAGGTCTTAAAAAAGCAGTCTATAGAAAATCCAATTTTAATAGTTTTAATTATATTGAAAACGGCTTCGTTTTTAAGATACAGGGTGGCAAAATTCACATTTTATTCCTGTTTTTTTTTAAATTCACACAAAATCTTAAGAGATGGTAATAAAATTCAATTGCTAGGACTTATCACAATACCACATCCAATCGTTGAAAAGTTTTTGCCAAATTTACAGAAGGCGCCACATGGAATTCTTGGTTAATTTTTAAATAAAAGTAACTTTTTGTGACCACCCGCATCAACCTGATTTTAAAACCAACTAATTTTTCGTTTATATTTACGTAAGAAAGGTATTCTTGTTTGAAGTCGCTAACAGGCACCATTTTCGAGATTGTTTTAAAGCACGTTTTAGTCGCAAATTAGTCACAAAAAAGTAACAAACTTCAATTAAACAGTTTTAGATTTCTAAAGTGAGTTTTCAATATAAAAATCGTTTTGTTGAAGTCGTTTGACGATAAGAACGGATTTTCAAAAAATTGGGAAATTATTTTACGTGTTTAGAATTGTTTAAGTTTATTACTTTGTTGTGTATTAATTCGCAATTAAAAATATTTTTGAAAAAATCTCGAAAAATAAAAATCAAAAATAAATTAAAGGCATCAACTTCATATTTAAAATTTGATGTCAATGCCATTTTTGAAATTGTCATGTTTTGAAGTTTGTAATTTCTCAAAAGCGTATTTGTGTTAGCATATACATACAAGTGAAACAATGAGTGTTGAAAATTCAAGTGCTGCTTTCATGGTATCGTGTTTGTATAAGATGCATATTTTGCACAAAATTTGCGATTTAAAACAAAATCGTGTTTTGCTTGGGGCAAGATTGGCGGGCGCAAAAAATAGACCATTTGAACGACTTTGAGACTGAACTTATAGCAAAGTTATAATTTACAAATTGTAAGTAAACTTTCAATTATGATCAATGGTTCTCTATAAACCTAGGTAATTCATTAAGAAAGCCTGTCGTTTACATTTTAATGAAAAAACTTCAAAACATTTTATGACAGTGGCACGTTCAATTTGTCAGATTTACTTTTGAGCACATGTGCGTAAGTAGTGCGCCCTTTTAGATTCATTCGACTAAAAAATAAATTTTCCCTTAAAAAAATATTCTGCTCAAATTTTCAATGAAAAATACTTAATAAATATTTACGAGTATTTATTTAGGTACGTTAAGAACTTTTTTAAACTACTTCTCAAACTAAGTAAAATCTTTAAAAATTATTATTTCATAATTACTCACTTTAAATGTGCCAATTTGCAACACCTCAGGCGTACACTTTGAATTAGTTAAAAAAATCGCTAAATACTTTAACGTGAAATGTTTGTGAATTTTTTCACATTAGGTAAGGGTCACCTTGTATGTAAGGAACGAAAGGAATTTTTAATTCAAACATTAGTATCCTAAAAAAATTATTTTTTCGTAGAGCTAAACTCATTAAATGTGTACGTCCTTTTGAGTTTATTTAGTCATCTAAATGTGTGCTATGCGTTCGATTTAACTTCATCTCCAATTGCCAAATAATTAATTTCAAGCAACCTTGTAAACATCGGGATATAGGCAATAAATCACTAATTAATTAATATCTAATTAAACTTAATACTCTAATTAATATCATGTCTATTGTCGAGTATTGGTGTGATTTATCTAAAGAGCACTTAGTATTGAGAGCCTGTAATAGACGCCCTTCAGAATCCCTCAATTTAACAACGTAACTAATAGCAGTGGAAATAAAACATTAAAAACCAATTATTTTAAAGGACAAATTAGAATAATAAATCCATGTTGCGGGAGAGCTTCTAAAAGTAATACAAGAAGTTATCTAATAATGAAATTATTTAGAGATATAGTTTATATAAGTTCATTATTTATGTTCTATTTATTTAATTCTCATTCATGACATTCAAATTCATGACATTCAAATACATTTTAGTGAAAATGCCGGAATATACACGTTTTCTTTAAAAACAAAAAATATTTGGCTTGTCACAACGATCTCATGCTTCCACGGTACAAAGACACATTTAGTAATATAACACTTTCATAAGTCATAACCATTACAACCATCCGTATCTTTTATATAAATAGTTTTTTATAATTAAAGAAGTGCGATACTTTACGACTGGTATAAATAAGTGCAGATTGTCATTCGCGAATCTATGTAAGTATCCAACAAAGTCTTTACCTTTTAGGAATACATTGATATCCAAATCACTGCAACTAATATAATATAATATATTAGGTCGTGAATTCATTTCTATTGGGGTTTTACGGCTCGTAAATAGACAAATAGGATCGCCCTTTTTCCCTGGAGGATTTTCACATTTTAAACCTTGATGGCCGTGTCCTAATACAGCAAGAAGTAACATGGGATTAATAAAACTTTACTTTTTTCATTTTATTTTACGCGCGCTAGTAGTGCTTTGAACCATTCCCCAAAGGCCTCAAGCAATTCATTTAAAAAATGGACTCATGAAACGAAGGAAATGTCACTAAGCAGACGCCTTATCCGGGTAAGAGACTTTTCATAATATTCCGATAAATTCGCCTAATCTGTATTTCTTTCCAATAAGTGATTTTCCAGATTCTTTTTCTTCCGTTCCTTCACGGATTAGGCGAATTTTACAGCAAGGATTTGAGCCCTTTAATTTAGGTGGTTGATTCGGTGAAAAATTCGGAATTATTCGGATTTATTGCGAGGAAAATCTGTGCGGTTTTTCTGAAATTGTTAGGTTTTTTATTTTCGAACAGTTCCAATTTCTAAGCTAACACTCAGATTAAACGAGTTTAGAATCGTGGAATAAGTCGGAAGTGTCCAAGAATAAAAAGTAAAAGTAATAATCAGAGGATGATTTTGGTCATTTAAGTTCCGTAATTGATACTTCAAAAACTATGTAAAACATAAATTTAAAGCAGATGTAAAATTTACACTTTTTGCACCTCACTTGAGTACGACATAGCTTGTTTCAAAATGATCATAATCGCAGCGATATATTACAGGGAAGCTGCTTACTTTTTTTTCTGTACTTTGCAAACTTCGAATATGTGGTCAAGTATGGAATCATCTTTTGGGGAAGGGATGAAATGCTACAAAACCTCTTTATAGTGCAAAAAATGTCTAGCCTAATGTTCTTTCTTTAGCAACAAAAATATTTTTGACTCCAAAACTGAACATGAGTATAGCACTAAAACATTAAACTTTACATAGCCATCATATAGATTTTCACTTACAGAAAAAGCACTTCATTATGGAATAAAGAATATTAAGTAAATTGAAGCATTTAAGGCTAGCAGAAAATGTTTAGTTAATCTGGATCCATATTGTCTGAAAGACTTTTTTATAGCGTTGTAATTATGTTTGAGTTAAGTTGTAATTTAACTACGCGGAATCTAAGACCCCATCTCATGCACTTAATTGTTAGGTCATTTGAAATAAAGAGAGATTATCTTTATTATTATTATTATTAGTATTATTGTTATTATTATTAAAATGAATTGTTATGAGATATGGTAAGATGCATCACTAAAATGTAACAAGACAGTCACTAATTAAAAGGTCATCAAGTGTTGAATTTATGATAGATTACTGTATATTTTTAGTTATTTTGTTTTGTCAGAATTTGCTTTTTAGTTCCTGCACGGAACGAAAAGGTTATCATGTTCGTACTAAATAAAAAAGATAAATGTTTTGTATCGGTAGGTAATTTGACGATATTTTGTAAACTGTCCTATGACTTATAAATGACCCTATAGGAAGTAATAAATGGTCGTAAGGAAATTCTGCAATGTATACTCGTACTATTGGAATGATCAAGTTCACGTGTAAATCCTTTGCAGGAAAACATTATGTACCAAAATTTACGGGAAATCTCAGCTTCAGCAATCCAGAAATACAGACCGACAGACTTTTATTCCTTACTATTTGTAAAAGGAACTAAAAAGATTAGAAGCAAAGTTTGCCATTTGTTTAACACTCGCGCCTTGATGATGGCTGAGAACATATTTGAAACGAAGGTTAAAAAAATAGTGCTTATCTTCTCTCCATCAAACGGCGATAATTTTTTAAATAGTAGACAATTTGGGACTTTATTTCCTGAAATGGTCCATATTTTCAACTGCTTCTCATTTCCAAAAAAAAATTACAAATCGCGATAACAAAGTTTTTAATAGAATTACCAAGTATTTATACTCCCTGTCAAAACAAATGGCGATGGCACAAAGAAATGCAAACATTTTGCGTGTTCGACATGTGCGACTGACATTTTCTTATATATGATAACGAAAACTCTTTGGCTCAATACTCTTCTTAAGATTTAAATTGGGCGTCAGAAAACAACGCACTGAGATGTTGCGATTTGATCGTATTTAATAGATACTAAGTATGTATAATAGCCAATTAGGTATTGAAATTTTCAAATGGCACATAAGAATGTTTGATATAATTTTCACTGTTCGACTCTTATTTGAAGCAACTTTAATTCATAAATTTCAATTCCAGAAACACTCGGCAGCAAGCTTCCGCAGCCGGATCCCGTTGCGGTTATTTATAAACAGCGTCGATAAAGCGCAGTTACGTTGTCATGCATAATGCAACAGAGTTTTGCCTTTTCTTACACATTTTTCCCTGGATTCTAGTATACACTTTCCATAATGTGTTTACAACTGTTCTCTTATCTATTCTATTCTTTCCTCCGACAATTTAAGATTTTTATGTAAACAATCGGTATAAATTGCGCGGCAAAAGATAACGACTCACCTGTATGTGGCTTTGGAGTATGTTTTACTATATCTGGGCCGGATTTAGCTGCCTTAGAGGCTTTGTAGAGTCTACATCGCGCACCTGCTTCTACAACTTTAATGTGAATTAATATAAATGTGTGGCTCATATATTTTCACAAATTACGATGCAATACAGGACAAGGTGCGTCCAAAGTAATTCGTTTCGGTTAGTTAAAGTAACTGGTTTATTATGGTTTAAAATTTTAGAGGTTCTAGCAGCAGTTGAAACTATCGACCATTTCAGGAAATAAAGTCCCTTAAAAAATTATTGCTGTTTGATGGAGAGAAGAAAAACACTATTTTTTTAACTTTACTTCAAACATGATTGAGCTATCATCAGAGTGCGAGTGTTAGACAAAGTTGTTTCTAATCTTTTTAATTCCGTTTACAAATAGTAGGGAATGAAAGTCTGTATTTCTCGATTCCTAAAGCTGATATTTCCAGCAAATTTTGGTACATAATGTTTTCCTGTAAAGGTAAATTTACACGTGAACTTGATCATTCCAATAATACGAGTATATGTACATTGCAGAATTTCCTTGCGACCATTGATTACTTCCTATAGGATCATCTATAAGTCACAGGACATTTTACAAATTATCTTCAAATTACCTACCGATACCAAACATTTATATTTTTTATTTAGTACGAACATGATGACCTTTTCGTTCCGTTCAGGAACTAAAAAGCAATTGCTTACAAAACAAAATAACTAAAAATAAGCAGTAATCTCTTATACATTCAACACTTTATGACCTTTCAATTAGTTGATATCTTTCTTGTTACATTTTATCGATGCATTTCATCACATCTCATAATAATTCATTATAATAATAATTTTAATCATATCTCTTTATTTCAAATTACCTAACAATTATGTGCATGAAATGGAGTCTTACGTTCCCCCTAGTTAAATTGCAACTTAACGCAAACGTAATTACAAGGCTATACAATGTCTTTCAGATAATATGTTTCCAGATTAACTAAAAAGTTTCTACTAGTCTTAAATCCTTTAATTAACTTAATATTATTTATTTTGGCCGAAGGGAGTTAAATAACTTGACACATACATTATGAGGTAATTTTTCTGTAACCGAAAAGCCATATGATGGATATGTAAAGTTTAATGTTCTAATGCTCTACTTATTTATGTTCAGTTTTGAAAGCAAAAATATTTTTGTTTCTAAAGAAAAACATTAGACATTCATAGATATATAGAGCATATATAATCATGATAACCAAATTTGAAGGTAACCACTTTTTTAACTAATCTTATTAACTTTTTTGCGCTATAAAAACATTTTGTAGCATCCCATCCCCAAAAGATGATCCCATACTTTACCAGAGTTTCGAAGTGTGCAAAGTGCAGAATGTTTAACGAGTTCTCATTCATGTACTTGCCAATCACTTTAATACTATAACAAATAGAGTTGAGCGTTTTTATTAACTGACCTATATTATATGACCAGTCAAGGTGTTCATTGATATAAATACCTAGAAATTGAGCGTTTTCATTCATATCTAGATTGTTATTGCTCAAATCTACCTACAACGGCTCTGATATGTTATATTGTTTTGTTCTAAGCATGAAAAAATTTGCTTTTTATTTATCTAAAATTAGTCTATTTATATTATACAAAATTTGTAGCAAACAAAGACACACTTTAAAAAATCTATGAGTTTTTGCTAACGCCGACGAGTTCGAGAATTCAGCAAATGTATTGCGCAAACTTGAAACATCGGAATTTAACAAAGCTTAAATATTCGCTGCAAATGGCATTGCGTGAATCCAGCAAACTTCAGAACAGTTCCCAACTTTACTTGAAACATGCCAATAACAATGTTATATATTATTAAAACAGGAATTAGCTTAAATGTGGAATAGTAAAGTTTGCAGAATTATTAATTTATTTTTTATTTACCATTTATTTGCATTTGAACAACTCTCTTTGTAATAGAAAGTTGCACTATATATTAAGCTAGTTCATATTACAGCCAACTTTCTATATAAGTATGCAGTTTAATGATAAATTCTACTATTTATTAATAAGTGAATTTGCGATTGCTCTTTGAAGAGAGACGTGCATGAAAGACCTAACTTTATAATCCATTATTCGCGAACGACTATTTATTCGAAAAGATTTTACTTTAGGATTTAAAAATGTAAATTATGGTGCATGTTGCCCATTCTGTGGTCAGTATACATTTAGAAACAATATTTATTTGCACGGCAAAACGCTATATAGGGAATATTTGCAATGTACAAAATAAATTCCATATACTAAAGTATTCTAAAAGAGTCCAGGAAAGGAATCGAAATCGGGATTGTCTAGTTTATCTTGTTGGGGAAAGATAATTTGGTACATTCCAGTTTCTTGGATCGAGCTTCCACTTAACCTGGATTTATGACACTCTTTCAGCTATTCTAATCAATTGTGCGGTGTTTGTATAGAAGTTCGGTGGATGGTTGGGTTGTCAAGTATATATACTTGACAATATGATATACAATACAATATTTTTAAACACTTAGTGATAGCTTTTCTCTATCTTATGTACTAGTTTCCTGCGTTGCCTTTACTCTCATCACGTTTCCTTAGTCTAGCAGTATTAGTCAAATAATTTCGTAAATTTTCTCACAGTTTTGTTACTTATACGTTTGTCAACGTATTTAAGTGATCTGAAATGCGAGTTCTATTTATAGCTTTTGTGTAACTATTAAAACTTGGCTCATTTCGCATATTTTTCGTTTTTATCGGTTGTTATCTACAAATATTTTAAATTGTGTTTTGGTTTAATTGATTTTGCTGTTGTTGTTGCGGAGTCTTATCTAGTTATTTCATAAAAGTTGATTTTCTCTGGAATTTGTTGTTAGACTCCATTTGTAAAACCGTGTTATTGTAATGCGTGTCAGTTTCTGAAGCTTTTCTGTTCCTTCTGCGGCAGTTTAGTCGTTCGTTATTTTCGTCGTCCCATATTTTAGCAAGTAATTTGTTTTGTTAAGTTAAAGTGTCTCTAAACTATGGTTTCATATGGAGTGAATAATTTTTTTTATATAATGTTCACTTCACACTTCGTATTACGTATCTGTATTCAAGTCGGATTCTTATAATATAAAGTACGTATTTTAATGCTTCAAGCCTGCAAAATGTAAATAATGACCTTTTGGGGTAAATGTACAATTCAAAAAACCTTATTGGTAACCACAAAAACTGGATACTTTTCTGCAGTCCGTTTACATGCGTTTTGTGTCTGTGATTGTGCTCTTTATAGTATAACGATTTTACTTTAAATTTTTCAGTGTTCATGTGCTCAATACTGGAATAATAACTTTGAGCTATTGAAAAACAAAACATGTGCAGTCAACATAAATATTTTTTGTCAACGTGCGCAAACTGCACGTGTTTTCCTCTTTTAATTGGGAAGCATCGAAAACTCAAATACAAATAAAAGTAAACAAGGACCTTTGAACTTCTTTATGCTTAGCCAATTATATTTTATGCTTAGCAGCATTCTGCAAACGCAAAAAACCTTTGGCAAACGGAAGTAAAACGCATATTGTATGTATGTTTTTTTGCCATATTTAAATTGTATTTATTTGCAAAATTAAAAATACTTATTGTCTACTATGTATAAATAATCATTTCCAGGCTGGATCATGCTCGAACCAAGTATGCCTGGGTAGTGTTATGGGTCAGCAAGGCAAAAACGAACCGCTGAGGATTCCGAAAGAGATTTTGCGGCAAGCTAAAGAGTTTTTGGACCAATATTTTACATCAATAAGAAGGTAGGTTTTTTCAGTACTCCTTCGATATTAGATTGTCGGTAGCGACACTAACTAATTATTAAAGCCGAATTCGGTAATTAGTGCTTTTTAAATTAATTCCATGGAGTAAACATGTTAAAAGAGTCCACAAACGTTTAACTCACATTATAAAAACGACCTGCAGCTACATGAGTTTTTATTTCCCCTGCTAAATACTTTAAAACCTGTTGTTACATCGCATCAATCACTCAATCAACCGGGTTAACTGTTTAAGCGCTTAAAGGATAATCTCGAATGAAAATTTTGCGCTTTAGCTCAGAAGCAACGAATCAATTATTAAATTTCAGTCTGCAGTTTAAAGATTGAACAATTATGTTTAGCAATTAGATGAAAATTATTGGATTTCTGAAATAAGAAAATCTAATAAATTTATTTTACAGAACAATTATTATCTACATGCATATCAGAACTTTGGATATCGGTCAATATACATGAGGTAATAACTCGGAAACCCTAAAGTCATCAACTTCCGGAAAAGTTATAACTAAAGTTTCCTAGATAGTTAGCAGCAAAGAGTTTTATAATAAGTAAAAAAATTGTCTTTATTTTTACTGAACATTACTTTAAAAATAAATGTTAATTGTCTTTGGAGAAGATCAGATCATGCAAACAGACCGAATCATTTATTGTTGGAAAAAACATTGTCAGTTCTAAACTTTGGCCTTATTTTACAGAAATTATGATTTTGGTGACGTCATATCTTTGCTGCAATCGACTAAAACTGCAACCTAATTTATTAAACACATATATCAAGTAAATTATTCTTTAATGTAGACAGAATAATACAAAACAGTACACGAAGGGAGTGCTTCTGTACCCCAGAAGTGAGCATAGCAACAATTTTTTAGCCTTAAAGTGTATACTACAAAAATTGGGAATAGTTAAATTGAGGCCATATTCGCAAACTTTTCCTTTCCATTCTCAACTATACGATTAGTCGTAGATAGAAAGCGGACAGTAAAGGATAATTCGATTATTTTTGCTTAATTTTAAATATTTAAGTAATACCAAGAATACCTAACAATATATTATAAGTGGTCTCCAACTCATAGCGGCAAGATCGCATTATCGCGATTTTTAAATCAATCCGTACATAGGTCATACTTTTGTAGGCTAAATTTTGTTTTTCTAGCGAATCACAACTAGTCTAAATCCAGTTGATTAATATGGTATAATCCGGATACATTGACCAAATAAAACACGTGAACTGGCTTATTAAAATTATTCGTGGCGTACTGAAAGACGAAAAATTAAGATAATTCGGTTTTACTTTTATTGTTTTACATATTTTCTTTAGCTGCCATTTTAGATGCAAAAACTATTTTCTGAAAAAAAAAAACACCGTCATGTATTTTTCTGAAAGTTGCAAATTTCACAGTTTTCTAGGAATTAAATGTTGTTGCTGTTGTCAACGCTTGAGAACTTATGAAATCTATTCCTTAATATAAAATAGCTGATAAACCTGAGTTAATCAACGTTAAGAAATGGTAAGCTTTCATACTGCATTTGCTCCTTTAGTTAAAGAAATGGTCTGAAATGAGCAGGAAAGTGTAAAGTTGCATGCACCTAGCAACTCTATTTGTTCTTCTTATAGCAGAGTTCCAGTACGTCTGATTCTTCCAGAAAATAGCTGAAATGTGAAAAACTATAATGAATAGAAATGTTGTAAAAACCATAGAAACATAAATCCACATTTGTTAAGCGGCTTTTCAAGTGGAGCACTATGATACGAAAGGAAACAATTAATTTGCAGATACAGTTTGCTTTAGGGAAGACTTATGGGTCAAACTCACACATAAAGAATAATATTAGTTATCTTGCAAGATCCAGGTAACATGGATATACTCCGGCAATGTTCTAGAAATTTGGTTTGTTTTTTTCTCTTCTTTTGTTAAATCAACCACCAAATCCAAGTATTACAAGCTGAACCGATTCATTAAATTAACCGCATGCAGAACTGTCCTAATTACAAAGCGTTTTATTTTGATGCTTTAACTCACGTTTATAGATTAATTGTAGATATAAAATATAAAAGTTTTTTGAGTCAATTATTTTGAAAAATTATCAACATATTGGGTATGAGACATTATCTCGATATTACGAATTCAGCTACAAAGTTTCCTTCAACCCAACTATTTCAAAATTTAATATCCGACCGAAATTAAAAATAAATCTAAATACATTAACTGAACTAAGGAAAAGTTCAAATTATAGAGCCTCGAAATTTTAATAATAGTTATTGACAAAGCAGCTATCTAAAGCGCTGGCATTGTTTCGATGTTATTATCTAAAAAAAACCAACGGGTTTTCAAGATTTTACATAAAATAGGAACTGCGGAATTTCACGCCATCGGAGTATTATTTAGTTAAATTTAGTTTCCAAGGTAGAGAAGTATCGACCATTGTTCACAGTTTTGGAACTTTTGCCAGTAGGAACGTTTTAAACGTTTCTCAAGCAGATAAATGCAGAAATAATTTATCTTAGAAGGTTCCGTTTAGGACAAACTATAATTAAGACAATTTTGATTTGTGCATAAACTAATATAGGACAGATATGTATAACAAAAATATATGGGTATCACTTGTGGAAAAAAGGTATGAGCATATTTTTCAGATCGTTCCAGATCTGAGTTTTTAGTCAAAGCCATAATTTCCTTGTCCAAAATTATCAAGTTTTCTTAATGTCGCATTAACCTGATTTATAATTTTGTGCATTTGAGCAATTGAATCCCAACAAAGTAGCTTTCGGATTAAGCATGAACAACAATCACAGCTAATTGTGTTTTCTGGATACACAAATCAGTTGGGTTTCCCGATAACCAATTTTCACAGTATTTTGACAAGACTCCAAATGCCGAGCAATTAAATTCTTGCCGATTTTATCCGGCATTCGGTTTAGCTTAATTCGCACCCCTGCAGTATAATGGGCTTATCTTGACTCTTGCACTGGTTTTAAAATCCGAAATGATTGACTAGCCGGAGCGCCCCAATATTTAGCGTCGTATCAGTTGTAGCGTTTGCAAAATTACCGTCATTTATCAAACAAGTTTTCACGTTTACCAAATTTTTGAACGTAAATTAGATTGTTGAATGACAACTATTGATGCTTGCTTTTAGTGGATTGCAAATTTCCAGAGTAGCATTCTTACCGGTTTATAAGTTAATTTTACTAGTTTATTATAAATTTATAAATATTTATCAATTTTAATATTTTGTCATGAGATTGATAGGTGTAGAACCTGAATTCTTGCACTTTGCATATTTTTATACTTTTCGTATTTATACTTTTCGTATTTATACTTTACATCATCTGAAAACTAAACTCTTTAAAATCTTGAATTTACCGTTATACTCGAACGAGTAAATCATTTTTAAAGGTAGTAAAGAATTTTCAATTTGAGCACTCAATGACGCTTTATTCAATATTTGCCTGTAAGTGCTCTGTTGATTTGTCGTCATCCTTAAATTGGCAATGCATTGAGGTTCGTATAAATGCTTTGAATTTAGTGTAGTAAAATATGTAATTTTGGCATATAAAATCACCAGCGGAAATGTTACATTGTCATGCACGACACATTGAGGGATCGGCTCTAGAAACGATTTATCCCCTTTTACGTTTAGATCCAAGTGAAATAAAATATATGAACACAAATTTATCACAGTTTTCCGTGATAAGGTACAGGGAATTTTCTCAATCTTACCAGAGGAGAATTAAAATCTGTTATACTCCCATTATTAAAAAAAAGTTTAACAATAAAATGGGCATTTTTTTATTTTTTGATTGGCTCCAGCAAATCGCTCTTTCACCAATAAGATGTTGCTGTCTACGTAAATCACAAAAGTTTACAGGTGGAAGTAAAATCCAAATGCAGATAACCAGTTGTTCAATCATTTTATTAATGAGACTAAACATTCAATACTTTAACCAGTTAAGGATAATTTGAAATTCAGCTTCTCAATTGAGTTTTCAAACCAATGCTCTATTTCCGTGGAGCTTTACCCATGTCAATCCATAATTTATCACAAAACCATTCAGCTTCACTTCGTAACCTCACATCAACGAGAATAAATGTTTGGATCTGATAGCACAGTTTAGTGTTGTCGGAAAGTGTAATGAGTAAATTGTACGAAAAGACTGGAGAGATTTCTTCGATTTTTCATCAATTAATTGGAACTGAATTGCTTTAAAAGCTCGAGATTCGTTCGTGAAATCATTTTCCAAGACTGTTTTAGTGCTTGACCATATGAAGCTCAAATAGGCGAAAATTTTTACTGTCTAAGATGACTTTTACTGTATCAGTAGAATCAATTTTGTTTCAATCGCGTTTCTATTGTGTAAGATCTGACCTATTGAGATATTTTCAAGGACGGAAAACTTGATATATTTTTCACAGTGAAATATAATTTATATTTTGAAAGGCACTAATTAAAAACTAATCATAGATATGTTGTAAACCTGATGTGATCATCAAAAATGTTGTTAAAGACTGTGAGAGTCGATTTAAAAAAAATAATTATAATAATAATAATTAAAAAATTTGCAAAAGCTTAGGCAACTTTTGAAATATTGACGTAAATTGATGATCTACCAAATCAGCATTGAACTAATTTAAAACATTGCTTAGAAGCGAAGTTGAAACCGAAGTGTTAAGAAATGTTCGAAATTAAAATGTTTTAGAGGAAACTAAGTATTTGAAGAAATACTATTGCACCCTTTACGTAAGCGCTCTAACTAGCCTGAAGAGAAATGTCACAAATTTTGAATTTTGGCTTGTATTAAAAAAACAGGTTTATATAAAAAAACTTACAATTAATGAAGTCGGTATCCGTATGAAGCTTTTGCTTAGGATTTTCAAGTTTTGAAGAAAACTTAAGAATCTGACTAATAAACGTGTCGTTTAAAATAAAAATAATTGTTCACTGTGTCTTATTAGATTTTTGCATTAAGTAATGTCGAACTTTTCATCAATACGCAATTATGCTTACTGAACTACTGTTTCCACTGTTAAATTCTGTATTATTTAGTTAATTTAGCTCCACATTAAATTAAGTCATTGAAGACAAACGAAGACATTTTCTGAGGTAACAGTCGCAAGAATAGTCAGCGCGGAAAATAAAATGAAAATAGATTTACGAAAACTCATAATGCCTTAATGTTGATTTTTCATCTGATATTTTATTTAACAAAGATCATCTCTAATAGACTTCTAGCAGTAACTGAGTATTAAGAAGATTTTAATGAAAATTGAAGAACAGCCGATAATACGGTGAAAGGCGCTCTGATGTATGTAAACAAAAATTCATATGAACAACATTAACAACAATTACTTAAACATTGAAATCTGAAAGAACAAAGAAAGGAGAATCTCTTGCATGCAAGAACAACAAAAACGTCCGCTAAATGCAAAGTAGATGGAAGTTAGAGTAAAACCTCCACCAAATCCATATTCAGCATTACCATAATGTACGGTAAATGTTGAAAATAGTAGAATAATGTCAGGTGAATTTATGACAATTACGAATGAAGACAAAGTTGTGCACACCGTAAGCAGTGATAGACAAATATATTTGAGAGTTAAATTAAGAACACTTTGAATTTGGATGCAAGACGAGTAACACAATTTTCATTTTTGATTTCGATGCAGCAAACCTGACAAAGCACGAGAAAGATCTCCTGGAATTGACGATTTACTCCTATCAAAGAACTCATCATATTCTTACAAATATATTATAAAAGGTAGAAGTAAACAGTTTTTCTATCAATCTATTTAAATTATCTGAGAAAAAAAGCAACTTACAAACTTTTATACGCAGATCAAATAAGGCACTCGCCACGTATTTCTGAGAGATTAGTTTCACTTTTCTCGAAAGGACTACGGTTATACAATACGAAACTGCTACTCGGTAATAAGTGAGAAAAACTTGAAGTCAACTGAACTATCAAGCCCAAAATCAGTGAAGGGATATCTGGTTAATACGTTATTAATCAATAAATACGAAAATAAATTAAGATTTAGTTAACTCTATAAATCTTATTGGCTTTTATCTTCGTTAGATATTGTTTCTTAATGTAAAAAAAATAAAATAATAACGGCGTTTAACAGAAAAAAATATAAAAAGTTTTTGAGATGGATATTGAATTCATTATTTTTTTCACTTTGATATATCTACGCCAAATGGTTGAGGCTAATTCGTGATTCCATGAATGATAAATGATACCCAAAGAGCAGAAACGTTAATCACATATTGCGGCTTAAACATCGAAACCCAAGTAATAAATCGAATTAGGCGACATTAGTTGAAGCAATGACTTCACATTAATATCCGGTACTTTAAAATTAAGGTCACTGATCTGAAGAAGAGGATTAGATTAGAACTTATTGCATAGGTAAATACAGATGCTGGGGACAAGTTTCTAATATTCGTAAAAGAGATTGACAGTTGTGCAACATATATAAACTTTAGCTTAATTAGTATTTTAATTTCGCCGGATATTTTATGATCTTTGCAAATATGTTGGAAAATTTATCAGCAATTTTTACACTTAATGAAACCGCATAGTGCCTTGGTGAGCACACTAACAAGATATTTATTTCGTTCATTTTTTAGCTAACCAGCAGTTCGTTGATTCTTCATTTTACACTGGCCTTTTATTGCCGCAGAATAAGACTAATTGGGTCATTAACTGCAACTATTTCGTTTATGAATAATACAAGTAATTTTTGAAGGAATTTGTGTCAGTACATTAATCTTCTATCGTCTCATCCACCAACTACTCTCATTCACACTTGCATATAATTGTGGGTTTTAGCAACAGATAAATATAGAACAGCTTCATTGCTTTTATGACAGTAAATATGCATGTTTTAAATGAGAGCAATATGAGAAAAATACTTTTCAAATATAAAATACAGTGGCGAAATAAAGAAATGTTTTCATTACAGAAGCTTGCCCTTCGTATTAAAGTTCAGAGATTTATGAATGCCTATTGTGAAATTTTTCGCAGATACTGTGAATATGAAAAATGACTCGCTGCTGGGGATTTCTTTAGAAATTAATATTGCCACGCAGATATTTTTGAAGTTTATGCCACTGATTCGAAACACATTTAAGAAAAAATCTAAAAGCAGGCGCATTTTAATGATTCTTTTCCGATATTTCTAAGGAACGAATTAGTAAGGATGGCAAAGGCGAAAAAATTGCCCAACCGTTAGCTAGTTCACTTATTAAGTTACTTAAGAGAAATTTTTCAATCAATTATATAGCTATTTGCTGTTTCTATCAGCATTTTAGTCAACTTAGCAATACAAATACCGTATCGCCGGCTTTAATAATTATTTCATAGTTGAATTCATTATCATCTTCTAGGGCACACAGAGGCAAAGTTTGAGTTAATATACTTTGATGCACGTATCCGTGAATTCGCATTTTAAAGCTCATAGTCCGCAGAGAAACACTTGCATATTCAAAGCGGTTAGCGGCGAGACGTATAAACCGAGCCCATTGTTTATTCTATAAAGGTGCATTGAGTTCTATGGCTTCAATGACAAAAATTAATTGAAAAACTAGGTTTTCATATCTGCGTGCCTGGTAAATCCACAAGGTTGTCTCGGGAAACGTATTCTATTCAGTGTGAATTTATGTCATCCTAAGGGGCATTATTAATGGTATCATTCAATATTTTTAGGTTGGTAATCCCCCATGGGGAATTTTATTATGCTTTTTACTTCCAATTCATTAACAACTGAAGGACAGGTAGATACTATAAAATGATAGTTTGACGCGGAATGTGATCCAGATATTATACACTTTAAAAGCAATGAAAGCCTGATAAACTGTTGGCAACACAGTTGAGGAACAATCTGCTCACCTGTTATTGCATAGCAGAAAGGCAAAACAAAAACGCTTTGACTTTTTTTTATTTTTACTCCAATTTTTATAAAAGTGTTTGCTAATTTGCGATTTAAATGTTATGAATTGCTATGGATGATTTTGTCCCAATAGCTTTTTGTAAGAATACAGTTAAGCCTATCAAGAGTACTCAGAGCACAACTGACACTTTCCCAAGCAACAAATAATTACCGAGGAAGGCCTATATTCCTACCTCGTATGTGAGATACACACAGCACAGGACAGATTAAACCAATGGATTACTGAACACCGGTACAAATTGAGCAGGAGTTAATTAATCGAATACGAGAAGCTCCTCGAGAACAATGATAAGGCGATTACACGGGCACTAGCTTGTTTCGAGTTAATGACTCAAATGTATGTTTATTTGTAAACATAAGTTCGCGGTTATGAGGACAATAATTCAAAAAACTTCAAAGAGTACCTACGTTCCACAGTCAACAAATCCTGTTGAATTTACCGTTTATCCTTGTCTATTTTATTGCCACTTTCTGGTTAATAATGGCCGTAATTCATGGTTATCGGAGTTTGTAATAATTATGAAGCAACAGGTATTTTCGTAATGTTAATTAGCCAGAATTTCTTTAAAAACATTGTTTCCTTTTTTTCATATAATTTTTTAACCTATTCTTTCTGTACTCCTAAAACCCCGCCAGATATCACCTCGAGAGGAATGACACCAATTTTGAATCACCCTGTATACAATTGACATAATGTTTCTGTAGCCAGATCCCCCATATCCAAAAGTAAAAGGTTGGGATAATTGTTCTTCTGGATATTTATGCCTATACTTCATTCGATAACATTGCTTAGCTATGAAGACAAAATATTGAGGAATCAAAAAAATGTCCTGGTTTAGAGGATGTTTCAGGAGGAATGCCAAGGATTTTGGGACTCTCTATTCCCAAAATTTGGGACTTTAGTGAAAGTATTACAATGTATTGTATGTAGTTATAAGTTATATTTAAGTCTGGTACATCTTCAGAATAATTTAAAGCACATCATCTAAAATGCCACAATGGATTAGACGTATGACATTGCATTAATAATTCTCTGTAACAAAGCCAATCTTGTTTCTACCGTTGTTGCTCAAAGAATATACTTTATTCAACAGCATAGGCAATAATTTAATGGATTGAGATCGAGAGATCTAGGAGGCCAACTAACTGGTCCGTCTTCTAAATGTTCACACATGAAAATGTTCCAGCTTCTTTAGACGGTTCTCGGAAACATTCTCCTATTCATACCGAATGCTTCTGCTTGGAAATAAGCAATAATCTTAACTTCTGAAAAAAGCTTGCAATAAATACACTTGTTAAATCACATTGCGGTAACAGTCATTTTGTAGGTATCTCAAATCCAACTGCAAAAATTAGATAATATTAAATTGAACAAAGACCATCAAGGATACAATCAGCAAGAATCTACGAATACTTTTGGCATACAAAAACTGTTTTTTTCTTAATAATTTCTATAGAAGTAAAGGGATCTAATACAGAAGCAATAGCATGTGGGTTACGGTTGTTTTGTGGGTTTAATTATGTGGCCACTTATGCCGACTATTCTTTAAAAATAAGCATGATTTAAGTATAAAAGAAGCCACAGCAGAAACGAACATTTAGTCATTAGATGTTTGGTCAGAAGTTATAAGAATTGAGTCGCAGAGAGTTTACAGACAATCTTGGTCAGTCTAAAGACTGACCTTCTGACTGTCTTAAGGTATACGGTCTAAGAGTAATGTCATAGTTAAGGTTCGGTTACAAGTAAAATCTGTATTTTTTGTATTAATTTGAAAGAAAATTGTTTTTAAAAACGAATCTTTCAAATTAATCAATAAAATTGTTTGCAGTTTTTTTCGGCTTCAAAGGTCTGCCCGTAAAAGCACACTCATATTTATGTTGAAAACTATTGATAAATTTAGAGTTCAATCAAGTTGCTCCTGTGCTCTTAGACTAATATATTATTTTGTCTTCTTTATTACATCCTTAGAATTGTTACTAGTTGCGACACCTATCAGCTGTTATAACTAATTTGTTTGCGGACTTAGCTGATTGGAGACAAAGCTTTTACTAAAGGCGGAAAACTATCATAAAGTAAAATATCAGAAATATCATCGTATTCCTTTTGTACATACAAAGAACGAACGAAACACTATTAAAATCCAATATTTAAATCTGAAAATTGAGACTGTTCGGTGATATTTCAAATAAACGCCTTATGATGCATGTGTGCCCCGATTGTCTCCCCTTTCAGAAATAATAGAAATATATTTATCTAAATACATTACACAATCCCTATTCGTTGCATAAACATGAACACACATGAAGACAAACGTGAAGCATAACATTTGATCATACACCTCTTTTTCTAAGTCTCAGATATTATTATTTTAAAGAATATCATATGTCAGACGTTTTCAAAATCAGGAATTTAGCACGAATATAAAAGCAGTTTTCCAGACAGAAACGCGGCATTGTGGCTTTTAATGCGGCATTTTACTCCGATTTTCTCGCACCTTTGGATATTTTCGTGTAAAATTTCAAATCTGAACTACTTTTAACAAGCCAAGAAAGTCGGCAAGGGGAAATTCTAAAATTATTGCAGTCTCTGTCAAGCTTTTATATATAGTGCGTTTGCAATGAAAGGAAAGCATAATTTTACAATTTGAATAAAAACATTTTGGAGAAAGTCAATGACAATTTCTACATGTGAATATTTTTCTATTGTTTGTTGTTAATATTAATTGTGTATGGAAAACATATTATATGCAATTTGTTAGATTTTATGACATTTTGTAGTCACAACTTTCGATCACGTAGGTAAACGAATAACGTATAATAATCATGTATGAAGCATACAGGGTCATCCTCAACTAATGTCCAAAAATTAATTGACATCTTGTTTAGATACCCCCTACTTTTACCAAATCATCAAATTAAAGAGTACTCTCCTTCAATAATAACAGAGAGTAACAGAACTACATCAAAACAAGAGGCTAAATACTTAGAAATGTCACTGGACTAGAAACTAAAATTTACAAAACAGGTACAGCACGTAGGAATATAAACCGTTCAAAGAACAAAACACTTCCGATCACTAACGTGCAAAGACAACGGAATAAGTACAAAAACCGCGACAAAATACGAGTATACAAATCAATATGTCGACCTCTGCTTGACTACGGACATGTACTGACAGCGAATGCATCTACGAAAACTTAACAAGACATTCAAACAACTCCTCATCCCTGTCAAACCAATTACTAGACGGAGGATGAAGAATAACTGGAATAATCGAAAGACAAGTTCTACTACAAACAAAATGGAATAATAATCCGTACAACTAGACCATACTGAATCTCCTTTGTCTCACAAGACAAACAAGACAATCCCGCTTCCGTTTCCCAATTACAACACTACTTGAACACTTCCAAATACTAGTTCACCAATCTGCTAGACGATGAAAGGACAAAATGGAATACTTACGATTTAGTAGGCAAATTATGGAATAATATTTTTTCTCTTTATTTATTATATTATGTTTACACTGTTTCATTAAATAACACAAATAAACATGTGTGTACAAGGGCAGAAAGGCCGTGGCTCGATAGGCCATTTCTAATAAATAAAGATTGTTTATAGATATAGTTCAATATTATTAAAGACGGAGCTTATTTTTTCGCTTTTAGCGTACGCCGTACATTTGCAAAGCAAAAACAGTTCCTTACACTCCATACACATGAACGTGGTTTCTTTACTGAGCATAATTTTGTATGTTTAGAGCCCAAAAAAATTGTTTTTCGTCATATTACATAAACCACTTTCTTAATTAAAGATCTTACATTTACATATTTTTATAAGATTTTTTTCTTTATACATTCAATGAGTTAATGAATTATTCTATGAGAGCAGTTAGATCAAAGCCGAATTTGTAATTATACTCAATGTTGATTTTATCATGGTGTTGATATATACGTTATATCCAGACTTTCTTAGAGCCCAAATTGTGGGCGTTCGAATATGTATATGAACTCGATTAAATTAATACAAGTAATATCAGACTGTTGTTCGTTCAAATTTTTAATTCAAACCAACGGGTAGGTAATTAATGTTGTGTGAACTAATTGCAAACCAAAATAACGTTCTAGTTTACTATTAAATAGAAATTTTCTAAAATAAAATAAAATAGCGGACATAAGGAATGTCCAATTTTGTAAGTCACGCGATAGAATTTTAATGTAGATAGGGAAGATATATTACTTGAAAATATACTGTTTTGTCATTTACGGACACAACAACGAAATATGTAACTAATAAATATATGAAATTCCATTTCAAACTGAAAATTGCTTTTCATTTCAAAATGAAATTTTTGATTAGCACATCACGAACATACTCCCAGACTATGCAATGTGGGTAGTGTGAAAAATGGATGAAAAAATAATCGAAAACGAAATGATATATGAAATCATTCGTTTGCCTTCTCAAACTTGTTTACGAACTAATTTCTTAATTATTTTCGAACGTCAATCAGTTTAAAGTCAAATTTATTTCTTATTCTGTTTCTGTTTTGATTGATGTTCGATTTTTCGGAATGACAATTTTAAGCGGTGTTTTGCAAATATAGCAGCTTTTATGGAAATTTTGTTTCTGATGCAACTGTTATTCATTCAACCAGATTTGATTTCTGTAGGTGGTAAATTTTGAATCAATTTTCATATATAATTCCATTCCATAAAATCCATGACAAAATAAGGAAAGATATACTAATTTAAAATTGTCCCAATAATCTTAGTCGATTAGCAACTGAACAGTGGTGGAAATTCATAAATGGAGAGCAACTATCGACAGATTTAAAACGCTTTTATAACATTCTGTCAAGCTTCTTTTGCTGCTCTAACTGGCAAAAAAAGCAAAGGGAAATAAACCGTAAGCTACTTACGTTACCCAAAGAATATTTGGGTTTTCACAGTAAATACGAACCAATAATTGAATATTTATTCGGCGTTAAACCCAAGGAGGAGAAAGGAGCAATTTAATATATTTGTGTAAGTTTTTGTGAGCGAAGCGTGGATTCTGCCAAACGAAACACATTTGCGCTCTTTGCCTGATTATTAAAATTTCTCAAATTATTAGGAAAAATTGATATACTTTTATTCAAAAATTAAATCTACAACTGACAAACCTAAATTTAATTTGTTTATCTAAAATTAATTAATCTAATCACCCGCTTAAACCTGCATAACTAACCAGAAAATCGTCTTAAAAAGCATTAAGTTTAAATAGAAAACACACTTATGATTTAGGACCAAAATAAAATTAATTTATAAATTGCAAGGATTGCAATTAAAGGTTATAACATATAAATATTTGAACTCTAGAAACAGATAAATTTGTATTAGTAAGAGGCTTTGGAAGTTAGAAACTTCTTGCATTCAAGACATTTATAAGAAAATTGCTTACACTCACTTGACTTGTACACTTGGTGCTAAAGGGATACATTTCGTCCTGAACAATAAATTAAATAGTCCTTTAAATTCTAATTGCAAAACGGTTTCAGAAATGTAAAAATTGATGTAAATTCTTCTTGAACACAAGTTAATTCTAACTCTTAATGGTAATTTGCTCATTCTAATTTGAAGGTAAAGTAACTTCTGGTCAACCAAGAGTAACTAGCTAGTAAGCTTTTCTTTATTATATTTTTTTATATTTCATGCTTTGGAGGTTTTATATGCGAAGAAACTAAGAACAACTTTGGAGTAATTTTGGGACAATTTTTATGTTTAGCATAAACAATTGTAAATTATGCACTCTAAAAGGCTTGTGATTTTGTGCAACATAATCAAAATGTCCCATCTGTTGGATATTTTCAATCTGCATTTTATTCTCCTTCATGTAGGACAATTCGAAAACTTTAGAAGTCTAGAGTTTGGGTTACATATTTATAAAGCCAAATGATATATCTGAATGTATTTTGACAACAAAGTGTGACCGAAGAAGAATAATTTTTAATGTCGAGTATAGATTTTAAGTTTACTTACTTTATCGTTTGGTAAATTTGATACATATTTACATGACACATAGAAACATGTGCTATTTAAAATCTATAAAAATGAATATTACCGCAAAAGATCGTAACAACGTCGTCTTTAACAACATTTGAGTTGTTAAAAAAATATCGTTAACGTTATTTGGATATTCCACGTGAACAAAACACGTCCACAAAGTGACTCATGTTATGTTAGCATTAAGCAGAAAAATCCAAATATTCTTATGTGCATTCTCTCGGAAACTCGGGAAATGCGCTAAAATAACTTTGTCACTTTCGAACAACGGAAACAATGTTGGCAAACATCGTATTAAAGTTCACTTCGGAACTATTTTCTTATGTTGGCTTCATAAAACTCGTATTTGGGGAGTTTAAACAGTCAAAAGACATCCAGATGTCCCTGGGTCAACTGAAACATGTGAAAATATCACACCTCATTTCCTGTAAAAGAATGAGTAGTTCTGTAGTTCAAAATTTATAATTTGGCACTGCACTTTTATTATTTGCTCCCGGAAAATGTAGCTATTTCCAATAAAACTTAGACTTTTCTAAATTACTTAATGATTGATGGTTAGATTGTTCGGTAAAGAATGGAACATTAGCACTGTTCAAAAATAAGTTAAATCGGCACTTTTGTTTGTTGTCAGCTTGAAACTAAACTCCAGGAAAAAGACTCATAGAAATACGGATGCACACTTTTAAACATTTGGAAGTTTATTGAAGTGAGAATTAGTGAACAAAAAGCCAACAAGATACCATTTATGTTATGAACTGATGGTAGATGAAAACGATCACAAATATTTATGCCCTATTTGATTACTTTATCAGGACAAGATTAGATTGAAAATAACAAAAACAGCATTTTTAAGCTAAAATCTCGATTATTAGACTGCCTGAATTTAAGTTTTACATCTAGATAATAGAAGTATTCTGCACTTTTGAAGTTATTCTCTTTCTTTGTAAGTCGCACAGGCGAAAAGTTTCATATAAGTTTTAACGACAAGGCTATTGTACTATTTTTGAACGCATCATTAGTGCATCGTGCAATTGTATAAGTGTCTGCTTAGGTTTGCTTGTGTAACTGCACATTTTTGTTTCTTGAGTGCAGTTTTTTAAATCTTTTCAAATAATAAAACACAAAATCACCACTTAGAGAGTTAATGTTTTACTTGATGATACATGCTTAAAAGTTCTACACGGGGTTTAGTAGGATTGCGACTCGTATTTGCAAGCGGAGTATTTTGTTAATTTGTGCTAACATATCACAGATATATTTTGTTGGTTTCACAACTAGCATTTTTTGAAGCTTTGCATGTTAACAAAAGTACAATAAATTGCATTTTTTTCTTGTGCATTATTTGCTTGAAAAGTAAAGATGTGCTATAGCAATTTTGTTTTTAGATACATAGTACATAAGGTAAGTAAGTACATAAGGGTACAGCGTAAAGTAAAATGTTAAGTAAGCTTCCTGACACATACAAATGCTCAACTTTTGTATATCTGTTTTTGTAATTATCAAGTTTTGGCATTTGTGAGTCCTAGAATCACTTTCCGAAATATATTTTCGGAAATGCAAAACTGTTTTAACAAAAATAAGACCGGAATGAATAGTATAAATAAGAGTCCTTGAAAGTCATTTTAGTTAGTATTTTGAACTTTTGGTATTTTCAGAGATCATTAATCTGTAAAAAAGCTGATGCTCCAATTAAGCTACTCGCAAAACCAGATCTGAAAAGCAGCTGGAAATAATTTTAATAAATAATTATTTTAAGAAATGAATCTAGTTGATAAAATATTATTGCTTTTACTCAAATATATTATATGTTAAGTAGTCATTCACAAGTTTAGGACTTACTAAAGTTTCCCGGGTTTCCGAATCAAACATCAAAAAATTTCGTTTCTTCCGTTAGCTACGTAATAACATTAATCTAGAGGAAAATGGTTAACTCCAACGAGCTGAAAAGTAGATTGATTGAAGACTAAAAAAGTATTTGCATCAGGCTAATAAACTGTCTCTTCGTAAAATGAAAGCTTGCATCTGATGTTAAAGTGTTATTTCCTCTACACATTTGCCAGTAAAGATTGGATTCCGCTCAATACACTTATTGGACATTGACAATCTGAAACAACGGTTCTAAATGTCTGTAAAAACAATTATTTGAATGGAACATCATAATCTTTTTRGTCATATWAATTTTTCATTTACGCYCCCTTTAAGTATATGTTWCTTTTTGTGCAAACATTCAGTGAATTAAGACCGTTTTATTTTCTTTAAKRTAAACCCATTTACTGATGAAAAGGATTTACGTTTTAATTCCYGCCGAATATTTAAAAGCAGTAACTTTTTTTTTCCTTTTGAGTTCTGTATATTTCCAGTGTCGCTCATATTATGAGTAGTTTAAAGCACTTTCACGYCTCTTAAAACGTACTGTGCGCTTTCCATGTATTCTGTGCGGAATGTAGATTGCTWGATGTTTAGAAATTGGTCTGTAATATACACCCGACAGTTYGTTTCACTARTAACTAAAAGTCTSCTTACATGGTTTTAAATGTTGTGTATGATACGATTTTTATATACTAGTATTTTAGTCTCACGATGTCAAATTAGGMCTAATCGTGTAAGACAGAAGTTCTAACAAATATATTACAAAAAAAACACAAAKATTTAATGAAAAACACATACGAAAGTAACAAGTCAAATAAAGGAATTGAAATATTTTGTCTGACACCAAATGATAGTGATTTAAAATCTCTAAGGATTACGGCAATTAATGTCTTAGACAAGAATAAAAAACAGAACTTGTGATTGCTGTTGGAGTTATTACTCAACAAATATGATACTATTTTTCTTAGTTAATGTATTTGCAATTATTTACCTTCCATATGCGTAGGGTGTTAATACTTATTATTATGTTTATTTTTGCTTTCCGTTTGCATACAAATTAGCGACGGGAAGAAATTTCGTTTAAAGCTGTTGTTCTGAAGTTGTGAAGAATTTTGGTTGCTTTTATAGAGCAAAGTACACGTTTCCACGGCACTTTTATGTGAAAATGACAGGGTAAACTTGGTAGAAGATGTCACGAGCAACATTTTGTAGTATTAAATGCCAACATTTCAATTTTGATGAAATTTAACCCATTTACTAGTCAAAAGTCCTAAATGAATGAAATCACATGATATGTTAAATGACGTCCTGCAAGTTTATTCCAAATTCGGATTTGTTGGTCCATTCGCTGTATGTTGTAAAAGTGTTTGCAACTTTTCTACAGATGTCTGATTAACAAGCTTTTACACAATAAAATCTAGCGGATATCAGTCAGCAGATCTTGGTGGCTCTGGTCGGAATCACCTTGATTTCAATCCGTTCATGACTGGAGCCACATTTTGCTTCTCAAATTCAAAGCTAATAGTGTTTGGGACATTATATTTATTAAATATATATTTTATATTCATTTTATTAGGCCAAAGGCTAATAATCGGAAAAATTACCATTTTTTTAAATTAATAATATTCCATTAGAAACCCTTGAAGAAACTAAAATTATCATATAATTAGGAACATTATACACATATTAAGAACATTTTATTTACTTGAATATTGACTGGAGACATTCCTGCGAACAATGCACCAAATTAGACATCACGAATAGATGTATGAACATAGGAGTGACTTCAATTTCCTAATAAATTTTTATTTTGAGACCATTTAAAGTTCGTGGATTGTCCATGTAGATTGCAGCCATTAAAAAAACATACGGAAAAAATTCTTGGGCAGTAATATCGGGAAACCTTTCGGACTTCATCAAATCAAATCGCCGAACTTTCAAAGGTTGTGAAAACTTTTGAAAAACAACTTCAGTCCAGTTGTTTCATTCTGCACAAAGAGAATTAAATTTTCTCTCTTCATCTGCAAGCTTCATCTGAGGCAAGAAGAAAATTGACGGCATATTGAGGTACTTTTGCAAGTAACGATCAACGGTGAGTCATTTTTTTCGAATAAAAATGATAATCCCGGAGAACAAACTTGCACACAATCCATCTAACCAAACGCTTCTTCTTTTGATTGAAACGGATTTTATAGCACACAGATTTTGTAGCACCCTGCAGTTCAACTTTCTAATATTTTGGTTCAAGCAAAAGTGAGGTCTTTTAAAAGGTTTTTCAGGAAACTGGTTGCTGGACTGAACTTCCAAAAATGTTCAGCACCATAAGTACCATGTTCTTTTGTCCCGTCTTCTATTTTTATAACTATTATCAACAAATAACATGTATTCACATGCCCCTTGGTACATTAAGCAAATATCTATTTCATATTTTTTGAAGTAACATTTTTTAAATTTTATTTGCTGATTAAAATTAGGCTTCAAATAGGAGATATAAATGAAAGTGCGTTGAACTCATTAAATATCGAAATACGCCGAAAATCGGCGATTACGCCATGTAAAAGAATAGCCAGACAGAAACGTATATTGAACTAGCAACATTGGTTCAAAAATAATTTTAAATAGATTAAGCCATTAAATCAGGTAGCTACCAAACTAAGTCCAATCAGACATTTGTTTATAAAGTAAAAAATTACATATAGAATTATAAACTATTTTATGAAATTGCATCAGTCTGTACTAGTTTTTTAAAGTTTTTGGGCGTTTATTAAAAACTTAAATTTTACTATTTTTGTATTATCAATTTGTCTTAGACCACTCCTTCATCAGTTCAACTGTCTACTACAAGCGCAAAAGATCAATTATACACACATTGGTGTAAATAAATAACTATTACTTTCAATTCGATAATTTCCTTCACATTTACTAGTCCACTAAACCTCATTTGGAACAGTTTCAACTGCGGCATTACACGGTAGCAGTTACATTACACCAGAGAAGCACCATTTTAACATAATACGATAACTAAGCGGCCGAAGTTAAATGAAAATGAGTCTCGGTGAAGTTATTATTACTACGTTCCAAGATTATGCAAGAACCAGTAACGTTAAGCCGACCCATGAAACTTTGAATGCGATCCCACCAAATTGTCTTCAAGCAACTTTATAAGCGAATATATGTGACCTGAAAATGCATTAGATATCAAGAAGTGAAAATGTTATCGTTAGATTTGCATATATCGAACCCAGTCACATAAAGTTTTTCGGAGAGCATACTTATCTGGACTTATTTTAGAAGCTCTTTGGCGTTAAAAAGCAAAATTAGCCTGAAAACATGTGCTACCACAAACTTGTAACGAGTTAGTAAAATTGAAACCGTTTGATGATATTTTAAAGTTGGCAAGTAGCGAGACGCCGAAGAAGTAACTATTTCAAATTTCTCCTGGGCATAGATTGGGGTTTAAAGAAATTTTACTAATTTAAGAAATAATTTAATCTAAATCAATCTGGCCAGGATAAGCATGGGATGTAGATAATGGGATTAGGCACCGACTATACCTGCTAATGGTACGGCCATATTAAATATACACATAGGAGCTCGGTAAAAATTCGAAATAATTTCACATTTGAGAACTTGTTTTTCAATTGTCTATTTAGTTCCCAATTATTGACTTGTTAAAGATTTATAACCAGCCGGTTACCAACTTTTTAAACCGCTAGGTATCGCTTCACTAGAAGATTACAAGATAAAAATATCGTTGAATGCAATTAAATTCTATTAAAGTTCAAGTTTTTTCAGTTGCGATTATAATGCGAATCAATAAAACTAAATATTGATTTACGTCATTGAAGACTAGTGGTTCAACTCGTATTAACCTAGTTTCTGTGATATTAAATTGTTTAGGATTTGGCGGTCTTTAGAGAGCGAAATAGTGCGGGAGCCTAAAACATTAAAGATAGCCCTCAAGACTCTCTTGTGCACTAGCAAAATGTTGACTATTTCTAGCTAGAAGTTGTATGTAAATGTATTTTTTCAGCCACAGTATAAGGACATAAATATAGATTAAAATAGGTACAAAATCAAAATCCGAATACCCGAAAATGTTATATCTTGACGAAACGAAACACGTTTTAGTTCTACAACAAGATTGCTATTCTCAGCCTAGAATTGGACACATACTGATTTTTTTATTATAGACAGATTCTAATTTCAATCTGCACTGATACGCTAGGAAAGAGGACTCAATCGTATCTAAATTTTAAGTCCATTTCTACAACTTTGTGCCCTGAATGCTGTTGAGAATGACTATAACGAAATAGATGGAGAAATATAGACACTGACTTCTAGACGGCGCTTTCTTTTTATTTTTTCAGAGGTTTTCAGCTTGCAATTTTAAAAACATATTTGTGTTTCGAGTCTGTCCATCTCTATTTGAACATCGTATCCATAAAACGCTAAACCGAGCATAGTAAATGCAATCCAAAAGATTTGCGTAACTAGAGACAACTTAGAACCTTTTCCCTTTGTCTGCAAACTGGATTTGAAATTGCAATAAAAAAATGTTTAATTGTGTTTTAGCCGCTGCGTTACACTTCATATTTCTAACTGAGTGGCTATTAAAACTCTGACTGCTAAATGCCTTTAACTTTACACGAGCTCTGCTTTGTTTTAGGGCACAGAGCCCGGCTCATTTATCACGATGGGAGCAAGTTCAGAAGGAAGTGGCAGCAACAGGCACTTATCAGCTGACGGAAACCGAGCTCATTTACGGCGCCAAATTAGCATGGAGAAATTCAGCCCGATGCATTGGTCGAATTCAGTGGTCCAAGTTGCAGGTAGGAATTTCTAATCTAACAAAAGTTGTAGGATTGAAAACTTAATATATGTATATCTTTTGCCAACGAATTAATAAGTGGAAGAAATATGAATGCTAATAGTTTCTAGGCCTTGCAATCAGATTCTTTGAAGTCCAGTTATTCTTATTTCAATTAGTTCATTCGATGCTTTAGAGTTCAAACTTGACTTTGATTTCTTGCAAGTTTTCTATTTGCTATTTAAAACGCAATTAAGTCAATAGATAAAATCAAGCTCTTTGAAGGCTGCGCCTGCTAGGATTTATTGCAAATTTAGCTCTTACATGGAACTCTTGTGGTTTTAGTTTGAATGATGCGCTTAAA
The DNA here is from genome assembly GCF_020466585.1 of Dendroctonus ponderosae. NCBI lineage: Eukaryota > Metazoa > Arthropoda > Insecta > Coleoptera > Curculionidae > Dendroctonus > Dendroctonus ponderosae. The sequence goes on from NW_026018715.1 coordinate 3,919,520, forward strand.
GCAACAGTTTTTATGTTGTTATTGCCTACTTCATGGGTCATTAGACTAATCAAAATATTTACGCTGTTCTTGAGTGACCAGTAGTATGTTTAGTTTTATGCGGTAGTAGTTAAATTTGAATTGCAGCAAAATAATATATTTTGCAAGAATGTTGCTCAATTTTCAACCTCTATATCTATATCAAGCTTGGGAGTATTCTAGAATGGTTTGAAAAAAATTCGAAAAGTTCTTTTAAATCATCCAACCCTGTCGATATATGATTATTAAAAATTAAATTAATTATTCGACTAATTCTTCGCTGTTAATGTTCCTCTTATGGTATAATCTACAGAATTAAGACTCAGGCTGTTAAGTGAGCATTTCGACTATTCGACCGATTATTTACGTGCAATTTACTTGGAAGGATTTAACAGTGCTGTCTAATGAAAGTGAGGGAGATTTCCACTTTATGCAGTATAAAATTGACTTAAATATGTAGCTTGGAATTTATGAATGTCAATATGCTTTTGAGATCTAGAGAGAGTACTAACAATTCTTGTGGTTTTGCGCAACATGGAAAATTACAATCAAGTTTTTAGCAAAAAAAACCGCAATAGACTATTTTGGATTTTTTTAAATTCAAAAACGCATACACATTCCTGGCTATGTATCAACATTGTCTAATATTTCTATGTCAAATTTTCCAAGAAAGTTGTTAGCCACAAATATCTATCTCGTAAGTTGTAATACCTAAATCTAAATTTTCAAATGTTTTGGACAGCGTGGGTTTCAGTTCTAAACTACACCGACGTTTTTTAACTAAGGTTGAAAATAAAAATGTATTGGTTTTTTCAAATTTCTTCCAGAAACTGGAGTGGTTATAATACTAAAAGTACTATAACGCACTTTTTACCTAAATATTTTATTAATTATACTACAACTGTACTTAATATTTTACTCTATAAGACGATAGCTTTAACTAAGTCAAAGATTCAAGAGCTAAAAACGAACACACCGACGCAATCGGTCTTTCTGCCCTTATGTGCATGTGGCTCTGTTGAAGTTATGCAAGAAGCATGTATAATTTGCCCTTACATTTTCAGTCTTAGTATTATTGCTATTCTAGTTCATTTTTTTCAGTTCGAGTGTATTTGTAAGTGTTCTATTACATTTTTTGTGGAAGCGAGTGTGACTGTTTTGTCTTATAAAGAAGATGGGGCTCAATATAGTTCAGCTATGGGAAAAGTTAATTAATTTTGCTTATGGTTGGCGCAGTATTTCGGTTATCTTTAACATGTTTGTTCGGTCGTACAATCGTTGGTCTCACGAATTTTCCAATAGATTTTACGTATGTCGTATTCTTGTTATCAGTCTTAATGAAATATATTATGCTATTTGCGTGTTTCATTGATTTTTTAGCGTTATTAGGTGCATTTGTTTGCAGTATGTGCTCCAAGTCCAGCACAGATCTACGTATTGCCTTGTATATTTTGTTTACAGTTTTGGGTCTGATTCCGTTGTCTTTTCACGTTGAATTCTGTTCCGATATTTCGTATGCGCTTAGTTAGTTTAAGTTTTTGTCCACAATAAATTCTTGATTGATATTTGGCATCGGTTCTTTGGTTTAGTTATGCGACTTTCAGCTATAATGGCTTGATAATATGTCTTGATTTTGTGGTTTGAAAGGAGAAGTTGGTATGTTGTTGGATTTCGTGATAAACTTAATTTATAGAACCATACCTTTGTAAATTTCGTTACCCTCTGAAACTTGGTCATTACTTGTTCTGCATTTGTATCATGTACAATAAGCGCAGTGTCATCAGCAAATATAAGGAAATCATCAATTCATTATTACAGTTGTCTGTTTCTCAGCAAGTTTTTAATAATATAAATTAAGAATTTTGTTGTCTGGTGTAATGCGAACAATTCGCATAACAATTTTCTGTGTCATCCTCTAGCAAACCCCTTGTTAATGCCCATGAGTAAATTTGCAGATTTTCCGCCGTTTAGATATTTTATTTGTTACGACAAATAATAAATGTTGAGTCGAGTTTTCGGCCTAAAGCCGAATTTGTCGGATGGTATATCTAAGTTTCTTCGGTTTTGCAGCCTGTTTTTACAATATGTTCAAAATCTTTCTTAAGCTCCTACAGCAACGTGATCGGTCTGTAGTTTGCTTCTGTGTTACTTTGATAGAGGATTCAAGTAGTTATCGACGTATTTCTTTAGCACACTACAAGTGATGCTTGCAACTATTTGCTTGCCTGCGTGGTTAGATTATCCTCTTGATATTTCCGTTTGTGCGAAGAAGTAGATGTGTATGTATTTCTTAGTGATTATTTTTCCGATTATATTGGTGATATAGTGTCATGTGTTCGCTTAATACAGTTTGGCAAATATGTGACATATCCCATCTTAGGAAAGCCAATTTACCTTATTTTAGTTAAATTGTGTGGTTTTTCAATCCCGGCTCAACACCTCGGTGCGGGAAAAAAATTCGGGATTGTTGCGTTTTACGATTAGCTACACTATAAAAAAATTGGTCTAACCTGCTCAAAAATCAAAACAAAAATATTAAACTAATTAAAGTCAACTTAGTGTACGGTTTCAAATAACCACTATGCTTTCTTAGAGCACGTCTCATAAGGCAAATATATTTCCTGGAATTAAAATTTACATCAACGCATACTTTAAATTGTGGTTGCGTTACGCAGAATGTGTGACTGATAATTAAACTTCTGAACTTTTCTGACCCCAAATCCGTGTGAACGCATATTCTCAAATGGCTCAAAATGTACTCACATTTAGGTTCATATTTTGCAAATAAAACAATGAAATAAACGCTGGAGGCTTCAACAAATACTTTCCCATTGAGTATGTTCGGTGAAAATTGTTTTATGGCAAACATGGAATTGTTTCATAGGCGCTCACGCATATTTTCACTATTTAAACCCCTATATAAAAGCCGCCCTCTAAACATATCCTGATGTAAGTCTTTTCCGCAATGTAAATAAAATAAAAGTTCTCAATTTTCCACTTTGCTATATAATATAAACTCCAATGCAATGTTGGTTTTTCCTTAAACCAAGGGCGAATTCTTAGTATCTTCTAAATCAAAAAAGTAACTTTTATTTGGGCACAGCAACAAATATACAACATATACAACGTTCTGTAGGCGTTAGAAGCAAGTATTTAGGGCGGTGGTCAGGACTGTTTTTACGAGGGATTTAAAATAACATACGTCGGGGCATTTATTTGAGAAATGTGTTTTTATCCAAAACACATTTACTTCAGAATTAACCAAAAGTATTTATGTAGCTAATAAAGTTTGTCTATAGATGTTTGCTTAATTTTGCTTCCACTGTTCTTCAGATGCCATATTTAGCTATTTCAAGTAAGGAGGAAAATTACTATTTTCCCAAGCTAGGCTATTTACTGTTGCTCGAAATTGCCACTAACTGAAATCCAAATCTGCAATAAAAACGCTGGTGGAATAAATGGATTTGCTACGCTTCTGGAGAACAAATTACACTTTTTCCAACATTTGATTGCTGGACGATTGAAATATACTGCACATCGTCCCGATTTATTAACTGCTTTTGGCGCTTCAAGCGCTGCATTACTTTTATGAGCAATTTATAAGGCAACCTTTTGCCTATCAATCATGCCATGCCTCTAGTAACAGGTTAAAATGATTTGCAGAACATGTAGTCAAATAGCGGAATAATTCCGTTACATGAATTGGCAATCATAACAAATTCATCTGATATTTCTAATCATTGAAACTCTACAAGCGAGCCCAACGAGACATTCATTTAATGGTTGAAATCACTTTTAATTATTCCTCTTTGCTTTACGTTTCGGTCGAAACTGAATCCCTCCCACCAGTATAATTAACCGAATATTTGCAAAAATATCCTGCAAATGTTAAGCAAGTCGTATAAAATCCATCCGCCCAAGAAAATAAAGTTAATTGCTTTATAGTAAGTGAGTGGAACTTGAAAGTTAAGGAACTGCTAAACTATATAACGTTAGTTTCCGCAATTCAATTATTTTTTAAATTGAATAAGCCTGAATAACTTGCCGCAAAGTGTAAAACAATTAGAAACATTTTGGAAATACGAATAATTTGAGCTACGCCAATTGATGCAGATGACAAGTAAAAGATATAAATTCCTACAATTTACTGCAGATTATCAAAACAATCCCAGCTAAACAATCCTCGACGAAGATATTGGCAAATATATAAACAGAATCTTTATAGAAATCGCTCAATTGAGTCACGCTATCTGTAGCTCATCTTCTAAGATTATCGTCTGATACTACACCATCAGATGTTTCGTTAAATTGAATATCCGAGGAAATTGGACTCATTGATTTCGCTTTTTTGCGAATCGGAGTTAGCTGAGGACTGAAATTACTTTGCATTAAGATCATTTATCTGGTTTATTGTCTTTGCTGCTACAAAATTTTGAAATGGGCTGGAATGAATAAATGAATATCGACCTTAAAACCCACGTAATTAAGAGTGATATTATACTAATATGTTAATAGTTGTAACTTGTTAAGAACAACATATTTTTATTTGCAACGGAATGGGGATAGAGCGCGACGGTGTTAAGGCTTTTATTAAAAATTCAAATATTGTTTTTAATTGATTACGGTTAGTTTTTATATTTCTATTGCAATACAGCAGATTTTTATACTTATGCTCAAAATGTTTATGCTTCAAAAGAAGGTTTAAAATGCGACACCTATTTCTATATGTTGCTGCTTCGTGTGTTGGAATTTCAAATATTATCGCAAATTTGATCATTTTTTTGTTTTAAATGTTGTTTTCACATTCATGCTTTGCGTTGATTCGCAGCTATGTCCGATCTACTCATTGTAGAATTTGTATAAATAAAAAAGTGGAATGCTTTGCAGTTTACTTAGCATTTGCTGAAATGTTAAGGAAATATAAAAATGTATCCAAATAACAATTTTTTTCTACCACAAAGACTTCTATTGCCAGTAAGTTTGCTGATTAATTTTCAATTTGCAACGAAATGGTGGAGCCATAATTCGGAAAAATAATACAAAATAATTGAGAATATACAGGGCGTCTCATTAAGTAAACTCAATACTTAGTATGCATAATCTTCAGATTAAATTGAATAAAAACTAATAATAAGGTTTTGGCTTTTAGTGACCCGGTTTGTGAATACAGAGGGTTGAAATGTTAAAATTCAAACGAATAAAATGTAAAATCAATACTAAACTCTTAGAATTTTCCCGCTGGATCATTGCGACAACTTTTTATACAGACATTCAATCACAGATAATTGCACATTGAAAACACTGATTGGCGACTAGAAAATAACCATTTATGAGATTTCAAAAATCCTCATTATGTATTCATGAACTGAAATTATCGGCACCGGTCTTCAGTGAATGTTTACTGTATAATTGCGTAACATAATTATAAACATAAATTATAACATAATTAAAACATAATTATTTTTTTTACTTGTACCAAAAATATTTCCAGTTTTCTTTATTTGTTTATAGAATAGGAGCATTAAAAATATATTTTTTCGAAGTTTTCTTGAACCCGCACAAATGTTCTTATTGGAAAAACTGCTTCTTTAAATTAATATTTAATATAATAATAATGTTAAGCAATTTAATATTTGACAAAGGCCCAATTTTTTGTGTAGACGTAAAAATGTTTTACTGCGTACGTGAAAAATGCATCACTTTTATCTTCCTTCCTTCTACATAATAAACTCTTGGAACAAGTAACCTGATTGTTCTGAAAAATTAAATGTTTTCGTATACAGAAATCATGTCAGATGTCGCAACGAGAATTAAAGATTAGTTGAAAAAGGGTGAATTTCTACGGTTTATAATATATAGATAGTAAACTTTACATCAGCTTTACATAATTCTAACTACATCCAAATTGTCTTGTACGTTCACATCACAAATTGTACTTAAGCCAGCATCTTATTTATACAAGCAACAGTATATTTCCTTTATGTCTACGTTATTTATTTACTTATGACGGTAGAAATTGAGGACTTTAATTGCGTCTGCTTTGCACTTTTAATTACAAAATGTTGTACATAAATGTATCTTTTCTAAGCAAAAATAGTTTATCGACATAAGCAGGACATACAGTCGCAACACTTTATTTTTGTATTAATACGTAAAATATATGTAATTTTTTTGGAAAAATTAAAATATAATCAAATGCGTTAAGTTTAAAGTCGAAAGAATCAAGTTTATATTTGGAGATGCACTTGATAATATAAAACGCGTTATAGATTCCCTATTAACATGCAGCTACTGTGGGATATTAGGACTGTGACGGATTGATTACAATACCTTTTAATCTTGTGATTTACCTAAACAATCATCTTACTTTGTTGTATAGATCTGCTGCTGATTACGTGATACTTTTTCTTTTCTTTAGTCACGTTCTTTAAATGAACTAGTCAATTAGCCGAAGTATTTATCGTGTTTGCGATAAACGAACGAGACTCACACCGAAACCGAGACAAGCAATTATCTGATAATGTCTGGTCCTAAAGTTCAATATTTTTAAAGTCCGGATGCCTGAACCTATTTAACAAAAGTCGACGTAATCCTGTTTTTATATAGAAATTAATTTTCAATCAAGTTATCAAAAAGAGAATTAACTCAAAATAAAACAATCCAATTTAATCACATAATTTTACAAAGGCTAATGCAGGTCAAAGTGTTATTGCAAGTGATCTAGTATTATTGTCGCCTAACAATTACAAACCAGGAATCAGTTTAATGAACTCTTCACCATTTTCTTGTTTTTAATTCAGCACTGATATTTACTTAGCACACTTAATCAATGATATTGTAAACAATTAGTGCATGTTTTACTTCATCGCATTACTTTAGTGAAGAATATCTAAGAAATAATGTATTTAAAAGTTCAATTTTCCAAATAATTATTTATTTTCAATTTTAATTGTTTTCAAGACTAACTACGCCCTCTACTACTACTACTACTACCTAAAACTACAAGCCATTGATTTGGCGGTAAATTTGTTCAACTGATATCAGCGGCAAGCGTTTTTCTAGGTCTTGTATGAGTTAACTCACGGTCATTCAAAGAGCTAACTGATAGTAAAAAAATCAAAATACATTTCTATTTAGAACATGGCAGATGTTCATTTAATTTCCATTTAAAATTGGCTTAATTATGCTCGTCAGCCCGTAGGTTGCAAGAATTGATTCTCAGCAATAATTACTATAAATGTATTTAACATACGACGCGTTTCGCTTATTTATAATATATAACCATCATAAGGTAAGTAACAAGACCTAAAGCTTCATCAAAGGAACTACAGGTGGAAAAATTCGGACATCGGTCACATTGCAGGGTTATAACACACCTATTATGCTCAAATGGAGTAACCCTGCATTCAACCAATATCAAGTCACAACCTCGCAAAGTTTCAAACAAAATTTTATGTAATTATGTTTATGCGACTGAATGTTTACGTAGGCGAAATTTCAATATTGTCCATTCTTCGGTCTTCAAAAAATAAATATTGAAATATTGGGATTTTCCCACCATATACATATGTTAAATTAATCGGTTCGAATCCACCTCATTTACAATTTTGTGTAAAAAATGCAAAGCATTTTGATTCATGTGCTCTATACTAGTAACTGTTCATACTATGCTGGAGACAACAGCGCACGTTTAGTAGAAAGTGCAGTGCAAATAAATACCAGTTTTATGGTCGTGTGTCAAAATATAAGAGGAATAGAAGTTAATTCTACTAATGTAGCTTCTGGTACACTGAATGATTGCTATTTCTGCCAACAGCTGGAGAAAGTTGTAAGGATTAAAATTTCCATTAAGTTAACACTTTTGATTTGGATGGATATCAAGAGATGTAACGAGAAGTTTGCGAATCCACAAAAATGCATAGCTACATATAGCAATATACACAAACACTGTCAAATTCAAATATGAAAACGCGACATCCCAAATCATAATAACACAAGAAAAAACAAATACATAAAATGAAGATAAAATGTGGAGTAAATCAATGAGGCTGAAATAGGCTCTAGAAGATATATCCTGAATTAACATCAAAACCCTGAATTGGCAGAACAAAGGAGTTCTAATGGACGGCGAAAGGCTTAATCAGAGAAAGGATTTGCAGATGATATCGCCTTGATAGCCGGAAAGCAAAGGCATCTGCAGAGTATGATTGATGAACGAAATGAAAAATCAAAAGAGATAGGTTTGAAAATCAACATTAATGAAACGAAATATTTAACCAATGACGCACATGAAAATCGTAATCGATAGTATAGAAGTAGTTTTATTCCGTGAAGAGTTTGTCGTCGTGGCGTCGTCGTTCGAAAAACGAAATTTTCACCCTAGTATCGAAAACTACTACTATCCGGGGGGATCAAGAAATCTAATCCCTTCGTGGAAAGTACGTACTTTCGCCACTGCTTTCGATAGCGAAAGCATCACTTTTACCCATTACAAATTTTCCTCATCCCGTGTGGAAAGTAATAACTTTCGCCACGCATGCTGACAGCTTGACTGTTTGTCACTGACTATCAGCTGACTGTTTTGACATTTTCAAACCTTTTTTTTTTTCCTTGTACCTTTTTCCGGCTAGTTTCCACGGGGGATCTAGAAAAATAGTATGCGGGACGCGAGACGAAAGTTGTAGGCCTGTTGAAGCAGTGGCGGAACTTCGACTTTCGTCTCTTTATTGTAATATACTATTATTCACATTTCCAATACTTTAATGGTGTCAAGCAAGTGAATTCTCCTTCAATATTACTCAATCCTCGTGAGCATTGGTGGTTCAGTGGTAGAATGCTCGCCTGCCACGCGGGCGGCCCGGGTTCGATTCCCGGCCAATGCAATTACTTTTTGATTTTTTTAAAACATTATTTCTTTAGATTATTTTTATAGATTAGTATAATCCTGGATACGGAGTTCAAAATTGAAAACCGAATCCAAAATTGGAACTTAAAAGCTTCAGGTAATTGATATGCTGTTGCAGTAAATCGGGAACTCTACCGCTATATGATCAGCAATTATTTTATTCCTGAGTTAAATTTTGTCTATGTGGAAGAGTTTTGGTTTCAAGAAGATGGCGTAATGTACCGCACTGCAGAAAAAAGGCTGCATTAAAGCCCAAACTTTCGAGAGCTATTGGGGAAATACAACCCCAAATGGTGGAAAAAACGTGACTGAAAATTGTAACATGCAGACTCTCGAGTCGGAAAGGTCATATGGTAGAAATTTAATTGAAACAGTAAATGGAATAAAATTAATTTTCTGATAAAATCAGCATAGTATTTTTCTATTCTTTTAAATGTGTGTTAGTCAAACTATTTCAAAATTGAAACCTCAAAAAGACACGCCTTTCTAAAGTTATGGCAAATGACGAATGGTGGCGATAAACAACTTTAATGTATGATTTGGTAAGAAAACTAGCACATGTTTGATTAAATCTTGCTTCACGCTTCGTCTCAAATGTTTTACTGTCGTCTCCAAATATTTCCTAACCATTCAAAAGTAATGATAACAAATTTAAATTAGTCTGTATTTTATTAATTATTAATGAACCCGTTAATTCCTGTTTTATTTTTTCTTTACTTTACGACTTTAGCATATTAAAAGCTACACAAAACTAAAAGCGTAAGAAAGGTAAAAAATTACACTTAGCGGCTCCAATTAAAAATCTATTTGATCAAAATCGCTCCTTAACTTGAAAAGAACCGTGTAAACACTCAAGTAATTAACTGGAATCAGTCACTGCAGTCTAATAGATATATTATTAGTTCGCGGTCTAAGACTGTATTCTAGAGGTGTGCTAGACGGTTATTTTTTAAGTTGCAACGTTGCAGTTTCACCTTGATATTAGGTTCCAAAATGCGGTTCCAAAAGTAACATGTTACTTTTTAAATTTTTCAATAAAAAATCGCAATGCTGATAGAAATAGTGATGATAAATAATGATTCAGTTTATTTAAAAAAATAATTCTTAGCCTTGGTAAACTAAAAATAATATATTCTATAAGAAAAGCAAAGCATGGGTCATAACTGCTTAAAGGAAAAAAGATGATAATAAAATCGAATGGTTTAAATAAAATATAGGCTTTACATGCGAAAATGTTTAAAAACCTAAGTCTCATTTAAAAATGAATTAACATTTAAGAATAATTTTTCGCGTATGCTTTTTACTAAGTCTAGTTCTTCGCTGGTTTATGATATAGTAGTTTTTAGATTGAAGAATCAGTTGTATCACTTTTTTGCAATTTTTATTGAAAACTCTTAGTTTTGTAATCGGTTTTTTTGAGAAAACCTTAATGAGGTTCGGGGAAAAATGGGAGAAATCTATTTTCGGTTTTGTCCCGAATTCGACGCTGAATAGTTTTTTGTAAAATTCCTACAAAATTATAAATTTATCTTGTTATTTTTCGCGTAAAATACCTCCAGATCGTCAGTATTTTTAAGTGAAACTATACAAAATAGAGCGTTTTTGAGTAGAAGGTAAAGCAAAAAAAATCAGTTAAAACTCAAAAAACCACATTTTTTACAGACAGTCTTAAAAGGAATGGAGGTGACGAGTTTTCCAATTAATTTATTATAAACTTTCGCTTTTTCTGTTCGTTTTTTGATAGAACATTATTTGATTTTTGTGCCAAATTCAAAGGTGGAAAGGGATTTTGAAACTTTTTACAAAGCGGCGAAGGAGGCGAGTGTTCTAACAACACGTATTTAATAATTTTTTGCGGAAAATACCTTAAGATTGTCAGTATTTTTAAGTAAAACTTTAGAAAATTGAAAAAGATAGAGTAACTAAAACCAAAACTGCAAAAAAGTTTGAAGAAACTTTCAAAATGTTATTAATAAATGGCTCTTATAATAAATCTAAAAGCAGCAAAAAAAGGTCATCAACATTTTCCCGGCAACGAAACTTATTTACGCCGGTACGTTGGGTTGGCGCACCAAGCCATTTGCGTAGCACTGCGCCAACTCCTAAAAAACACTGCTACCCAGGCCTACTCGACGGCGTCGCATCGGTTCTATGCTGGTGCTTATCACTTTTTCGGGTTTATGAGACGGTTCCAAAAACAACCGGTTAAATTGGTAAAGTGTAACTGAGGTTCCAGGTTACACGTCTGGAACACTGTTGTTTTTGCGGTTACGGTAAATATCGATCATCCCTATTTTGATTCATTTCATTCATTCACTTGGTTGATTCAAACGTATTTCACGTTGATAACATGTTATAAATTTTAGTAAGCCTTTTCAGTCCGTTATGCGGCTGGACGTGTAACCTAATATTATTTTAAGGGTACATTTCCCCGCGTTCAACCAGCTGCCAACCACTATCCTAAATATTCGATATTCAAGCATTTAAATTAGCTTGGAATGTAAAAGTAAGACAATTGATATCATTAAAAATTCTGCAAACGTTTAAACAAATTCCATTTCTGATTCCGCCTTCTGCATATTTCTCAGTTCAACTTGAAAAAAGATCTAAATATTCATGAGAGGTACTAATTTGCATCTCTGTTGATTTGCTGGGAAACCAGCCGAAGCACTTTTTGATTGCATTGTTTCCTCAGTCAACAGAGTAAGTATTACCAATTTTCCCAATTATTTATACATGACAACGTAGTAAAAGTGCTGTTTCTTTATACTTTGTCAATAGCTTTCACTACTTCTGAATAGGTATTCCGACTAAGTTCCTTGCAGCGTGTTTACAGTAGCAACAAAAGTTGCTTTTCCTATTTATCTTATTTTCTAAACCTTTTACTTGCTGAGGCTGTATGGCCGTTGGAAACCTTTCCCGACTGATTGATGTAGAAGGCAAAGGAAGGTTGCAGCCAGAAAACTGAATAGACCGGATGTAAAATGGGCTTTGCATTAAGCCCCTAATTTATTGAGACATTCATCTTGCCCCAATTAACTGCCGTCGTATTCGTGATTATGACATAATCTACGTTTTTAAGCCAAAATGAGAAAATGGGATATTTACTGAACAAATTACACATATGGGCATTGTTCCAAATTAAGTCTTCATTTCGCTCTAAAAGTTCCACTTTGCACACAAAGGAGTTTATTATTTCCATGGAAGTTTCTAAATACACTTTGGATACCTACGTGCGTATACAGCTTAATAAATTTTAGGGTGTAAGGGAAAGTTGTGCATATTTATTTAACTCAACGTGTCAGAATATATTTACACCTTAAATTGTTTATGGAGTACTGTTGTTTGTTAGCTTTCAGGTTCACATTAGTGCTTGGTTAGGGCAAGAAAAAATTTTCACATAATTCTATTGGTCGGTCGTCATTAATAAAATCTTCCTTGTTTTATGTATGTAGTAATTTCAGAATGCAAACGTGCTGTTGTTTGTCTTGTTTGATAATCCGTGGAAAATTTAGTTCACAAATGTGCCCCCATCGTACCTTTATAGCATCTTACAAGATGTTGAGATTATCGATTATGGGTTTTAAAAGGAACTTTCTTTGTTAAACCGTATTACTATTGCATGTAAAAATACATTTTTGCTGAAATATTCATGCCAGTGCAAAGAAGTCTTTCAGATCTAATTGTGTGCAATATATTTTAATGTAAAATATAATTTTTCGTTGTTCGTTTTTACCTGCAGCCTATAGAAAAGTTTTGCCTGCCACTGCCTAATTATTATTAGCCCACTCAGAAATTCTGATATTTCAATCTGTCGGTCTGCAGGTACATTAAAAATATTTAACAAATATGCGTGCACGTGTAAATGTCTACATATTTTATTATCACCCTTGTTCATATTCAGCTTAAAGCAATTGTATGTGTTTCTTTTGTACCTACTTTCTACTCCCCGATTGACATTCAGCTCAATCGCCGCTAGACATTGAAGAGAGCGAATAAAAATTATTTTTTTCCACCAGAATGAAACGATTTATAATTAACAAATTTCATATATAAATCCTGAAAATGATAAGCATACAAACTTAAGAGAGATATTCTTTGGTAAGCTTTTGCATGCATTGTTTCACTCCATTAACTTACTTTAATGATTACACATATTAACTATTAACATTGAGTTTTACCATGTAATTACTACTTTGCCTTTTTACTAGCTTTTAACTACAATAACCATATATTTCTATAGATTTACCAATTTGCAAATAATGTCTGAATATTTTTACAGCATTATGGAATGCGTTTTAAACAGACAACGAAAGCGAACTCAAAATGGAAAACAAAATAACGATAATGTGTTTCCTCAAATGTCTTCTGTTGCTGGTTCCATCCGATAATGTAAAATCACTTCTTGTTATGAAATGGTACGGCGAGCAAGGGATTATTTAGGCAACATTGAGTTGACTGGCTTTCCTGCTTAAATTGCCATCATATTTGTCAAAATACTAAGTATTAAGGCTTTGTTCTCGTTTACTTTCCTTTCTTCATGGTAAAGATGTCCTTTTCAGTTGAAAAGAAAACTCTAAAGAAAAGCAGCTTTTTCAAAATACTTGCATAGTTTTTTTCTCATTTAGCTACTCATTTTTTGAAAAAAATTTGCATTTTTTTTTCAAACCAGATTTTGGCCGAACTAAATATGGGCTAATAATTTATCAATGCGACGTTTTACTTAGAACTCCGGCAATGAATGCAGCAGCGGCTAGTTCCTGAAGAGAAATCTGGAGATTTTTCATCTATAAAAAACTTTTACTTTTATTAATTTTATTTTGTGAATTTTTATTTTCAAATGTAGCATGCGTGGTTTTAGTGTCTCAATATACACGGGGATATTCAGGTTAGACGACACGAGATCGGAGCTAAACTATTTGATGCTTAGAAATTGTATTTCAGTACTTTGGAAGAACACATTCTAAATTACACACATAAAATTTATATGATATATTAGGAGTTACCAACTAAATATTTTTCAATTAATAACTTTCCATTAGAACGATTGCAATTAATTCTTCAATTTTCATAATATTTGTTGTTTGTTAGCTTTCACGATCTGTAAGCTAAACTAGTAGGTAGTCAAAGTGATTTGAAAAAATATGTTAAATATTTAAAACTTTACAAAGGGTCCAATTCGTATTTCAAGTGTGTATGTGATGATGTTTTTTCTATAATAAAAACTTTTCCTTGCTGTTCTTTGGCTAGCATAAAACAAACATTGTAACCTGGAAGCATAAATTAAGGATTACATTAGAAAACTCATAATTTAACAGTAAAATTAAAGGAGTAATTTTAGTTAGACAAGTAATACTTCGTGCTCGTTTTTGCTTGTGAGATTTATTTCCAAATACCAACTATTAAATAGATATTTTCACAGTTTAGAACGTTTTTCTTGATCACACCAGCATACCAATTCATAGAACCAACGCAATAATTAGGACTTGGTCGTTTTGAGCTCATTTCCACATCTTTACCTCAATTTCTTTGTCCCCCATGTGAAATAAAAAATGTGTCACGTTATTCATCTAGCACAAGCCGTTACATGTAGTGGTTTTGCTGTTATTAAGCTGTCAGTGCTATATGAAATTATTTATTGGACGTCTGACATAGATAACTGTGATTTGTCTATGTCGTTTTCATATGGATGTTTCTTAATTTATCAAATTTGCTTCAGAATTATTCAATATTAAACACTTAGTTATTTTGACGACTTCATGCAAAATGGACGTTCTACAAGAATAAACCTGATTTTTTTTTAAACAAAAAAATGTAAACTAGTTTGCAGGTCAGACTATCTTTAACTGCACCATTCGATATTATACATTGATCTACATATATTTAAATTGTAATTGATATTTGCCCGAATTCACATGATATCGCTTTAGATTTCAATGATTTTCTGCATGCTGATGCACATTATTCTTATATATTTGCTTGGATGTTACTCTGTTTCAAATATTATTAAATTGTACCTCTTTTTTTGAATAATTGCCCAGCAATGCTTCGTTCAGGAAATACAAGGCCAGTAAAGATAATGTCGACGTTTTCGTATGCATATTTGAAAGAAGTGATTAGTGTTTCAAAAAAATTTGTTTTCATTCTTGGAGAACGGAGTTTTTTGCAAATCTCTATAATTCTAATATCAAGCTCGAAAATCAGTGACATCGGTTTAAAAAATAAATTCTTATTTTACGTAATCACTACCATTGGCAGTAGGCACGGAACTCTAAAATAATTTAATTTAGAAAATATCTCTATTCAAATTTTGAGTTATGTTGCCACATTTAGTTAAAATTCCAGGAACAGTTTTTGAAATATAAAAAATATATTTGTTTAACTTGAATCCAACGTCCACCAGAATCAGAAAAGGATAAAGCAATTGTTTGAATATCGAAGAGTTTCCTTTTTATTTTATATTCATGTTCTTCAATTTGGTTATTTGTGAAAATAATAACATCGGATACATTTTTGATTACTGGATGTAAATTAATTAAGTGCAATTTTTGTCCCTTCAACTCCGAAAGTTTTTGCCAAAAACACGTGTATTCTTAGTCCGTATTTTTCAGGATATACAAAAAACAACTGTCCTAGAAATCTTGAGCAACAGCTTCAGTTCTAATATATCAAAAGTTTTATCCCAAGCGAATCATTATTATCCCAAGAAAATCTGCAAAACGATGTTTACAGCTGGGGCGTTTACAGAGTGGGAATGCTGTGAAATGAGCAAACGAAATTAAATATAACTATAGTTAATATTTTCCAAAATTATTCATTGATAAAATGTTAACATATTAAAATAATCCACTAGATTCCTAAACTAATTACGAAAAATAATGTTTTCAGAACCTACCAAAATGATTCTATTGATTTAGGCACCTATTTAACTCCGCCTGTCGTTCTGGTATTCATTACGCATCATATTTAATAATTTGTTACAGAAACGTTCGAATCTCCTGTAGCCGTCTTCTTCCTAATTAATTCATGCCGTGGAACTCTTCATAACAAATCAAAGTTCAATTTCAGTTCGCCTTTAGCATTCCCATTTAGTGTCATATCTTAATTAAATAATCTGCATATTTTCAGTTTTATCAGATCAATTAGTCTCAGTTATAAAGCACAAAGGAATCCATAAATATCTCCGATATAGGCGATTAATTTAATTGTTCCAAAGACAATTGATTCTGTTATTAATTAGATTAAGCACATAGGGTGGAATTTATTTATGACCAGTCGATAATTGATAATTTTACTTATATATCTGATTGAGAAGTCTGCTTAAATTAGATATAACTATACAGTATTCTTTTATGCGCATGGTAACGACATATCGGATGAAGCGTTTTTTGGGGTTATAACATTATCAAATAATATGAGGTAACGGTTGAAGTTGCTGTCCTCGCTTCCCTTTGATGACTGTTTCTTCAACGTTTTTTTATTGCCCGGCCGCCGGAGGATAAAATCTTGTCGAAGACACTCGGAACCCCCGATCCCAGTTAATGTTGAATTTCTATGAACCAAAAACGTCCATTTGTACTGTAAGTGTCCAGGAATTCCTTTAAAACTTGCAATCATCTAAAGATTGCATCAGCTACAGCCCCGGTATGCCATTGTATCACACCCTCGCCATGGGCATCTTAAATAGGTTAAACTTAAAAAATCATGGTAATCAGGAGCTAATCATGGGCAACTTATAAATAAAACTAATAAAAAATTCAAATAAACTAAATTAAAATTTCAACTGATGCTACTGCTGTATTTATGCAACCCGGTGCTGCGGAAATGTATGCGTAATTCTATCTGCTGGAGAAGAATTATCTGCCTGTTTGTAGACTGAGCCCCAGCAGCGGGTTCAATTGCTCTTGTTGGTTTGAAAACCGTTTTCGTGTTGTTCTTTTGAACTTTTTATGTGCTTTCCTTGCAAGAAGAACTACAAAACAAAAAATAAATCATTAGTAAACAGTTTGAATTCGCAAACATCTATAATATTATTCTGTCCATTATTTAGCTGGTTTGAATCGGATGTTGTCATGCAAAGTGTAGTACGTTTCAATTGCTGATTAGCTCTATTGAGCATATATAATCCTCTTATTTGCTTTCTTAGTCAGGTAATTTGACTGCAGCTATACCATTAATTAATTTCACTAAAGAGTATATTTGCGTGCATATTGGATGCACGCAAATCGCTATCGCACTGGAATTAAGCAGTGATTAGGATGCTTTTGTGCTCAATATACTTCGACCGTATCTGGCATTAAAAAGTAACTAAAAAACAACCAAAGCATAGATGCTAGAGATGAATTCCAATTTAGTAGTAGAAAAGCTGTTTTGTAATGTTATTATATTGTTAGATATAAATGTTAAAAAAGGGTGGCACCATAATGAAGAGCATTTCAAATTAAAATATACAGAGGTATTTAAACTCCTGAACGCTGTTACTTTAGGTGCAATTCGGAGTGCATTTTTTCTAAGTGACATTAATGTATCTTTTACAGGATCAGAATAATAATCTTTGACTCGAGTTGGGTAAGTCCTTTTCTCTCTGAGTAAATAACACAGTTAACAACCGAAATATAATTAAACACATTTTTAAGGCCTCCGCTCTTAGATAAAATTGTCCGTGTTGCAATTTGCGTTCTTACAACTTTGCACGTTGTCCTCTGAAGAATTTAATCATGCTGTGTAATAACGATACCACAATAGACACGAACCTTAAACTTTCAGAAAATAACGCGCGAAGCCGTAGGGCATGTGTCCATTTATGATTTTTTGCCACAAAAGCACCAAAAAACATGCTGCAGTAGTCAAAGATTCTTCAATTAACATCACTTCTATTTAAATTTCCTTGATAAAGTATAACCATGAGAATTTTTGTGAAGGTTTTGACAAGCTATGAAAGTTTCAATTTGCTTTTTTTGCGCTTGCACATTTTTAGTCGACGAGGAAAACAACGATTTTCATATAAGGAATCCGAAATCCTAGCAGTTCCAACTGATCGATCTGTTGATTTAATCGCCAAACTATTTCACTGTAGGAAATTAAATTTTTCATTTCGTGTACCCGAGTTCAACTCACGCCAAAAAAACCTAACTTTAATTATGATGATTTAACAATAAGACCAAACGCACCGATTTAATGCAAACCACGAGTGCAAACAGTAACTTATGGCTGAGTGATGGTCCATTGATAATCTATCACGTATAGGTTTACAGCTTATAGAGTTTAGGTGCCGGATCGAGGCTACTTTCAATTAGCTGAGCTAAACTCCACTCCGGACACTCCACAAAAGCAGAACCGAGGAAAGTTGGTCATTTATTAATAAGCAACGATGTTTGTAAACTTTGTGTTTACAGTGCAATTTCACAGAAGCTTTTGAAAGCCTTATACACTTTCACGTTTAGAAAATGCGTCAGATAAAATTGAAGCTTACACTATTTTGGAAGATTCTGCTCCGAAAAATTATTTAATGTGTTTGCTTTAGTAATCTGTTAGAATAAGTCTACTGCGAGCGTTGATGATGAAAAGTTCCAATGCGTTGCAAAGTTGCTATATTAACCTCATGCAATTACTTGCTTCTCACAATCGTCAGAAACGTTCAGCCAAAATTGGCCAGTTGCTTATCTGAATATCTATAACAATATTTTCGTATGAATTGGCGACATGCCTCATAGCAATAATTTGTATATAACAATTATATCAAAATACTCTTCTCTGCTATGTTCATGTAAAATCAATGAAAGCTTCCACATTGTTGTAAATGAATATTATAAAATTAGTACTTGGTGCAGAAATCGCTAGACTCTTCCAGTTCCTCAAATCATTTAATTGTATATAGGAAGTTTAAAAAACAGAGTTACCTTGAGCTATAAAAACACCCTGTATTACACAAAAACTCAACAATAATGCTCCTTATAAACTGTTTAACAATTTAAAATTTACACAAACTGATGGCGCTGTTGTCTCGTCGAAACGTACGTAATGAAATAAACGATATTAAAATTTTTTACTTCACACTTTGACTGATACCCAGGATAAGAATATAATGTAACCTAAAGATAAGAATATAATAACAATTACACGCAATCAGGAAAATATATAAGAATTAAAATTATATGCAATTTTGGATGATGGCGTTTTACCAAAAAATTTTAAAGTTTTCCGAAATGTCATCAATAAGAATAATAAGAATAATTTAGAATTTCCTAGTTTTTGTTTAGAGCTCGGCAGAAATGTCAATTTATCTGCATATCTACCAACCGATACCTTATCGTGTTTTCTACAACATTATTTTCACAGTATTGCCCTTCTGTTGCACACAATAGTTGCACATGCGGTGTTTCTTCAATCTATCAGAACTTGAGCAAAGTATCATTTGAAGTGTAGATTTCATCTTCTTAAACGAAATTGTACACTGTCGTTGATGTCTTCACTGAGTTTGCCTTAACAACTTTTTCCTGCTTCTAATATTTTGTATAATAAATTAGCTCCAATGAGAACACCCACATTCTTTCGTTTGTTGAATCTTTTCTGAGCTTTATTTTTTTTATCTGCTAAAGTATAAACTTTTATTTGCTAATTTTATTTTTCCGATTATATTGACCAATCCTTAGGAAAATCTAACTAACGGCAAATTTGCAGTAATCATCACGTCATAGTAGAAAAGTCAATTTTGTTTTTAAAGGCTTTTTTCAAGACGTTGCATTGACTTTATTATTAAATTAAATGTTTGTATTAAATTTTGTTAATTAAGATAGTATAAAAGCAATACGCTCTAAAACAAATAGATTTAATTATTTTGATATACGAACGCAATTTATAAGACAAATTTCTAACTAGCGGGTGAGCACACGAAAAAGCGATCTACATGAATTTCAAATATTGGACAGTTTTTATTAGGATACACTCACGTCTCTTCAAACAATAAAAAGTTTGAACAAAAATTAGGTTATATCAGTTTTGACTAGTAATGCCAAATATTTTAACAATTTCATAATTCAAAGTTTTATAATACTTAATATCAGTTTCGACGAGACAGATTATTTTTTCACGCAGAAACCTTTTCGATGTTTATTACATTTTTTTTTAAATTTTGAGTACCTGCATTAATTTAATGCATCTTTCTCGCCTTATTTGCCATGGATTTGCTTTCATAATGAATACTTCAAGTGTTTCTGTTCGCTAATATAAGATCGTAAATATTCTGACCAGTTCCACCTCTCCAGCCTTAGGTTGTAACTGAGCCACATGTATTAAAGTAACCTGCAGTTTTTTTTCAGCATGTAACTAAAATATTCAAATTCTGCAGTTTAGGAATCGATACTTATATGAGTTAGTAAATACCCTTCAGGGGAACGATAATTGCAATAATTATCTTGATTAATTGAATCTAAATGTACCTATATATAGTATTAAATATAATTCCATTTAAATCGTAATTTTAAACTAGCTTATTTTTTGTTACAGGTTTTTGATTGCCGATATGTTACAACCACAAGCGGCATGTTTGAGGCATTGTGCAACCACATAAAGTACAGTACAAATAAAGGCAATATTCGGTAAGTTGTTACACTGAAGTCTTAACTTATAAAATAGGAAAATGTACATGTATTTTTACATTTTTTCATACTGTGTACTTTTAAAATTTAGACTTACAATCGAGAAAGTTTTATATGAAAATAATTTTTAGTTGGAAATACTTTAATCGATTTGTAAGCTTCCCTTTTAATAAAAGTTACGCAGTCAGGCACTGGAACTGAAAACGTAATATTATTTTCGCATGTTCAAAGGATAATCAGCAAATATTCCTTCAAATTACCTATCGTCTGGGTTATCTCGTTAGCCGAAAATATAAAACCATCTGAAAAAGTACGAGATACATTTAAAACTTTTTTAATTATTGAGTGGGTTTTAGAAAAACTCGTTTGCCCGGCAAAAAACTGCAAAATTAATCCGTCCATGTAGTGAAGGACAAATCCATTTATAATACGAAAAGTTTCAGACCATTATGAAAACTTTTTTCTTATCTAATGTACCTATTTTATTTAATGCCACACCTACGCAGTTTATGTGCGTAGACAAATCCTCATCTTGTTTATGTCCACAAAATAAATAACGCGACTATTTTTCTTAATTGCCATCCAATAAAGGTAATTTCATTTCAAATCCTTTAATTACTTTCACTTAGCTGGTCTAATTTCGGACTAAACTAAATGAAACAGCATCTGATGCGAATAAATAAAAGCAGAACCCCATCGTGCGGGCTTTTAACGCGCTTATTAGACACGATGTTTATGTAACAAGTAAATCTTACCAATTCTTTCAAGTAATCACATTTTGGAAGGACGTTTTTCTGCTTATTTAATTTGAATTTACCCAGCATCCGTCTAGACTGCCTTACTTCTAGCTAAAACGTTGAAATCCGATTTTAAATGATTAAAGTTTTCTCGGTTGACCAGAACATGAAAAATGCATCACTTTCAACATCGTTGAATTAATAGAAAAAACAAAATGAAATTGATCAATAAAATTTCACAAAGGTTATGGCAAACGAAATTTCCGTTATATTACAACCTCTTCTGACTAAACTGCATGTATAATATGAATGATGGGACCGACTGGTTATATCTCCAGCTCTTCGTTAAGAATATTGAATTTGCAAACGACGCTTATTCGATTTACAGTTTGATATGCTCCAATCCGATGCAAACTTTCTGCTATGAGATTAAAGTCGTAAATCTCGAATCTTCGAACTGCACGTATCCGCCGAGTTCCATCTCATAAACTTATACTTAATTACAAAACAAACACCAATTTGCTACACCAAATGTGTACCAACCTTCTAATCGTTAAGGACCGAATCTAAATTTCACCTTATCGACTGCCGCAGGGATGCAGCTTTCTGTAAAATTCCTGCAGGGGAAAACTTGACTGCCTATAAATTAAGCCGAGTTTAGGTAATTTCTTTAAATTGTTCCTAATAAAAAGACGGCGGTTGCGACTTTATAGCGACTTTGTAATATTATTGTGGCAATTACATGCATTTAATTGCATAACTATTTAAACCAATTTGAAGAAAAGTTCAATTAATTGAAAGGCAGTCTATTTAGTCTCTTTACTGAATTTTAAACCTTTCAAACTAAGCAATAGCGTCGAGTAGCACTAGTACAGTTCGAATTCAACCTGTGCTACTTCGCGTTCATTTTTAAATATTTTTAACCATTCCGCATCCGAAGTTTTTTGTAAATACGTAAACCACATTTTCTTCGCCTGTTCTCAATGTATGTTAGGCGAAAACATTTC
Organism: Dendroctonus ponderosae; assembly: GCF_020466585.1. Taxonomy (NCBI): domain Eukaryota; kingdom Metazoa; phylum Arthropoda; class Insecta; order Coleoptera; family Curculionidae; genus Dendroctonus; species Dendroctonus ponderosae. The sequence continues at coordinate 3,941,784 of NW_026018715.1, forward strand.
AATCCAGTTTGGCGTCTGTTGGAATAAAAATTAATCATTTATTAAACGCCAGCTCATAAATCAAAGGTTGTACATTTGAATGCAAACGGTATTTTTCAAACAAAACATTTCATAGTTTATTTTTCACACAATGTATTTGCTTTACCCAAGAATTCACGTCTCGAATGAAATCTCATAATCGACAAGCACGCTAATCTTTAGACAGGCTTGTTGTGCGCCTTTAAATTGTCCCCGCATCCATGATGATATTGCAGTGTACATCGTGAGTTTTTCTCACTTTCAGTGCTTAAGTGAGAAAAACTCACGATATTTAGATATTATTTTCCTTCGATCGAATCATTTGAAATTGTTTTTATGCGATTTTCTAGTTAAGTTTCTGTGTCTGGTTTTATCATGGGAAATCAATGCAGTGTCATCTGCATATTGCAGAATATTTAATATATAATTTTGTCTTGTTCTTGTAGATAGCGATTATATATGTTACGTAGTTCTCTCACAATGTGTATTGGGTTCTTTGATATGTGAACTTTAGGTAGCTCATAGAGTAGGCATGACTAGGTACTCAGTGAATTTTTAGGAGTTGGCACAGTGTTGCGGAAATTGCTTGTTGCGCCAACTCAACACACTGGCACAATAACTCACCGGTGGATTTGCAAGAAAAATAATCCATTGAACTTCAGATGCTTATTGAAAAACTCAAATTAGTTCAAGCTAAAAGATTTCTAGATTAGAAATTATACTTACCAGCTCTGCAAGCTGGCGTCCCATCCTCCATTTTCTACGCATCAATCCTTGAAAAGTTCACGATACTTTCACAACCTACCACACTTGCCATAACGGCCACAATGATTCTATATATGGTATCTAAGAACGCGATTTACACGATTAACGATCAATTTCGACCACTGTCGATAGAAAATTGAATATACATACGCCTTTTGCAAGAAAAATACACCGTAGTACTGATAAACATAAATAAACATGATTATTTAATTTATTGCATGTTAGCCTTTTCGAGGATTCATTCTTTGCTTGGCAGTTCGATTTTTGTCTGTTTTTTATTGTTTATTTTTGACATTTTTGTAGAAAGTACCTGGTCGCATTGAAATGTGTCTAAAGGCAAATTTCACGTTCCAACTTAACGAAAGTCAACAACAACTAAACGAAAAACGCTCCAAGCGCCCATCTTTCACTAATTTAATTTTAAATTTAGAGCCACTTATATTTGCCTGAATTTCAGTAAGCTGTAGTGATTAATGCACAACGCCAAAACTAAAATAAATAACTGAATTAATTAACTTTTTCAAAAAATATTGACTATACCAAAAAACTGCGAAGAAATAATTTAAAAATGAAACGAAATTTCAACTATTTAAAAATTTGCTTGAAAGGAAAAAAGTTCTGATTTTAAGAATTATACCGCCACAAGCGCAATTTGAAGTGCGCAGTGAGGCGCGAGAGTTATAACTCATCAAGTCGCAACTCAAAACAATCTTACCCAGGCCTACTATAGAGTAGTTTTTATTTGTTTAGATATTGTATACAATAATACCATATCAAAAGTCTTGTCCCTTGAGGGACATCTGTAAGTTGTTTTTAATAGTAAAAAATCTGTAATAGCTTAAAATGGAGAAACTAAAGTATTTGTTCCACTTGAATGCTGTAGTTCAGTATCGAATATCCAGTAGTTTGTTAAGAAGACAGAAGAGGCCGAAGTAAATATTTCTACAAACACTAATATTTAAGAAATAAGACATTTTACTAAGGGCAATGAGAATCATTGTGGTCTGTTACCAAATTAGGTATTTACGTTATTGTTATTACTAAATTTAAATGTTCTAAGTCGTCGAAATTATCTATTGATTGATTAACTACATTGGAAATGTTTGGAAATCAAATTCTTAATGTGGTTTTCCATTAAAACTTTTTAAAGAAAAATAACCAAACAACACACACTTAGTCGACACGCAAAAATCTAATTTACCCGCAGTTTTTTCATTACCAAAATCCAACTTTACCAACTTTTGCGCAATTTGCAGCACTATCAGAATACATTAATGTCTACAAAAAGAAGTTTTCAGTCATGTATGGCATGCAGAAGAAAATTTTTCCTAATCGAAACTTGTGTAAATCCCATTATTTTGATTCCTCATTACTTAAGGACCGTGCTGTACAAACTGAATCAATGCTTCGTGAGGCGGACATTAACTTTTCATAAATATGTTTTTCGTTTTCGGAAAACTTTGAAATATGCTGGTTGCATATTTGTTTCTCAATTATTACATTAGTCAAACGATATGCCAATTCCACACTAATACGATTGCTTTCAAAAGATATCCACTAACATAGCTGAATATATTTGCTGCATTATGTTTATGCATCTATATCTTTCTGTCGAATATTTCTCTTGATTGAATATTTACCCTTATGCTAGACCTGAATCTTTTTTTCTATTTGCGCAATATTAATGCTGAAAAAATAATATTTCCATGAATGTAAGTCAGCAGCAGAACTGATATTGCGTGCATTTTGTTGTCTTATGTTTCCACACAAGAGCAGGATTTTCGATTTCAAAAATGTTATTTGCAATAATTGGTTTATAGAACACTTGCGTATTGTTGAAGTAATAAAATAAATTAAAAACTCATATCGACATTTCGTAACTAAACATCCCCCAAGCAGCATAGTTTCTTAGAGAAAGAAGTAATTGATTGCATTGTCTTAATACCTTAGCAAACAGACCATGCTGACATAACTAAAACTTGATCTATCGACATAAAAATAATTTAGTTTGGTTTATATGGTAAAGTAATAGACAGTAATTTTAATGGTTTTCAAAATAGCCACTTGCGAAATACAAAAAAAACATCAAGAAGTTATTCGTAGAAGGTCAGGGTTGTTTTTCCGATAATTGTACAKAACTCGCTTCTCGTCTTCTAACCTTCAAAAAATGCATACTTATTCAGCACTARCAAAGGCATATTTTTACAGATCTTCATTTAAATGAAATAATTCAAAACAGCAAAAAATCTGCTTTTCGTAATTTTGYCGRAAAATTTGAGATTATCTCGAAAAGTGTTAGATACTAAAGTTTTAGATTTCTTTGCTATCTACAGCTCCGCCAACGTTTTTCGCTTGGACCCCTAAACTGCATCCCCATTTCATCTATTCCATTGGATGTTTAGAGTTGAAAAATTATAACTTTAATGGTGTAGCCAATAGAAAACTTTTTCATTGACATTGGTGTAAAAGAATATCCAAACTTTCCTAAAAATTATGTTATGTAATCTGATTCTCGCATTTTTAGATCTTCGCATTGGAATAAATTTTTAGCATCATTAGATCATTAGATTGGAGCCTTATTTGTAGAGACTGGCAGACATTAAAAAAAATAAAAAATCTTTACTACTTTCAGTTATTTGCATTTTTCCAATTTCAACAAGAGCTATTATAATTAAGTGTCTTATAAATCGTATTTAAATGCGACTAAAAGACATTCAGTCTAAGCCTAAATAAATTACGTTTCAAATAGTCGACGTGTTTCATTTTCATGTAAATTATAACGAATTGGTATTCGCCAAGAATATCTGAATATTCCCATGGGATTAAAATGTCTCAAACTTCTTAATAATAATGCAACTGTTTCATCCGGTAAATCTAAGCGACCATCCTGAATGAGTATCCGGTTTTGATCTATTTTTGTATTTGCTCGAAGAGTGTGTTGTATTATTTAGTAGATTTTTATGTGCACCACTCAGTAATCTGCTGAGTTTTGTCAGGACTTTCAAATGAATTTGGATTATTTCATTTGCATAATACGCTTCACAGATAAGAACAGTCAATATCATAAAGCAAAAATTGACTAAAGCTATGCATGCTTCGCATTCAATGTCCGAACAACATTAAATGTGTCCGTGATCAATCCGAGTCAAATTCCTGGATTCAGATTGTTCATCAAAATCCACAAACGCAAATACCCTAGAGCGCGTTATTTATTGGATAATTTCACAGCAGGATTGTCTGCATTTGCATCGCAGTGGCAAAAGCTATAATGTATTTTTATTTTTATAAAACAGCTCGTACGACACGAAATAATCAAATGAAAAACACTGCAAAAGAAAAATACAATTTTGCAAAAATAACAGCAAGAAATGCTTTGTTTGAATTAGAAAATGGCATCGGGCTGATTGCATGGCATCGCATTACATTCATTTTTCACGAATGAAAAATAAAACGTTCGGTAACTGTAGCTATCGGAAATAATTTAGTTTTTTTGGTAAACAACGCCATTTCTGCAACGAAAGGTTTTTGCCTTTTCTGCCTTATTCTCATACTTGATGAAAAAGCTTTGCGGAGGACACATGCAACAGTAAGCAAAGAATTGATCTAAAATTGCCAGAAAAACACTTGGAAGTTTAACTGTAGACTAATTAAGATATACAGGATAGTGCGCTTACCCGCGCCTACAACTTAAATGAAATGAAAATTAAAGAAAATGTGTGCAAAAGTGCATCAACGATCGCAACCCTCTGCGTGAAAACTTTATCGTTTGAATAACCACGTAATAAAATCTAGCTGGGCCAAGTCAGAAAATAGCGGTGACTTTATTTTGGAGGCCAACAAGAATTGATTATATTTAAATGCAAAATTAAAAAAGGAACAGTTCTGGGAGATAGGGGTTTTCATAAAAAATTGATTCCCAATTACTGGTCGCTTTGCCACTCTTACTAATCGTAAAAAATCCTACTGGTTGCTACCTTTAAAAGAAACAGAGTTTGCAATAGTGCTGATTTCATTTGGATCAGCTTGCTCATCAAAATAAAACAATGCAATCTGCTAATTACTGCTGTGAAAGTGAACCAAAATATTTACCTCATTGTGCATAATTGATAACAGAATATATTTCAATGAATTAGATTAGGATGAAAGGAAAACATCAGGAATCGCTCTCTAAAAATTAACCTTTTGAGACAGTTTTTACGTTTCACAACAGTTTCAAAACATATATTTTTTTATTTATAATTTTTTCGAAGTACTTCTTTAGGAATTATCAATGTAAATAAGATGCTTAATAAAGTGTAATTTTACTGTTCAATTGCTTGCTTGTCTTGAGCGGTTTTTTTTCTTTTGGGTTTTATCAAATATTTTGATTTGGTGTCGTCAAAATAAACCGCTTGATTTCAGCTAAACACAATATATACTGAAAGATCAGCTGCGGGTTCTTTAGCAAAAATTCTGCAGTCTCCTTTTCAGATTCAGCAGTAGCAATTATTCTTATAATCAGTTTAATATTTACAGGCAGCCGGATTGCCTGTTGAGTTCGCACCAAGGCATGGAAAATGTATGGTAATAATTATAAATTAAAAGTAATGACATTAATAAGCGACTTCTTTAATTAGATTTATAGTTAGGAAAACAAATCGGGGTTGTCTGCTTAGTCTTGTGAAACATATAATCGTCCGCTAAGGGCGTATAAAAACAATTATAACATACAACTACGAAACACGGCACGAATGGTTGCGGAAAAAACTTTAATTTACATTTTTAAATAACACATCAATTATTCCGTTTATTAATAGAGCGTATTACTTAACTCTTCGAACACAGAGGAAGATGGTAAAAACAAATATTGCAAAAGATAAATTCAGAAAAGTTTGATGTGGTGAAAAGTGAAATTTACAGCATGTAAATAAATTTTTTATGAAACTTAATAACTGCTTATTTACTTTACCCAAATATATCGAAATCATTTGTTATACCGGCACAGCGTCCTTTCATATTAAAGGCATGGCCAACACAAACAAAGCGAATGTTTATTATATGTTGTAGGTCTGTTATTTTTTTTTTAGAGATAAATCAATCTAAATAAACATTGTATGTTCGGCAGACAAAACATGTTTAGAAAACATATTTGTACAATTCATGTACAAAACATTTCAGTACAATGATCTATGCAGATAAAATCTATAAAACAAATGTCTGCCATTAGCACAATTAGAGCAAATTTTCTACTTTGTCCCTTACCGAAATTCTAAGCAAAATTCGATTTTTCGTATAGATTTCCATTAACTTTTCTTTAAACTTTTAACTAATAAATCAGTATTTGAAATATTTTAACTTAGTTCCAAAATTTATACAAAACTCTTCTTCCAGAATTTTATTAATTCGGCAAAGGAAATTAAATCAATTCTTTGGAAAACTTTTTTATATGCGTTGCAGGACGCAGGATCTAATTTTACAACTAGTTTAAGGAAAAGTTAGTACTAAAGTGAAAACGCTTATTAACTAACCATCCATGCTAAAATTCTTAGAGGAAATTCACGATTATTTGTGTCCACATTAACTTGCAAAATTTCAGCAAAATTATTATTAGTTCGAAAAATATTTTGAGGCAAAAGTGGTACAGAATCTGTAGGGCCAGCCTAATAAGCAAACAAATGATTAAAGCATTAAATGAGGAGTACGCACTTAACATAAAGATGCTTCTAATTGCCACACCTCGTTCAGATAAATTATTCGGTTGTTTTACATCTATAACCGAAATATTTTTTTTAAGTAGTTGTAGAGTTATCACTTGATTCACCCTCCATAAAAGATAATGAAATGGTGTGAGAATACTGCTGAATGGTTCAAGTAAATTTGATTAAAACTCCTAGGTGTAAGCTAAAACCACAATTTAAAAATAATTATATCAGGGAAAACGTACTAGACGCCGAAAAGGCCGTATCTAAACCGATCAAGTATCTTATCGCAGAAATATTATGATGCTGCCGATTTTAAAACGGCGTAATTTTGAAAACTTTTTAAAGTGAAAATGTGTGTCATAAATATACGAATCGATATTACCCAAAGGGGCTACATCTTGAAATTGGTCCATCTCTAGCTCTATCGCTTTTATTCATTCGTTTCATTAAGTACGATATTCTTTACATGTTGCTGAATTAAAAATATCCAAAACCAATTTAATTTAACAAATCAGTAAACATATAAGACATCACGTTTACAATTATAGCACCGCACAGTGGAATGTGCGAATTCCAGAACAGCATTTGAAACCGTCACACCTGAATTCCCTCCAGAAATTGTTTCATTAACTTAAGTAAGACAGGCCGAAAACCTTAACTCCCATGTGTCCATACCCTGGTGTACCGAGATAAAATTGTTGAGTAACGCTGAATTATTACCATCAGTAGATTCGAAACATTCATTAGAGCAAGAGTGAAAACCAACATTTAGCATTTAGTGGAATCCCAAATTTTTCAATCAGTATTCCCAAACTGGACATTTGCACTTCGTTAACAAGTTTGTGCAATATGGTGAACAGGAACCTAAATACCCAGGGACACTTTTAGAGTAAAGAGACTTTTGCTTGTAAAATACAGCGTAACTGGATTTTAATTATATCTATTCATAATGAATCCCTTGGACATGAGCATAGAATAAGGAATATGCTGCAATTTCACGTTTCAAAATTGTTACGTATGCACTGTCTCTTAGCTTACAATTACAGAATTAACTCCTTTATAAATAATATATATTACTAGCACTTATTCAGAATCTTGATTTCCTGAATATTTCGGAATGTGCGTTCAATTTTTAGCTCTCTGTTACTCTATTATAAAAATTGGAAGATAGATTGCTTCTAACATATTTTGAATCACAAGAAAATTTGCTAAAGAATAAGCAAACAGTCATACGCTAAATCCATCTATATGCGTGGTGCTCCTTAATAATGGGTGAATATTGAAAATGTTTTTGTACCGAAAATACGGAATATGTATTTATATTGGATTGAATTGAGTTTGAGGAGAAAAGCAAATAAATAAATATCCTGAAAATTGACAAGGATTTCTTAGAGGACTTTATTGCGTCGTGCCGTTAACAAAGGCGTATAATCCAGATAAATGTAATAATGCGTCCGCCTTAAAGGACGGGCCTTAAATGACCATACTAATTTCGTCAAAAAGGTAGAAAAATTCAGATAAATTTGTCAACTGACGCACTTGTGCGGTAATAATCAAAGAAAATATTTTTCATTATGAAGAAAATAAATTTGAAGCAGAAGACATCCAAGTCATGATAGTGAAAATTATAAGCAAGAATAGTTGTTCTGTAGGAAACGTTGGCTAGTGTGTATAGTCCTCCAAGACACAACAACAAATGTGGAAGATATGAAGAACTTTTCAAAAATCTTGGAACTCGATTTATAGTAGGCTGAGACTACAACGCAGTGGGGATCCAGACTTATTGGGGATTGATCCACTAAAGGAAGGGAACTGCTAAGAGCGGCCCAGAGCCGTAGATGGGAAGTCGTTTCAACGGGCAAACCTACATACTGGCCTACAGATCCGAAAAAAATGTCTGACCTGATAAACTTTTACATAATTAAAAATGTATTACGCAATTATATGAAAATTGAAGACAGCCTCGAGCTTAATTCGGATGATTCGCCGATTGTTTTGACTCTGGGCGAACATATAATTTCAAAGCCAAACAATCCCTGTCTAGCTAATAAAAGGACTGACTAGAAGATGTTATGCCAGAAGAACAACAAGGCTTCAGAAAAACTAGATCGACGCTGAACGCTATCTTTATAATCAGGCAAATTGTGGAAAAAGCCATTGAATACGGAAAACCCGCATTTATGTGCTTTACCGATCTCACCAAGCCATTTTATCCAGTAAAACTGTTCGACCTTATCAATATTTTAAGGAGAAAACACATTTCTGAAGCTATTATAGGAACTATCAAACAGTTGAACGTCAACACTTCGACTCACATCTTAATGAACCAAAAACTGACAGGCAATTCCAACGCCATCGGGAATTAGACAGGGAGCTTCTCTAAGCCCTCAGCTGTTTAACATCATAATGAATGAGATAATTAGTCACGTCAAGAACTCGAGCAGAGGGTACAGACTTACAACTGGCATTACAAAAATAAAAATTATGTGCTATGCCGACGACGCTGTGATCATAGCTGAAAGCGAGGATGATCTTCAAAGACTTTTGCACGCATTCTATGTCAAGGCTATGACCTGTAACATGTAAATATCCACTACCAAAACAACACTCGTAATCGCAAAAGAGCGCGTCAGATGTAAACTCGCACTCGATAATAATTTCCTAGAGCAGGTAATAGAGTTTAACTACCTGGGAGTGCAAATAACCTCCAGTCAACACAGAGACAATGAAGTAAGGGTTCAAGCAAACAAGGCTAGCAGGATAGCAGGTGCTCTACGAGACGTAGTACGGAACAACAAACACATGGGGAAACAGGCTAAAACTAAGCTCTATAAAACTTGCGTTCGACCCGTACTGACATACGCTACAGAAACCCGAGCAGACACCAGTCAAACCAAAAATATCCTACGAGCAACTGAAATTAAAATACTGAGGAATATAGCAGGATAGATAGAGATCGACAACATAGTCAGATGGGGACGGAAGCGTCGTAAAGCCTGGAATGACCACGTCACTAGAATGAATATGGACAGGGTAGCAAAAATTGCTCGAGACGGGTTTCCACAGACACGCCGACCACTGGGCAGACCTCCCAAAAGATGGGAAGACTCCTCGACATCCATATCCCAAGAAAATTAAGTTGGAAAATACAAGCCTAAGGCTTAAAATATGAGGAAGAAGACTGGAAGAGTTTTAGAATAACATTAGAAGAACGAGTTAATTTGGCAGTACCGGTACACTCAAGAACAATTAGACTTCGAGGTGGAAAAACTAATAGCTGATATCCAACATTCAGCATGGAAAAACACACCAGAAATTAAAAGTAAACTGGAAAGAAATAACCATGCTAAAGAAATTCTGAAATTATTATCGGAAAAAAGAAAAGAAAGGAAAAAATGGCAACAGTTCAGATCCCCACCAAATACAACTATTCTGAATAAACTTACATGTCAGCTGAGACGAGAGATTTCAGTTTCCTCCAATATTCTTGGGACAAAAATAATTTGCATATATTATCGAAATAGAAATAAAGGAAACAACAGCTGCTAACAACTTTATATTAGATAATATTAAAATAATCTCTTAAGTGAAAGTGGAATACACCTATTAAGACTTACCAGACTAAGGTTGAGCTTTAATGAGGCTTAAACACGGATAATGGAAGCTTAAGACGCGGCGCTGTGGTTTGAATATACCAAAGAAGAGCGAAACATTCTGAAATGCTTATGTACAATATAAAYAGTGTTATGAGATTCCATAAGGGGAATTTATCTCAGAAAGGGCAAAAATGTTTTTTGGCCTGTGTTGTGTTTCCATTTATTCAAAAACCATACATATGGGGATATGTACAAAAATGACATGAGGAAAACATTGTACATAATTTCAGAAGTACGTGAACTGAAAACAGGGAACTTTAATGACCAAGAATGCGTTGGTTTTTGACTCTTAAAACAGAAAAAATTAGGAAACGTTACAAATTTACGTTTACGAATGACAAGACAGTTKTTAGYTTTATTTTAAATTATGGATACTGTTTTACGAAAGTCCTCAAAGAAAGATAAGGCCAGAAAGCTCTAGAAGTAACAGGCAACATATCTACAATTTGAAAATGTCAGTAAACGTTATATTT